>NW_020272010.1:0-3228 GCF_003268045.1 Sipha flava
TTGTCGAATTTCCACTGTTTCTAGATATAATTTGATTATTTTTAATTTTAATTGGTGTAACAGTTTTATCTGGCTTTGTGCGTGAGTCCGCCGGCATGGTGCGAACCGAGCTATCTAATTAGAGTCCAAAGGTCACCGTATCGACGGTGCCTTGGAAGTAGGTGATAAGAGTTAATTGGACTGGATTTTATTTTGATAGAAGAGAAGAGTGGTTCTCGTAAAGTGTGTGCGTAAAATAATATAAAATAATAATTACTATCCTCTGGAGAGTTTGGCAGTGGCAGCAGCTACGAGTTAGTCGTCATTTTTGGAACTGCGAATTTTATGTGAATAGATAGAAAGAAACACGGTGAAAATCCGTTAGGATTTGGTAACTTAATTTATGCGACACAGGAGTTAGCGTAAAATGCGTGTGCACTGAACGGCTGCGATGTCGCGACTGTGTTGAAATTTAAATTACTAATAAATATTTTTATATTATTATATTATTATATTATTTATTAGTAATTTAAAATTTGATTTATTATTGTATTATTATAATGGTATTATAATGGTATAGGTATGATAATAAAATATCCTTAAATAAATTAACAGTTGTATTTAATCATATTTAAAGAAAACTTTAATTAATCAAATAAAAATAAAAAAAATGACTACCTGTCTAATAAGTTAGTAAACTTATTTTTGTGTATCAAAATAACAAAATATTAATCAAACATAACAAAATAAAAAAGCCGTTACTTATTATAATTATCATAACCTTATGATGAGTATAATGTTATAAATTAAAATAAAAAAGATAATTTATAATTTTATAAATTAATCACTTTCTTCGTTGTTATTAGTATTATTAATTTCAGACACTTTTAAGTTCTTATAAAAACTATGGTAAGTATCTGGAATAAGCTTTGCTTATTTTTTTATTAACATAATGAAATTAAGTCTTTTTTTTTTAATCTGTGTGATTCCAGGCTCTTCAGAAAATGCAAATTTCAAGTTGATGTTTGATGATTTTATTTTTGAATTTCCAGTTTTCTTTAAAACTATAATTTCTTTAAAATCTGCTTCTCCATAAGTTGTTTTATAAAAGAATCTGTCTGGGAATTCTTTTGTTACTTTAATAAAATTATTACCAATATCCTTACTCAATTGCTTAAAATCTATAAAATCTGTGTGTGTAAGCTCGTTTTATTTAAATGGTTTTCCAGTTTTTTTTGCTGTTCGGATGACTGTAGGCCATTGTAGGGGAGAAAAAATTGACCCTCCTCTAAGTAGCCTATTTTTTTGTTTTTCAATTGTAGAGTGTACTGAATCCCCTTCGTTTTGTGTGTGTCCTACTATCAAAAATTTGTGGGTAATAGAAAGAATATCTAGAAAGTTAATAGCATACAAGTACAAACTAATCATAAATTTATTTTTTTGCTGACCTGAACAGTTATCTGAATAAAAAATAGTATCTTTCTGAAGACAATTCTGTATGAGATATTTGTAAATGCATGTAGATATTTCATTGGCACCTCTTTTACCTTGATCTTCGTTCCAAACAAAACAATTGGCTTCATTTTCGCCTAAACTATATACAGTTAAATTGTAGGTGGCAAATTTTCTAGCATAATAAAAGTTTGATATTTTTGCAGCTGGAGTAGTTAGAACACTCTGCAAATCATAACAAGACACCATATACTTTTCAGTATTTTCCTTAGCTAGCTTCTTATCTTTTTCTTTTTCAAACCTTGATAATTTAGTTTCATTTTTATGTGCTTCAAGCTCATCTTGTAAATTTTGTTTTTCAATATCAGAACTATTATTGTACTTTTCACATAAACCACACTGGTCTTTTTTGGGTACATAGAATCCTATGTTAAACTTTGTGTTGAACACATGTGAATAAGTTGAAAGTTTGACTGGTGATATATTTTTTTCCTCACATTCTTTAATATATAAATTATGCATACTTGATAGAGTCAATTAACCATCTATAAACTCTCTAGAAGTTTGATTTCGTAAGTAATGGGATTCAATTCGAGGAAAACTATTAATATGATTTTGTATTCCAGCTACAAGTTCAAGATCTAATGATCTATGATTATCATGTTTCCCTCTTAGGTCATTTAGTGTAAAATTGCTACCACCTGATTTTTTTATAGTAGTTCTTATGAATTTATCACTTATACATAATGTGGCCATAAACATTTTTTTGCATACCCTTTTACTAACATCATCTAATGGAAGGAAAAATGCATTGTTTGATAGCCTTTTACTTACTTCTTTAATATATTTATACTTAGGTGTCACTAGTGAAGTATACTTAATGATGAAAGCCCTCCTTGAAGTTATATCTCCCATTTTCCAGAACATATTTAATACATTTGAACGCTCAGCTAGTGTGAATAGTGTGGCACATTTAAATTTGCATTTATCAGCATCACAAGGGGATAATAACTGCTTTTGATTAACTTGTTTTCCACTATTATTTATATAAGCCTCGCCTAAATTTAGTTTAGTTTTTTTCACATTCCTACTCCACTGTTTTATATTTTTTAATCTCTTTTTACTGTTTTTATTAATTGGAATAATATTCTCTTGTGTTTCAATGTGAAATGATATTATAGCTGATTCACAGACTTCATTGATAATTTCATTTATGGTACCTTGTTCATCAGAACTTTCTGATGATATTTCTGAGCTTTCCTCTTCTTTCCAATCCTTGTCTTTCACGCTATCATCAAAATCTTCAGTTTCTGTAATTAAAATACATATTGTGTAATATAAAGTTTATATAAAAATGAGATCAAGATAAAACTATTAGGTATTTACCACTAGAATCGGTAATTTCCATAGGAACTAGTTCAATGAAATGTGTAGATCCATTTGATTCGTTTTGATTTGTGGTTTCTAATGTTAAATCATCTAAAAAAATATTACAATTATATAGTTTGTAAAAAAAAAAACAAATTGCATACTTCTACTTACAGTTCTCATATTCAGGTCTCACTGAAGGTGTATCATTTAACCAGCCTATTACTTTATTTGTAATATCAACTTCTTCATCATTAATAGATGTTACTATATTGAAAAATAACATATTAATTAAAATTATTGGTTAATAATATTTTGTATATTATAATATACAAATAATTTAATCAATAACTAATATTGTTAGTTATTATAGTGTACCTAATCTACGGCCCACGAGAGAGTACTTCTGGGCGGCGGCTCAAACGCGTC
>NW_020272011.1:0-3156 GCF_003268045.1 Sipha flava
TTAAAAAAATGTTAATAATATAATAACAATATTGATAAACATAATTTTGTAACAGTACATAAAAATAACGTAAAAAAGTATTATAATGATAAATAATAAAAAAATAAATAAATTAATTAAAAAAAAAAAATATAATACATTTTTGTAATATTAATAACGTTAATATTTAATATTTAGAAAAGAAAGAAAACCAATAGGAAAAGCAACAATATATATATTGTCACCACCACCTGAAAGTATTACGGGAATAACAAGAAATGAATTGTTAAGATTAAGGGAACAAACATCTAGAATACTTAATATAATAAAACAAAAACAATATTATGAAAAAGAACTTTATGAAAAATGGTTTAACTATTATCTTAAACTAATAATACCAATTAGAGGTAGGGTAATAGGAAATGTAGAAGAAATGTAATTTAATTAAAAAAAAAAATAAAAAATAAAAAAAAAAATAATAAACGATAATTATCAATAAAAAATGTGTGTATTCTAAATAGCGTCAAATAATACTGTATTTATTTATGTAGAAGAAAAAACAGAACAGGAATAGCCTCCATTATGATATTATCGCCACCACCTTTGGTTTCTCTAGAACATATTCAAAGTTTAACAAATTCAGAATTATTAGATTTAATAATAGAATCTCGAAGAATAGTTCAGATAATGAACAACAATCCAGATAGTAATTTAGAGATAAAGGAGAGGTGGGAGGAATATAATGAATGGATTAGACAATAATGAAAGGGCAAGTTTACCCTTAGAATAATGTTTTTTTTTTAAATAAAAAAAAAAAAAAAAGTAAGTAAATAAAATACAAATTATTTATTAGGGCAATGTGTATCGTGATGGTAATGGGAAATGGTGAATATGGCAAATATTATTCAATAGACTCATATGAAGAAAAAAGCAGCAGGACTATATTTCGAAAATTTCGGACCAACAAGGTTGATTGGAGCTGAATACAAATTAATTAACTATTTATCATTAGAGGAGTATGATAAAAGATATGTAGACTTGAGTGAAATAATAAAAAATATAGGCAAACTATGTAAGCAAAATAGTGCCAAAATCTGCACAAAAAGAAATAATCTTGTTACACAATTCCACAAAGAAATAAATACGCAAAGAGAAAGAATGTACATATCATTAGGAAGATACGATAAAATTGAAGGAACAAATAAGAAACGGGAAAAAAGAGGTTTGATTAATATAATAGGAACATCAATGAATACATTATTTGGAGTATGTGATGATAAATGTATTAAAAGCACAACAAAATTAATAAAGTCAGTAGAGGAAAGTGGAACAAACACACTACATATTATAAAAGCACAAACAACAGTAGTGAAATCAGTAATTAATAATATAGGTTTGACAATTAATAAAACAAATGAAATATACAAGGAAATAAATGATAAAATAGTAAATATAAACAGTACACTATCGAAAGTATTGAACAAAACGGATGAAATATTCGAAATATTTGAGATGGAAGAAATTCAAAATTTATACACAGCATTAATAAATCAATTCGCCTATGAAACATCAACATTAAGTCAGATAGTAACAGCCGCAAGAGGAGAAGTTATACATGCAAGTTTAATAACACCAATGGAAATTGCAGCAACATTAAAAGAAATATCACATATACTAAAAGGAAAATTAAACATACCAATGGGAACTCAACCTTCAGAATTGTATGAACTTAAAAAACTTACGGAATTAACAGTATACTACGAGAATGGGCAAATAGTTTTTATAACAAAAATACCTTTAGTAACTGATATTGAATTAACACTATATAACGCAATACCAGTACCTATAACAGAAATAAAAGAAAATAAAACAACAAAAGTAATAATATCAAGCGAAAATCCATATTTAGCAATAACAAAAGATAGAAGACATTTCACAACATTTACAGAAGTACAATAAGGAACATGTAAAGATACTTCAATTTTTAGAGTATGTAACCCATATCAACCCATACAAGAAAATAATGGTCAACAATCCTGCGAAGTAGAATTATTCAATAAACCAGAATTAGTTCCAAAAACATGTACACCACTGGTAACAGTAATAGATAGAAATATCTATCATAAATTAAGATACCAAAATGAATGGATTTATTCAGTAATAAATGACAGTTTAGTGATAAGCTGTACAGAACTACAAGAACCACAAATATACAGAATAACAGGGGAAAGAATAATAAAAATAATAGATAATAGTTGTACAATCACGGGGAAAAATGTAATACTTACAGCAATTGATACAATAACAAAAGATATTCACGCAGATTTTATACCAAAAACAAATATGAGAGAATTGTTCAATCTAATACCAGAAAGAATTAAGTCAAAAAGAAAGCAAAAACATAGTAATAAAAATAAAATAGAATTAAAACTGAATGACTTACACGGAGACTCACAATCGCTAGACGATAAAGAAGAATTAATAAATGTTGAGGAGAAGCGACAACATAATAAAAAACAACACGAAAGTAACTCATACTTGTATAACATAGTGATTGGATTAATAATTTTTACATTAGTAATAATGATGTTGTTGTGCGTGATAGTAAGATATGAATTATTTAAACAAGCCAAAGAGGACCCAAATTTATATACAAGAATGAAATATATTCACAGGCCTATTACTACAAATAAAGAACAAGAAAGGCAGATTATAGAACCAGTTGATAGAAAAAGAATAGAAAAAATATATGAATCCATACAAACATCACGATCACCTTCGCCAAGATAAAAAAAAAAAAAAAAACAAAAAGAGAAAGGAGAACAATAATAATAAAAAAAAAATAATAAAAAAAAAATATAAAAATAATAATAAGAATTAAAACAAAATAAAGTAAAATAAATAAAAATGCATGAATAGGATATATATATATAAATAATATTAAATTAATTAAATTCTATTAAATAAACTAAATAATGCACATACCAACAGATATATTTGACTGGTTTTGAGAAATATTAGTATCTTGAGGCAATTTCAAAACATCAGCTGTAGTACTAGATTCTATATAGTTATATAAAAAGTTTATCTTAATTTATAAAAGAATATAAATATTAGCATAGATACACAGATATTGGAATGTTAAAACTTTATGGGTTCATTTTTATTTTTTATAGT
>NW_020272012.1:0-6871 GCF_003268045.1 Sipha flava
TAGTACTTGGATGGGTGACCGCTTGGGAACACTACGTGCCGTTGGCAATTTTTTTAATATTTTATTTATTACATTCATTCTACTACGTCAATTTAAAAAAAATTGGATTGTTTTTATCCAATTTTAATTTTATTTATAAGCAATAATAATATTAAATTTACAAATTTTTTTTATTTTCTACTTATGTAGAAAACAAAAATAGTATGACATGGATTCGAGGAACAAACATATCATATAATTGCTATGCTGTTGAAAATAATATTATAATACAACAATAAGTGTACGGGTTTAAAATATTGTGTCGCCATTTTTGCAATAGAACAAAGTTCTGTGATTTAATTTTGTTTTACATTAAATAAAAGTTCTACCCAAACATTTTAAATGACGAATACTACGTATGGTGATGTTTTTTTAAGTCGTAGCATGATTTTTAATGTTATTCTCGGTTTAAAAACGGTCGTGAGTCACTGGAAGGCGATCTTCGAATGAACCTTCAATAAAGGGTGACTTCTGAGTTCCAATAATGAAAAAAAATGTGGAATTCGTGTGCTGAGATCTATCTCATAATCGGTGAATACCTATTAACATTTTGTCAAAATATCTGCGAATCATTCTAGCAACTAACTGAAGAACACTGTATTGATGGACAAGCTCTACAGAGCACACACACTATTTTACATAAATTTCTTTTGTATATAATACGAATATAAATTAAAAAAAAAGTAATTTACCAAAGTGACCAAAAAAGGTATCAAGAAAAAAAAAGTGCCGAAAAAATAAAACCATAGTTGAGCCTATGTATTTGAATGAATTAAAAGAATGAAATTAAAGTTATGAACAAAATTATCACGATATTATATCGATAAATGACTACAGTGCAGACCACGAACTAAGATAATAGAAGACTAGAAACGAATGTTAATAACGTTGACCCCAAATTGAATAAAGTTGGTAATTACCATAGGTGGATATTTTGTTTCATCTGTGGGAGGGTCTTAACATTTTTGTCTTATTCATTAACGGAAACAAATATTTTTAGTCGCTTTCGACGCTTCCACCTACCAACTGTAGTGGCTACTCCTACTTTATTCTAGCTGAAGCACCAAGTATATATATATATATATATATATATATATATATAGATAATACGAACATAAAAAAATAAAATATTGAATAGCTACTAAATTATTTTTATTTTAATTGTATACATCTATTTTTTTGTGCAAATATATTAACAATTGTTTTAGTATTAATAGATTTAGAAATTTATTTTCAATATATAATATTGAGGTGTTTTTGAACTTTTCCTGCAGCATAGAAGTTCGAAGCAAAGTTTTTATTCTACACATGGTCGATAAACTCCTTTCACAAGTGAAGGAACTTATAGGAATTGTTAAAGCAATTTGAAATAGTTTATATAAATTAGGGAAAGTCTGTTTTATTAAAACCTTTTTCACATAATTTAAAGTTATATAATTTTCATCAGTAGAACTCTTTTTTGTTTAGTTATATCAATGTCTAAACCAATATTTAAATCTTCATTTTCAGATTCTAGTGTTGTTGTTGACGAGGAATTAGAAACAATTAATTTTTGTTTTTTAATACTAAAGACATCAAACATTCTTTTATCCATTATTGAATCAATTGCAATTTATAATTTAAAATTAATTTATTAATTCAGATAAATACACAATTCACACAAATAATGTAAAATTATATTGTTTATTTGTTTAGCATGTCACTTACGGAGAACCACACGTAGGTATTAAAAACAAAAAAATAAAAATAAAGGCGATCACCGTATACGCTCCAAAAACATAATCGACATTAATGCTGTGGTGGTTTGCAGCTTGTGTATTTATAACTTTACAGGTATCGCAAATAAGTTCTAGAATATTCGCGATTAACAATATATACCTACAAAATATAATTTTCCCAACAACGATAAGCCGTGAATATTTCAGACCATTCTCGGATCTCAACAAAATAAAATAAAAATTATAAATATCAAATATTGAAACATATAATTTTTTATTTTGACGTTTACATTCTGGGGAGGGGGCTTAAACCCCCATCACCCACCCCCAATATACGCCTATGGTAAATACGGGGGATGATTCTTTCTTTAAGCGGATTTCAGTGAATAGTTCTCAACATAATACAATATTTTAATAATATTATTAGTGTTTCAAAAAAAAAATAATATTTATGAATTACTGATTCTGTATTTGTAAACTGTTCTGTGGTGTGTCTTCCATAATAATAATTCCTTAATATATCAGATGGATAATAACGTAATCCACATATGTATGAGGTCTGTGATATACATTTATTATTTATTTTAGAAAATATTTTTCCTCGTTGATGACATAACTCTAAATTTTTCGGTAATGAAAACATACAACATTCTTTACACAACACTTATTAATCGTTTTAATATAATAATTTTTAATATAAAACCACTATATTTTATATGGTGTAATGAATAGATCTTTTGTGTACCTAATAAACTAATTAATAAACTATGATAATCATTGGTCTTGAACTACGATTAAAATGTAGTAATAATCTATACATAGGCGCATATTCAGTATGAAATTTGGGAGTGCTAAAATTATCCACCCCAAGATGATCCGTATGGAGCAACGCCTCCACAAACACCCTACAATAGTGGTTCCTGATCTTTTTCATCCTATACCCCCTATTAAATTATAAAAATATCATCCCCCCTACATAAATTAGAGTTTATGCGATTTCAAGATTTGTTCAAGTTAAATATCATACCATATTTTTACTCGGTTATAATAATCGTGAAGTGATTACAATAAATTAAAACCAACGATTAAATTTAAAAAAAATAAAATGGAATGAATATTTAAAAAAGACACACGTATTATAAATTATGTAATGAGTTATTATTTAATATATCGCGTAAATAGTTGAAAAGTATCTACTTATTTTAATTTTTATTATATTAATCACGCACAAATGTATTTAATAATGTACTGTAGATAAATCGTTAACATCAAATGTATTGGAAATGTTTGTTAAAAATGAATATAAATTATTTTACGCATATAAGCAATAAATAAATACGATTTATAAGGAAAATAATTGATTAACAAAAAACAATTACGTGATAAAGAAATGGAGTGCAAAATAAAAACAACTCCGAAAACCAAAATTTTTACTACTGGAATCGACGATGATATACACAATCATTTTGAAAACAAAGAGTAAACCATCTGATATCATAACGGGTCAGATCAAGAAAGCTGTTGAAAATGAATGTTCGTGAATGTTCTAGAACGCTGTAGTATAAAACGAGTCGCGAGGGGCGGCGTAGTGGGACGATCGTCGAGTCGCCGCGAACCTTCTCGAATATTCTCTCGCTTATATATACGCTAACGGCGCACCACTCGGCAACAGTTCGATCACGAGCGCCGTAACAGTACGAGTCGTGTTAATCGAGATATTATACAGTGCGGTATACGTGTCGAGATACAACAGTGCAAATATATTTGTATTTATTTTATCATTTTACAGTGGTGATAATTATTTAGCTATCCAATATTTTTTGTCTCTGTCGAATAGTCCGTGTTTGAAATTTGAACATCGAAAAAATGGTCGGAAAGACAGCGATCGGTATCGATCTCGGGACCACGTACTCTTGCGTGGGTATTTGGCAACACGGCAAGGTGGAGATCATCGCCAACGATCAAGGTAACAGGACCACGCCGAGTTATGTGGCGTTCACGGACACGGAACGGTTGATCGGTGACGGGGCCAAGAACCAGGTGGCGATGAATCCCAAGAACACAGTGTTCGACGCCAAACGGTTGATCGGCCGTCGGTTCGATGACGACAAAATGCAATCGGACATGAAACATTGGCCGTTTACTGTGGTGAACGACTGCGGTAAGCCGAAGGTACAAGTGGAGTTCAAAGGAGAGACGAAAGTGTTCGCGCCGGAAGAAATCAGTTCAATGGTGTTGACAAAAATGAAGGAGACGGCGGAAGCGTACCTGGGACGGACCGTTACGGACGCGGTGATCACGGTGCCGGCGTATTTCAACGATTCGCAACGGCAGGCGACCAAAGACGCAGGTGCGATAGCCGGTCTGAACGTGATGAGGATAATCAATGAGCCGACGGCGGCCGCGTTGGCGTACGGTTTGGACAAAAGCCTGAAAGGTGAGAGGAACGTGTTGATATTCGATCTCGGCGGTGGCACGTTCGACGTGTCCGTGCTGCAGATCGACGAGGGTTCGATATTCGAAGTCAAATCGACGGCCGGAGACACTCACTTGGGCGGTGAGGACTTCGACAACCGGTTGGTGTCGCATCTGGCCGAAGAGTTCAAGAGGAAATTCAAAAAGGATGTGCGCAGCAACCCTAGGGCGCTGCGTCGGTTAAGGACCGCCGCGGAACGAGCTAAGAGAACATTATCATCCAGCTCGGAGGCCACTGTAGAGATCGACGCCCTAATGGAAGGCATTGATTTCTACACCAGGGTGTCTCGGGCACGTTTCGAAGAGCTGTGCGCGGACCTGTTCAGATCAACCCTGGAGCCAGTGGAGAAAGCGTTGGCGGATGCCAAATTGGACAAGGGTTCCATACACGACGTGGTACTTGTGGGTGGGTCCACGAGGATTCCGAAGATTCAGAACCTCCTGCAAAACTACTTCTGCGGCAAATCACTCAACCTGTCTATCAACCCCGACGAAGCGGTCGCGTACGGTGCCGCCGTGCAGGCAGCCATTTTGAGCGGTGATACCAGCTCGGCCATACAAGACGTGTTACTGGTGGACGTGACCCCCTTGTCACTGGGTATCGAAACCGCGGGTGGCGTCATGACCAAGATTGTCGAGCGCAACTCCACGATTCCGTGCAAACAGACTCAGACGTTCACTACATACGCGGACAACCAACCGGCCGTCACCATCCAGGTGTTTGAAGGAGAACGGACTATGACCAAGGACAATAATCTGTTGGGCACATTTGATCTGACGGGCATAGCTCCCGCTCCCAGAGGCGTGCCTAAGATCGACGTGACTTTTGACATGGACGCCAACGGTATACTGAACGTGTCGGCGAAAGACAACAGTTCCGGTCGGTCCAAGAACATCGTCATCAAGAATGACAAAGGTCGTTTGTCCCAAGCCGAAATTGATCGGATGCTTAGCGAAGCGGAACGGTACAAAGAGGAGGACGAACGTCAAAAGGAAAAGATCGCCGCCAAGAACCAGCTTGAAAGCTACGTGTTTAATGTAAAACAAGCGTTAGATGATGCTGGCGACAAGTTGAACGAATCCGAAAAGAATGCCTGCAAACAAGAATGCGATGCAGTCATTCAATGGTTGGATAACAATCAATTGGCCGACAAAGAAGAGTTCGAGTATAAATTGAAAGAAATCCAAAAGAGCTGCTCAGGCCTAATGATGAAGTTACACGGGGGAAAAGCTGCCGGAGAACCTCAAATGCCGTCTGGTGCCGCCGGATTCCCTGGATCTCATTCCCGAGGACCTACTGTTGAAGAAGTCGACTAAACCTTATCAACATTGTAATTGGTTTTTGCAAGTACCATATTTCCTATTATTTTCGAACAAGGCTGATTTATATTTATTGTAATTTGTTTTAATTGTACGTTGCGTATATTTAAAATATAAAATATTTATTTAAGGTTATATATGTTATAATTTTATTTTCGCGAAAATAAATATGTTTTATTTAATCGACATTAATTTTTATTTCCTTGAATAATTTATTGTTCTATTAACACTTAGATACCAATAGTAGGTATCACTCAGCGGTAAAATTGAGCACTAATAGTGCTAATGATAATAATAATGATTATATTAATAATTAATACAAAATTTATGTGGCCGGTCACTTAACGTGGAAAAAACTGCAATTTGACGTGTGGTAACGTAACGGTTAATTATTACATATATGTATGTATATGTACTTGTAGCCGAGCAGTTTTCTAGGAAATATATTTATAAACGTAAACATCTAGTGCCCAATAGGCAATTTATAGCTTATAAAATGTTAATATATATCGACGGGTAGAAAATAATTATTTTATTTTGATACTATGTGCCGCTAATATATATTATTAAACTATCGCCATCTCTGGTGTATAAATGATATAGACAGAATAATCATTATTTTGTCGTTTTGCTGGTCAATCCATGTTTCTCATAAACTCATTCATTTTTATCAAATTAATTTCTGAAAATAGTGATTCATAAGAATAAATTTAAGAAAAAATAGATTAAATTGCTAATGTTACTATATCCGAAAAAAAAAATTAACGATTGATTCCGTTATGTTGGTTAGATTTTAACAGTTGTTTAATATGTACACATTAATAATATTTAAATTATACAAAATTCTATTGTTTAAAATTTTTTTTAATTATAATTATTCAAGCTTAACTTATTAAGTTTATTAATGATTTTTCTACGTTATTACAATCTTAGTCATATAACCTCCATTGTTAAAACGCTCAAAGCATTGCAATTCAGTTTATAATACTATCGAGAACAGTTACTTTTCGAGATCATCAAATATAAGGTTAAAATATTTAAAATATTATAAATTTCAACAGCTACTAGCAATCTATTAATGATCGGTTTGTTCATAAAATCCATGTCTTTACTATGTGTATACATGTCATAGGTACTACTTTTGCCGTCTACATAAGTTTAAATAAAAAAAAAAATTGTGAATTAATGTTTTATTTTATATAAAAATCATAATATTGAACAAAAACAATCTATTTTTTTTTTAATTGTACGTAGTAGTAGAATGAAAAAAAATGCCAACGGCACGTAGTGTTCCCAAGCGGTCACCCATCCAAGTACTA
>NW_020272013.1:0-7236 GCF_003268045.1 Sipha flava
CGAGTGAACGATCGGATATTTGTTTTTATTCATCCCGTTCGTGCTGTATATCTATAAGCTATTTGAACATATAATAAAGCATCATACCTATAATATAGGTATTATATTATAATGTGTTGTACTCCTTTACGCGTTATAATTTCATTTCGTCCGTATTCAATTAAATAATGGTAAAATAAGTCGATAAGAATGGTTTGTTTATAATATTAATTTTGTTATTGATTTGTGTAGCATAAGTCTCCTAGTAAGAATTAAACCCAGATATTTGGTTTCGGCAAAAGCGAAAACAGGGATATTATTTGAAGCTGGTGAACATGATTTTATTTTAAGGGTGAATATGGTGTGCGAATATTCGGATTCGTTTATTTTTATTTCCCAACGTATGACCAAAAAACGAATGATGTTCATATGGTGTTGGATCATACGAGAGACTACAGTTGGATTTTCGTTAGAAGAGGTGATAGTTGTGTCATGGGATTAAGTTTCGATGAATAAATTTTCGGGGATACCGTGAATAAAGACATTGTAATAAAGACATGAAAGTAGAAATGTCGTTGCCCCGAGGGACCCCGGCATTAATATTAAAATATTTCGATCGATTAGAGTTTTAACGGACTACGAATGTGCGGTCGTTCAAATATGAACTTTAAGAAGAGTTAATAGGGCGCAGGAAAAATGTTTTTTGGTTCGTACAGTAGTCCGTCGAACCGAATTCTATCAAACGCGAGCACTACGTCGAATAAAATGGACAGAAATTGCACAGAAGTGATTGTTTTCCGGAGTCGTTGCTGTTGCGTCTACCACTCGATGAAGTCGACTAATGGCCAAGGTACTTCGTATTTGGGATTGTTTTCGCTTCAGTAGCTAAAGGCAAAAGACTAAAATACTAGCCTGCGCGGAAAACGGTGTATTCAGTAACGATATCGTTGTAGAATTGATCTGTGGGCGAATCTGTAGAGTTTATTCATTGCGAACCCGCGGTATTGTCGTGTTCGGCACAGTGACGGAGGAGGTCGCGCGGATAGATGCGTGTGTAAGTCGTTCAACCGGGAAGAACGATCGGTTAGGCAAACATCGGCGTTGCCGATCGACGCACGAGCGAAACGACGACAACGTTCTGAGTTTTGTTTTTCCGAACGTTATCGGTCCGGCCGAGCAGTGGCTTTCGACGGAAATGCGGGCGAAATCTACTACACCTCGGATTGTCCGGACAACGCGGTCCGCAAACGTTAAGGCGGGTACGGCACCAGCGCAGTGTTTCACAACCTTTGGACTATGGCGACACACTATTTAAATATTTCATACTTTGTGGCACGCAATAATAAACATAGGAATAACGGGTGATATTGAAAATTCATAATCGATAATTAATGTAAACTTAAAAAATAACAATTAAAAATATAACGTAAAACAGCATTTTTGCTAAGAGATTTGTAACTGATATTCCTTACATAATGTATCGTGGTGAAACCTTCGACTCTTAACTCCTCTTCGACATTAATTAATCTTTCACTTTTTTTTGTTTTCGATTCGATTCAACGTAGAAAAAACAAACTCGCACAAATATGACGTTGAAAACGGTAATAACACGGAAAGAGCCAAACTCGGATTTTCTTTTTTCGCGTAAATCAGAAATTCGCTTAGTCCGATCGCATTAAAAATAAAATAAATATATTCAAATGAAATCTGAAGAGTACGATGGTTTATTAATCATGCAAGTTCTTCTTCCTCTTTCAAGAAAATATGTGAGGTTTCTAGACTAGGACTAAATGTATTCCAATCAAACATTTTAAAATCCAGCGGTGAAAAGTAATATGATCCAAGTTTTCGGTCCAATAATGTTATGGAGTCATTTCCGGTAATTGATATTGTTCTATCAGTAAATTTAGTGTTAGCAGTTAAAGGAAACATATGATTCGTTTCAAGATGGTTTTCGGATGTTTCGTTGAAATACCGACAACGGTTCGTCGAAATGTTACACGTTCGACGTTTATTGTTACGCTAGTGTGCGCCCGCCTTTACGGTTCGTACGATGCGCAATAAACGTACACAACACGACCCGCATGTGACGGCCACGACGCCGTTCGATACGGTTCGACACGCGGACCAGGTACGGGTCCGGTACGGCTGACGTGGTAACGTTGTGACGTTTGCTGCGCAGTTCTGTCGGGAAACACGCGGAAGCGGACATCGGTACGCTTTAAACATCGGGTGGGGGGGGAGGAACGTCCGTACACGTGTTGTTTGGACGCGATTCAATCGCCCGTAGGCAGTGGCGGCTCGTGCCTAGGTATGCAGGTGTGCGCACACCACATAGATTATCATAGATCAGGGATGGTAAATAGGATGTTTTTCAACGTGCCAATCTATGACATAATTAAAAAAAAAAAATTTTAGCCGTGCCAAAATTATTTTTATTAACACAGAAAAATACAAATGAAATATATAAATGAAAAAATAATGATTATAATATAGAAAGTTATGTAGAAATAGAAATAATGTAAAAAAATATTAAATTATTATTGTTGTTTGTTAGAATACAACTTCTAGTTGAAGTGAACACACAATTCTAGTAATCTAGTGTCCCACTATATTACAACGTATAAATTTTTTTTTTTTTAATAATAAATATAAGATAACAATACGTGGTTGTGAAATATATACTATTAATATGTGTAATTGATAATTCAATTTATTGTGTTTTACTTAAAAAACCTATAAATATATATGGACAAATAAAAGTTTTTTGAGTGCCATAGAAAATCTCATGCGTGCCACTTATTTGTCACCCCTGTCATAGATATAAAAGTAAAATTTAATTTAAATGTAATTTAATTATCTGCTAAATTATATTTATTTTATTATACAAAATAAATTTTACAAACATTTCATATTCACCAAAACTCGAAAATACTACTCCTAAAATTTGGTAAGTTATGTAATATACACACATCAACTGGTGTGCAGCTCAGTCAGAACACTTTCAGTCTGTGAAATACTCTCCGTCGTCGGTGGAGTGGGGGTTGACGCATAAATGGGTCCGTGGTGTGCAGCAATTGCTGCACACACGATAAACAATATCGCCACGGCGTGTCTTATCAGAAATAGTCCACCGTATTTTCTATTTTCGTCATTATTATCGTAATATTTGTTCCAATAAAAGTATTTTTAGTTTTAACAAAAGAACTTTATAATAGTAAAATATGTTAGTAATCATTTCGCTTTTGTTCACTGTTATGTGTAGTAGCTTTATTTCATCATACTCACAATTTAATTTATATTACAATATAAATAATGAATTCGGTTGATTATCTTTTAGAAAAAAAGTTTTCTTTACATACAATTGACGAAAAAATTAAAATAAAAACATTAGGGAGACCTATGCTTGATTTGAAATTAATACAAGTCATTAAAAAGAAAACACGTCAATTTACGCGTTCATTTACCATCGATACTTACACGAAGTATAATAATTGGCTCTGTGGTTGTGATAAACGTAATGCAGTTTTTTGTTTTCCGTGTTTATTATTTGGTAGAGAAATGGTATGGACCAAAACAGGAATGACAGATTTAAATCATTTAAATGATCGAATGAAAAAATATTACTTAACTGTTAAACATATGAACAACAACTTGAATTTAGCAACGTTAGATAAAACAAATGTTCTTTTAATGTTGGATAGCAGTTACAAAAAAGTTTTTTTTTTTTTATTTAAATTAAGCCTCGGCAACAATGGTCATTGGCAACAATGAGTTTAACTCTAAATTATTTACATGTTATATAATTTACATATTAAATACTATTGATAAAGTTGGACTTAGTAGTAAAGGTTATTATGAGTCTTATGTTGTCTGGGTGGGGGGCTTCTGACAGAATGTTTGAGATGCCTGCTTCCCGTCTATCCGTTTCGTATAAAAGGCATTCAGTTATGATGTGTTTGATTGAGAGAGGAGTACCGCAACTGGCACATAATGGTGGGTCTTCTTTCTTCATCAGGTACTGGTGTGTTAGTGATGTATGTCCTATACGGATTCTGTTAACTGAGGTTTCCATTTTCCTTGTAAAGTCTGGTGGAGAAGGCCATGTGTGGATGGTATTTTTAATTTCGTTTAATTTGGATGTACCTTGTTTCCATGCACGTAGCCATATGTTGTTGGTTATTATACTAGTTATGAGTTTGGCGTCGTGTAGGGTGAAATTATTAAGTCTAATGGCATCCGTTGATGTAATTGCTTGGCGTGCTTTTTGGTCAGCTCTTTCATTTCCCTGAATTTGATTGTGACTGGGTATCCATAATAAGGTAATTGAGTAGCCGGTGTGTGTAAGGTTATAGATCTGGTTCTGGATTTTCCTGGAGATCTCATTTGGATTGTAGATATTTTCAATATTCCTCAAGGTACTGAGTGAGTCACTGAGGATTACTACTTTGTGTATGTGATTAGTTTTAGTGAGGTCTAAGGCAAATTAAATTGCAATTGCTTCGGCAGTGTATATTGAGCAAAAGCTGGGGAGTCTCAGCATGGATACTTGGTCCTGGACTACTACAGCTGCTCCAACACAAAAGAGGTATTTATTTATATACTTAATTTATATTACTGTTTGGTCGTTTAAAAATGTATTTTTTTATTTAGGTATAGAGCTATACAATGAGAAAGTTTCTAACAATCGATACATTTTGAATGAAATTATTAATTTCATTAGATTTTGTGGCGCTTTCGAATTAGCACTGAGAGGGCATGATGAAAAAGATACATCTTTGAATTCAGGAATTTTTCGTGGTTTAATAAGTTTTAGTGCGGAATTGGATAGTGCATTAAAAGTGCACTTAGAAAAAGCAACCGTTTTTAAAGGTACGTCAAAAACTATACAGAACAAATTAGTAAAGTGCATGTTAAATATTTGTCAGCAAGAAATATCAGTAGAAATCAAAAAGGCTGATTATTTAGCAATAATGCTGACGAGACTACTGATGTGAGTGCTATTTTTCAAATGGTTATTGTTTATCGGTATATAGTTAATGATAAAGTTATTGAAAGATTTCGGGGATTTTTAAAGCCTAAAGAACATAATTCTGAAGTATTAGCTGAATGCATTAAAGAACAACTTACCCAACATATTGGTGATGTCACTGGTAAATTGATTGCACCGTCATATGATGGCACTTCAGTTATGAGCGGCAATATTAACGGAGTTCAGGCAAAAATTAAACAACATTATCCAAATGCTAATTATGTATATTGTTACGCTCACCAGCTTAATTAAGTTATGGCTAATGCTGCTTCAATAAATAGGAATGTTCGGATTTTTTTTTTGCTAGCCTTGGAAGTTTTTGTACATTTTTTTTCAACGTCTTCTCAAAGAACTGCTGTTTTGGACGAAGTTGTTCGAAGACGTTTACCTTAAGTAGTTCATACAAGATGGAATTTTCATTCTAGAACAGTAAATACTGTATTCGAGTATAGGGAAGAATTAATTAATTGCATGGAAAAAATAATAAGTGATGAATCCATTAAACATATACCTACTAATGAACAGGCATCGAGACTAAAAAGAACATTACTTGATAATACATTTATTTCTTGGCGTACAATTTTTCACAATATCATGCCTCATGTCGATATATTGTATAGTCAATTATTAAAAAGAGAAACTGATTCAACAACTGTGAAAAATAATATTGAAAATTTTAATAAAGAGATTTCCAAAATAAGAAACCAAATGAGAACGTTATGTGAAGGTAATTTTGAACAAAGTGGTGATAAAAGAAAACACAGAGAAGGCGAAATAAAAAGAGAAGCAATTGAAATGTGTGATAATATTATATCTCAAATAAAACAAAGAATTGATTTTACTGGTCATCTAGATGCTTCAAATTTATTTTTGGCCGATAATTTTGAAAAATATCATAAGCATTTTCCGAAGATTATTTTAATGAAACTATAAATGTATATCCATATTTTGACACTAAAAAACTAAAAACCAAGTTACAATTAATTTATAACAGAACTGAATTTTAATCCATGAGTGGAGCTGTTTAATTATTATTTATTAATTATACAATTATACATTATTATCATTTATACAATCTGAAAACCTTATTGGTACATTAGGTGTGAGCATGAAGCTGTAAAAAATTATTATTACAATATCAATGTCTAGATCGGAATTAGAAAGGTGTTTTTCTACATTAAAAAGAATCAAAACATTTTTACGTAATACAATGCATCAAGACAGATTATCGACGTTAGCAATGCTATCTATCGAAAGAAACTTTGTAATGAATATAATACAATATTATTACAATATACAATATAACTGATTTCAATAATAAAGTCATAGAACAATTTGCCAATTCCAAGGAGAGAAGAATTGTCTTTATATATAAAAATATTTAATTTTTTTTGTGTAACTACTTTCTATAATTAATTATGACACTGTTGCTTATTGTAACAATATATAGATACAATAAATTATGACAAATATGTAATATTATAATTCATAATACATGTTTTAAAAATATGTAAAAATCTAATAAATATCATGATAATGGCATTTTGAATTTAATTTATTTGTAATTAAGCTTTTGTGATTTATTTTTTGCACACCAACCACTTTGAACATCACGAACCACCACTACCCGTGTGTTAGAGCGGCGACGGTGCGTTGAGCTACTTGAAAACCAACCGGTGGTACGATGTGAACGATGTAATCCACATCTCGATTTCAAATCTTTCAGATCCATAAGATGTCGGTTAAAGTCACGCTCGACAGCATACCCAAACGTTTCTCCTGTGTTCGACAGGAGAATGTGGGCCGATCGTATTCGTTACGAAATCGTTCGGCCGGACGATCGATTGCGCACTTACCCTAGGTGTTCGAAAAACTCACGTAAAAAGAATTTACGAGGGCCAGTGTTACATAGTCAACGTTCGTAAGAAAAAGATCGACGTGCTATCGTGTTGATCATTATTAGACATCGGTTTCAATCCAAAACAATTAAATAAAATATGATAAATCATTTTTTACGTTGATTCATTAAGAGCGCGCACCCGGTACTCTGAAGTTATTTGACTTTAAGTGTATTATGCAGTTGTATACAATGTATTAATATATAGGTTGATGTGACAGACAGTAGTATTAAAAATTATCTTATACGCAAATTAGGCTGCACGAATAGATCGGAGAACATTTGTTTTTAATTTTTTAATAATTACATAGATATAAATACATAACAA
>NW_020272014.1:0-8789 GCF_003268045.1 Sipha flava
AAAAAAAAACAGAAAAATAAATCTTATGTATCATGGCTTGGTTTTGATTCGTTACATAACTCGTGGATATCATCATCAGATATTGTAAAATAATTCGAACGAATTATTTATAACACAAGATGATTATACAATAATTATACAACGATTATAATATAAAATATTATACAATAAAATGAATAAATCTATGTTAAAATTTCATAGTCTTAATAAAATGTAAATCTAATATTTTCAAATAATAAAAAGTAAAAATGTAATTTACATATGTGTTATTTTATTTTCATTTTGGTGTCAGATATATAGATAATTAAATATTATATTATCATAATAACTAAGTATTTTTTAATTTATAATGCCCATATGGAAGCGTACATACACCTCCTTTTAATATAACTCTTTTGTCGTCATTTGCACTTAAAACGACTTTACTTACAGATTTTGAATACACTTGATGTTTGGTTGATTGTATTAAATTAATGTTACGATTCTCTATTATCTTACTACTATCACCTCCTACAGTATTATTTTCGTTTTGATTTATAAATGAATATAAAATATTTTTATAATTGTCAAAAGACATCTGTTTTTTCACAATATATTTTTTAACACCTTTCGCTCTTTTATATTCAACACCGTTCACTGTGTAAGCATACAATCTAGAGCGCAACGATACAAATTCGGTCATTATTTCACTTTTTAATTCATCTTTGAAATAACCAGGTATGCTTTCATTATTAGAATTGAAACAAGAATGATTATGCGGATAATTGGAGGTGTCGAAATGTTTTAGTAAATCATATTTTAAATCATTGAAAAAATCATTTGTTTTTATGCGGTATAGTAATGAATCTGTGTCAGTATAAATCAATGATATATTTTTATCATATTTATTTTTCATTATATTATAATGAAAATCATAAATTATAGTTTTTGAAATATCTAAAATTGTTAAACCAACGTAAATAGGTTTATCAAATTTAATTTTTCCTTTAAACATGAATCGCCATTAGGTTATTAGAGTAAATTGTGCGATCTTTAAAATTTGGTTTTATGAGATATCTACAAGCCATTTTGTCGCTTGTAACTAATTTTATTTCCATTCTTTTCCGTGGATTCTCCATACATTTTCCGTAAACGCTATTTACCATCAATTTCCAAAATTGACGTTCAAATTCGTTATTGGCCTTCACTCTCATACTTGTACATTTCATTACGTATGGTAACATCCATTTTGATTGCTTAAATCTAATTACTCTATGTATTTTAATTATTTTTAACCCATTATTCACCGCTTGTTTTAATGTTCTATAATGTGCCACATAATTTTTTTTATGATGTAAAGTCGTAAGAAGCTTTTTAACTTTTGAATTAGGTGGACACGAATTTTGTGGTAAAAATGGTAAATCACTATGTGCATCATGAATGTTTTCAGGATAATCCACGTCCACTTCTAATATAAACCCATACGGACCATTATCGTCTATCATCATAATATTTAATGAAAAATCACTATACCATTCAAAGTCTTTATATGGTAAACTAGCAAGCATTGATTTCCCATATAAATTTACACAATCAAAATAGGATAAATATACATTAGGTTTTTCTTCATCATACCCGTCCACATTCGGCAAATTTGCTTTAGCATATCGTCTTACTGACTGGCAAATACCTCCTCGAATTCCGTCCTCAATCATTAATAACATGGTGTAGTCTTTTAACCTCTCGAGTTCAACTTTTGTAAATCGCAGCATTGCGTCAAAAGCGAAACTTGGTGCAGTTAAATAATACGATGCATCCAAATTAAATGTTTTTAAACAAATGTCACGGAAATTTTCGAATACATCGGACAACAGTAAAATGTCTGTTAATAAATATAAATCACTATATTCACCTATCGTTTTTATATTAAATTTTTTCCAAACTTCGCATGCATGAATATAATCTTTTTTAGAAATATGATCATCTGTTAATGAGTTATAAAACTTAGATTTCGGTGGTAAGGAAGTTTCGTTAAGTTTTTCCCAACAATTGATATACTCATAAGGAAAAACTCCTTTACGAATAACTAAATTTAAATTATTATTGGAAAAATATTTTTTAGTTTCACGGAATTTTGATTTATCTTTAGCTAAATTATTAGTTAAATTAGCTAACGATTCAGACATAAATCTAAATGTGTCTACAAACTTTACATAAAAACCATCTTTAATTTGTTTGCTACAAGTAATATATTTTTCACATGAATTTGGAATAACGTCAATATTCATATCATCGTAACCGAGTTCATGTATAATGAAATGACTATCATATGATAAATTGTGGAAATAAACAGGAACAAACGAGGGACTTTGTGCCAAAAAATTACACTCAACACAAAGCGGTCTTAAATATTTACCTGTTAAATGAGAGTGATCTCGCACTTTTATGATAGAAATATGGTCAAACGTTTTTGAACAATGGTGACAAGTTTTTTTTTTTTTTTTAATATTCAAAAGTAATTAACAATCTGTATCCATACTAGACACAATAAGAAAATATGATAAAGGTTAACATATCATGAGGTTTTATTGAAAGAAGCCACCCATTGATAGCACTATCTACTAACTTGATAATTATTTATTTTTATTTATTTATTTATTTTTTTTTTTTTAATTATTTTTAATTTAATTTAATATATAATATATAATTTATTTAATTTAAGAGATCTCTAGACCACTTACGCTTCAGACGTCTCGGAGGATTTCCAGGTATTGTGGGAGTGGCCAAGTTTTTTATTAATTGATTAGGGTGATTATTTAGACGGTAATAGAATCTTTTGTAAAAGATTTTAGCTTCATCATTTATTTTATTAAGTTTCAAGTCGGTGTGTAGTGTATGATTTGACACGTAAGGTGGAGCATTCGTTAGTTTTCTAAGCACGATATTTTGAAAGGTTTGGATTTTCAAAATATTTGTCTTTTTCGCATTGCCCCAAAGCTGAAGGCCGTAGGTCCAAAGTGGTTTCAATAGTGTTTTATATATAAGCAGTTTAGTTCTAAGAGAGGTGTGATTATTATTGGATAATAATGGTTTAAGTAATCGAAGACGATGATTCAATGCTAATCTTTTGGTTCTGATATGATGAGCCCACGTTAATCTTTGGTCTAACGTAAGGCCGAGGTATTTGATTTTTGGAGAGTAGGGAATTGGAATTCCATATAGGACAACACCAGGACAAGGAGTATGTCTTAGGGTAAAGGTTGTGTGGACGGATTTATTCTGGTTAACTTTAAACCGCCATTTTGTAAACCATTTTTCCATAGCATTAAGGTGAGTTTGAAGATTTATTGACGCTAAGATTGGATTTTTGTTAATGGATATTAGTGCTTTGTCATCAGCAAAGTCAGCTACAGATGTGTTGGGGGTAATAGGTTGATCAGATGCAAAGATGTTATAGAGAATTGGAGATAGGATTCCACCTTGAGGCACACCAGCATTTATAGAAGCTAGATCAGATAGAGCGGAACCGTGGCGAACTTGAAAAAATCGATCCGTTAGATAGGATTTGATAAGTAAATAGTAAGTGGGTGGAAGGAATTTCTTAAGTTTATATAAAAGGCCATCGTGCCACACCCTATCGAAGGCTTGTGCGATGTCTAGAAACACACAGTTGCAATAAAGTTTTTTTTCCAGGGAATACGAAATAGCATCTACGACTCTGTGCACTTGGTGTGTGGTTGAGTGAGACGCCCGAAAGCCGAATTGAGTATTTGGAAGGATATTCTTTTGAGTAATGATAGGTATAATACGTTTCAGAATTAATCGTTCAAGTATTTTAGCGAAAAATGGGAGAAGGCTAATTGGTCGATGTGACGATGGAATGTCCGGCGGTTTATTTGGTTTAGGGAACAAGATTATAGTGGAGAATTTCCAAAGTAGAGGAAAATAAGAAAGTCTAAGTGAAGCATTAAATATGTGAGTGATATGAACGATAGCTCTAGTTGGAAGGGATCTGGCTACTTCCGCAGTAATGCGATCATAGCCCGGTGATTTGTTTAGTGAGTATTTTAGTATGGCATATTTAACATCGTTTGGTGTAAATGACTTGACAGGGAGAGTTAGAGGAAGGGAAGCATTCAGAAACGTTTCTACCGTATTCATATTTTCATTGTCAATTATCTCAGCGTGAGGTTGAAAAGTTTGAGAAAAATGCTCCTTAAAGAGTTCTGCTTTTTCGAAGTCAGAAATGGCAAGGCTGCCATCTGATTTCTTAATAGGGAGATTTGGTGATTTATAACGAAGAATTTGTTTGGTTTCCCTCCAGAGACTACCATCTTTGGGAGTAAGCTTCATTAAGTGATTTTGCCAAACATTTGCCTTAATTTTTGCTAGCATTTTTTTCAAGGAATTGGCCAGGTTATTATAATTTAGTTTATGGGAAGGGAGCCGAGTGCGCTGGAAGAGAGCTCTAGCTCTCCGTTTTTCAACTATTTTGTTACGTATTGTCACAGGTAATGGATCTGATGTGGGAGGTGCTAGAAAAGTACTTGTAGCTGACCAGGCTGCAGTTTGTATAACATTGGTAAGGTTGTGGATCGCTAAATCTATATCGTCGGGAGTTTTTAGTTTAATGTTTAAATGTATTTCTTTATCGACTAGTTCAGTAAACTTGGAATGGTCTGTGAATTTATTAAATAGTTTATTAGATTCTTTATAAGTAGGGGAAGTATTGAGAGTTAAGAGCACTGATGAGTGATCGGAATTTAAATCAAGTAAATTTTTAGTAGTGCTAAATAAGTTATTTGGAATTTTGGTCACAAAAATATCTAGAATGTCAGGGTTTTTTCCGGGAAGACGAAGGCCAATACGTTGGATCAGGAGGAGCTAGAACTTTAAATTTTTTTAGATTGGTAAAATTGTACAAGGTGACACCTCGCGGGTTATTCGCTCGGCACCCCCACGACTCGTGTTTGGCATTAAAATCGCCGCCTATTATAAAGTAGTTATTGAATGTGCTAAAGTAGTCAGAGAATTTTATGTCCGTAACAATATGTTTAGGGGGTGAGTATATAGCAGCAATAGTGATTGGAGTATTATTTATTTTTAAATTGATAGCACAAGATTGGAGGAAATCTTGGGGAAAACTAGGCAAGGGATAAAATTCTATAGTGGATTTAACAAAAATAGCAGCACCACCGTGCGCTGTGTTATCTGGGTGATCCGTTTTAATTAAAGTATAACCAGGAATATGGATATACGAGTATTTTGTGAAGTGAGTCTCGGAAATGAGGGCAATATCAATGCGTTTGTTAATAAGAACAGATTCGAATTCATGGACATGGTTTTTGAGACCATTAGCGTTAAATTGTAATATTAGGAGCGAGTTGTCAGTGACGGAATTATTATAATTATTGGCCATTATTTGTCGAGGAGCTTGGAAATTACTTTAGTTAATAGAGCTATAAGTGGATTAATTAATGTTTTAAATTCATCTAGAAAACTGGACATTAATTTGTTTAAATCAGGAGGATGAGTTGCATTGATAGGAGGTGAAGTGTCGTTAGCAGGAATGTTGGACGTAGCCTGAGCGTAAGTTTGCGTTTGTGGATTAGAGTGAGCGTGAATAGGTGGGTGGCTACCTTGTACATTAGTGGACTTAGTTTTATAATTATTATCTATTCGATTACTTGGTGCGCTGGGTATCTTTCGACGTTGAAGTTCATTGTAGATTGAGCAGCCTTTGTAGTTGGCTGGGTGGTTTTGGGAACAGTGGACGCATTTCGGAGGGACATCTCGTGAATTCGGGCATGCAGATGACTGGTGATCCGCTCCACAACGAACACAACGAGGATGGTATCCACAGTATCCTCTGGTGTGTCCGTATTGTTGGCAGTTGAAACATTGGCTGATTTGTTTTGGTTTATATGGTTCTTCAACTTTAATTTTACAGTGAAGTAGTGATGAAAGTTGGAAAATTTCTTTAGACTGCAGTGTTGGCTCAAGATCGATGAAGAATAGTGGAAGGGGGGTTCTTATTGACTTTGTGTAAAACATTAGTAACTTGCCTTACCTCAAAACACCGAACTTCTAACTCCTCTTTTATTAGTGTTAGAGGCGTGGATGAGTGAAGGTTACGAATAACTACCCGTAGTGGTTTGTCCTCATTCAATTGGTAAGTATGATATTCAGCTTTTTCTGTTTTGAGGAATTGTATTAATGCCCTGTACGCACTAGGGTCCGTGGTTTGAATTTTCAATGAGTTAGTTGTAGACTTGCACATGAAATTGTCTACACCAATTACTTCAATTAAGGTCGTACAAAGTTCGGGATAATCTTCGACACCTTTGACAAATATAGGTGGAGGAGGTTTAGTGAAAGTTTCAGCATCAGTATTAGTATTAGTTTGATGAGAGTTAGGTATATTTTCATTAGTATTAGTTTCAAACGAATCGTCTTGGGCAAATACTTCGAATCTGTTACGTGTAACAAAAATCTTTTTTTTATGTTTTGTTAAAATAATATTCTTATTTAGATTCGGTGTTGATGGTTCGGAAGCTGAATTGGAGGAGCTGGAAAGATTACGTTTATTCGTTTGTGCTGAATGGCTAGCATTATTCATGCTGTTTGAATCGGGCTTATTTGAAGGACTGTTTTGGCAAGCATCCTGTATATTAGTTTTGTTTTTGCTGATAGTAATACTATTATTTGTATTATTAGTTTGTACCTTTGGCGATTTCCGCATGTTTATCTCGCGGACAAAGGTCGTCCTCTGTTGCGTGGCGTAGTCGATACGCGACGAAGCAGGTAATTGACACTTGAAACTATTACGAATTGAACTCGGTTCACATTCTAATCGAGAATTAAAGACGTTTGGTGATTAATTGAATAAAAGGCAAAAAAAAGTTTAATATATATACTATAATATATACTGATACGCAGCGGTAATTAACGGAGCGACGAAACAGGCGTGCGTTAGGTACGGCTGCTCGCACGATACTGGTGACAAGTTGTTGCGTTTTTATAGTCAATTTCTTCCGCCTTTGTTAATTTTATCATACCGTAATTAGTTTTATATAAATTACTAATTTTCATCGAAACATCAACTATTGATGACATAAATTGATGACGATCGAGACCAAGTAGACCCCAAGGTTTATTTTTATTTGGCTTATTACTAAAAGTAGTAAAACATCGTTTGCAAATTATTAATTTAGATGAGTGTTTAGTTCGTTGGGCACGGATTAAACGTGAAAAATTATGTATAAAACTATAATGTGATGATTTTTCATTACTTGAGAAAAACAAATCAAAATGGTCTGACTTTTCATTTTTACTAACACGAAGGGGATAAATGAGACCTCTATCGTCAGCACTATAAACATTAACAGTTACATTATTGATTTTTTCAAATTTGGTTGTTTGTTTTAGCGGTGTAGGAAAATTTATACAGTTAAAATTAAGACCACTATTTTTTTCTAAAAAACTAAACATTTTTTTACTGAATTTCGATTTATTTAAATTTTTATTAAATTTTGATAAAATAGCATATTTAAAACATTCGTTGTCACTATTTTTAACATTTATAATTGCTTTTTTATCAACAATAGATTTTTGTAATTTTATGAAAGTGGAACCTCCCAATAAATTAATTTTATTTGTCCGTAGCTGTATGCCGTCCAAACTAATTAATCTTCATCCAGATCCTTTTATTAAAAACGATTCTTGTTCAATCAGTAGTTTATTAAACATATCGTTTAAAAGTTTTTTGAAATTAGACGCAGAAAAACAAACAACATTTTTGGTTTTAAAACCAACATCACGTATTTCACCCGTTATTATGTTTTCGTAAACCGAATCAACAAATAAATTAAATTTTAAAGATGACAAAGAGCATATTTCTTTAAGCTTACAAGTTAATACTGAAGAAGCAAACTTTAAAAACGATAGTAAATCAATAAAATTATTATTATTTTTAAGAAAAAAAGTTTTTGATCGAGTATTTTTAAATTTTTCTATTTCAATCAATGTGTTACCGGTCACATCAATTCGATCACATTTTTTTATTCTATTACATTTATTATTGATAGATTTATTCATTTTATTAGATTTTTTTAAAAAATTACACTTAATAAAATAATTTTTGTATTAAATAATATAAACTAAATGTGGATAGTAGAAACGTGACGATTTTCGTTATAAGTCGTATTGAAAATATAAATAGTAAAATCTTCATCGGGTGTGGCATATAAATTATCTCTATTACAAATTGTTAAATATTTATTACATATAGGACAACGACGAATTCGACTATACGCCTGCAGTACTTCAACGTCTTTAAACATTATATCATACGCTGTAGGTTCAAAATTGATACATTCATATTCACCAATTATTTGATTATTGTACTGTCCGCACTGAATGGAACAAAACACACCGTGAATCCCTTTTATGTTTATTTCACTTAATACAAATGTTGAATTTCGTTGACGAAAAAATTCGAAGACATCACGTTCCGAGAAGTTGATCGGATGTCTAACAATCTGTTGTATCAATCGTTCTGAAAGATTACGGTTTTCTTCTGTGAGATTATCGTTCGGTATTATCATCACTAAAATAAATAATATTTATATCATCAGATAAAATTATTTATTTTAACATTAGCACTAAATAATAATAAAATAACACTGATTATATGTGTGTACATACCTCTCATATGAGTTAATCCTGATGGTTATTATATTGTATTAACAAATGTAATATTTTAAAAAGTGTTCACGACTAGAGTCACTGAAAACGTGCAACTCTCACGA
>NW_020272015.1:0-2400 GCF_003268045.1 Sipha flava
GATTGGTTCCCCGACCACCGTACGACGTGACGGCACGACCGCGAAAACAATATAAGATAAGATAATAAAATATTACGTTGTAATAATATATTACCGATTCTTAATAATGGGAATTGTCTAGCATTATTATTTATTATACATTACCTACAGACTGTACCGTAATAATATTATAATAGCTTGATACCTAGTTTTGGTGTGAACTGGGTTGGATAATCATTATATGACTTGACAGTTGACACTCAAAACGATATTAACATTTACATATTTTTAACTAATATTATAACAGTTTAATAAATGTATTATTTTATTATATTTGTAATTGAAAATTGAAAACACCAACTATCTCTACATAACAGTTATATTGTTATATTTTTCATACAAGAAAACTTGTTCAATTGTAATTATAACATTTTTGATTGGTTATGATTTATGACGAATAAAATAAATTATATGAATAAGACATATTATTATTATGATTTATGATTTATTGCAATTAATTGACATTAGTTCAAATATAAACAACCAAACACCATATTTATAACCTAATATTTGAATAAATACATTGACATCAATATTGCAAATAGACTATATAAAAAGTAGAACAGAAAAAAATCTAAATATTTATACCAATTTCGACCTTTTTTTTTCTTTCTTCTGTTTCGCTTCCAAAATATAAGTAGGATTCCTAATCGGCATGCTTCTGGAATGTCTCGGATCAACTAGTTCCGGTAAAAGACAGTTCAAGAAAAAATTTTGCAGCTTCGGAAACATATTATTTTCCCAAAATTGGTCATCTTTTTCAATATTTTCATATTTTATGCCTTTTTTTGTCCAATACGCTATTATTCCAAATGTTCGGCCTGTCACATGCAACTGTCCTTGGATTTGGTAATAATATTTATGATGAGTATTTATTCCAATAATATCTTTATCTTTATTTATTTTCCATAGAGTAATTTTTCTTTGGCGTATCCCTTCCTCTGGCGTTATATTTGCAGCAGATATGGGGCATTTAATTTCAACTAATGTGTCATTACCTATTAGTCCATCAGGTGTTGCTCCTAAGAAATGATTTTTGGTGTCTATAAATAAACCACATTCACTAATACTTACACCCAACGCTGTTTCCAATTGTAACTTGGCCTCTTGTTCATGTTCCCGCCCATATTCCATTGCTTTACAATCGACGTTTGGTGAGTACAACATACTTTTTACAACACTTTCACATCCTGTATCAGCTCGTAAACAAATTATGCGTCCAAAATTTGAAGCCGTAACAAGATGCCTTCTATATTCCAACCATTTACTTGATGCTGATTGTTCCACTGTTTCTTTTTCAATGACATCGCGGTTAGCTGCCATTTCTTTTAATAAATGAAAAATATTTTTTTTTCATCATCAAATTGCTCGATGGTCATATCCGGTTTTTGTGACTTTTCACCGTACGACGGATCAACGTAGTCGCTTTTGAACTTCAATTTAGTTCTGTAGGTTTTGCTTCTAAGTTCGTTTTGACGTATTTGTTTTTTCTGGCGTTGTATTTCAAACTTCGACGATGACCATTTTTTCCCAGGACTATGCTGCAATAAAGTTTTATGTAATTTATACAGTGGCCGTTTTGTATTCTTCATCACTGTTGCAGCAGCCACACGCCCTTGGTATGACCTCGACATAGCAAAATTAATCCTTTTGCCACCAATTAATTTTGCTATAATTCCATTCAGGGATTCGACGACGTTGCTATCCACATTTTGCAACAAACTACGGCTATTTCTTGCTAAATACCGTACAGGTTGCATTATATTTGAATAAAAATTTGAATCAGTTGATTTAATTTTTTCAAGATAACTAACATCATTATCTTTATCTTTATCTTTATAATCACAAAAATAAGATGCACATTTATCATGTTGACCAAAAACGTGGTCTATAGAATTTAAATGTCATTTCGTAGATCATTTTCTGTATTTTTATTTTGTCTTCTATACTTGATTGCCGAAACGATTCCTCTCCTTAACCTTAAAATATTTTTTTGTAGTAACTTTCTATGGACCAATTTACCAGCTTCTTTTTTGGTAGTAATTTCTTTTAATTTCTTAGAAAAATTCCGAAGCAAATGATTTTTACACTCAATTTTTTCGATTGTAAGATTTTTGTAGGGACGTGCGTCCAAAATTTGCTTATAAACGCTGCTGTCTCCATCACCAATTAATTTATGGTACCTTATTCCATACATGCGTTCACTTTCTTTAAACCCCTCAACAGCTACCGCAGCCTCCATTGCTGATGACCCATCAGAAGACTTCCAGTTTTTAAAACATTGGTGGTTTTTAGCTTTATCCTCAGTTTTTGTTCTAGCACATATTGCGCAGAATTTATTCTTGACACCCATAAATAAAA
>NW_020272015.1:2410-3199 GCF_003268045.1 Sipha flava
GAAAAAGGAGAAATAATTTAGAAAAAAACCACAAATATGCTGTATGCTGAATTTATTAGTGCTCTTATAAACATTTACGATCCACTAAAAAATGCGTTATCTCATAAATTACAGATAGAATTAGTTTGTTCTGCGTGCGAGAATACAAATAACTCAAAACTATATTATTCAGCTTAACGTACCTAATGAAAATGAAACGGTAACTTTTAATACAACGTTAGATTATTTATTCAGAGAAGTGTTAATAGAAGGCGTTAATTGCAGTGCCTGTAATACTATTACAGATCATACGCATATAACAAATATAGTAAATACTAATGAATATTTGTACTTTCAAATACAACTTTGGAATAATGTCAGTACCAAAATATCAAACCTAACCATTAATGCATTACCCATTACAATAAAAGTTGATGGTAAATCGTATGGTTTAAAATCTGTCATCTGTCATCATGATCTATCTATGAATGAAGCCATTATACAAGCATAATTTCACATCAAAATAAATGGCTACGATGTAATGACAATGCAATACATTTTGAACGATGGCCTCGAGGGGGTAAAAATGTATATATTATAATAATGAAAAAAAAAAATTGAATATGATTTTTAAAAAAAACATATATAGGATATATAAAATATATATTAAATAAACAAACATCATAATAAAAAAATTAATAAAAACATAAAAATTTCATATTACATGTCAGTACATAAAAATATGTTATAAAAAACTACTGATATCCCAACAAAAACACTTCGTCGAACTCCGTGTAAAAAATTGCTAAG
>NW_020272016.1:0-4634 GCF_003268045.1 Sipha flava
CCCCCCCCCCCCCCCCCCCCCAGATAATCCAACAGTACAAATAACACCTTTTATTAATGAACTTTTATGGATATTATTTAACAATATTGGTAACTAGTACATGCTACCTACAATTTATGTTTATCTTAACCATAAAATGAGTTAAAAGACTTTTAGATATAGCGTATAAAATACATACAATAAAAATATATTTTAACTTATGAGGTGGAGGGATGTCAGGGTTTTGATAATAATAAATATATTATATTGCCCCCCCTAGGTTTTTTCCCAGTTACGCCACTGAGTATTTTAGTATTCGTTCATAATCTAAAAACATCACATTAATGAGATTGAGTTTGTAAAAAAAAAAAAAGAAAACATTTTGAATAGTAAATAATTAATAACAATCTTTAAAATTTAAAAAACGCTACATCCCATTTTATAAGTGTTCAGAATTGCAATTTTTTAAAAAAAAAGAAAATCTAGTAATTTCATCAATATTAACTCAAATGTATGTGAACATGTACTTACCTCTAAATAGATACCTGTGAAATTGTTAAAATGTATGGTATCTAAGTGGTAATATAATGGATACTTATGACTAGAGCGCGGATTTTTATGCACTTAAAAGTATCGAAATATGCCATATAATATGCAGTAAAAAATCATGAAAATATGTAAAAAATATGCAAGAATTTTTTATTTATTTCAAATTTATAATTCAACTTATAAAAATTAATTACTTAAATACTTAATACAAAAAAATTTAGAGAATTTTCTGAACTTAATTTATTTTTAAAATTTTATTTATTATTAAAATAAATAATCATATGCATTTCAAGTTTATCTTCTGTGAAGCTGTGTCGTTTATCGGTTTACATATTTTTAAAGACTGAAAACGAACCCTCGATGTCAACCGAAGTTATTGGAGCATATTTGAAGCAAGTGGTATGTCGATAATCGACTGACACAGCAAGAGCGATTAAGTTTACGTCGTAATCGATTATTTATTTTATAACTAAATATATATAAATTATTATTTAGTGACAATGAAATTTATTTTTAATTATTCTGCTTGACAAAATATTATTTTATACATTTTTTTTTTAAATTATCACTTCAATATGCAATAAATTTTGAATGTTGCCAAAATATATAAAAATATGCAACAACCTCTAAATATGCAGAAATATGCAAAAAAAAAAATGCACCATTAGCTTCAAATTATGACGATTCGTGGAGATAACTGACAAAAATCCAAAAATATTGAAAGGAAAAAAAATATGCGATTGCATAGAAATCCGCGCTCTACTTATGACCTATGAGCTTTGCTAATGCTGAAGTACACTATACATAATAATATGTAATTGATATAATATATTATATAGTTTACAATTTAATAAAAATACTTGTATTTTGTGAGTATTCGTAAAATAGTATTTTAAAAGTATTTTCAATACTTTTTTATTCGAATACTAGTATTAGTACCTTAATACTTTTTAAAAGTATTTTTTACAAGACTGCTAATAGAGTCAATAGTGGTGCTGACTTTAATTTACTAAGAGAACATGTGGATATTATCAATAATGGTGATGATGTTAATCATGAATTTAACATATTAGAACAACCCGAAATTTCTTCTTTTTTATTATTTTCATTTGTTTGTTAAAATGATTTTATCATTTTGATGATATCAACAATAGTTTGGATTATGGTGAAAGATAAATTAAAAGTACCTATATCTTTAATTGTGAGTGGATTATATTGTTTTTATTATGTTAATCAATAATTAATATCCCATTTTTAACTTCCATAGTGAGTGAAAACCTTGTTAACAATGCTGATACTACCTTAAGTGTAACAAATGGAGCAATTTGTAATAAAACAGATAGTGATACTATTTATAGTTATGAATATTATGCTTTACAGTCACTAGGTGAAATAATATTTTTTAACATATTACGTATTTTTTATGATTTCTTTTTGGTTTTTAAATTTGAAAATTGTTTTATATCTTTGCTAGAATTCAATCATGAATCATGAATATCATGAATATCTAACTGATAGATTTTTTGTTGAAGTAAATATTCGAAACATAGATATTAAAAAATGTATCATGTCATATGGACCATGTCGACCTGATATTGTATTTCCTATTACAAAAAAAGAAGATGGCTCATCTTATCATTTTCCTTCTTATTATTATGAACAAACATTAAAATCTGATGTAAAAATACCAAGATTTTGGTTATATTATTCAGTTGGTTTGGATTGTGTATACTGTGAGACATGTTGGCTCTTTGCTAATCGCCACTATTCATATTTTAAAAACGCTTGGATTATTGGTATAAATGACTGGCCAAATTTAACAAATAAAATAACTACACATGAAAAGTCGTTGCAACATATTGAAACAAGTAAAACTTGTTCCTTATGGAAACAAAATGAAACAATTGACAAAATATCTGAACGACAATATTCAGAAGAGGCTTTGTTTTGGAGAAACGTACTAGAAAGAATAATTAAAATAATTCTTTTTCTAACTGCTGATAACACAGCACTAAGAGGCCATGAACACAAAAAATGTAATTCAGAACATTTTGATGGTGAAGGCAGTGCTCGACTTAAGGGGGGACGCAGGGGGACGAAACTACCCCAACTAATTTTCAGAAATTCTAGCGTCCCTCTACTATTATTACGCTATAATCATAACGCTTTGTCAGTTTTCGAAACGTCTTTTCTTTTAAAGTAAATAGATTCCCCTTCTTTAATTTTGCCAAGCCGAGCACTGGGTGAAGGTACCAACTAAATAATGTTAAATATCAATAAATTATAATAAAATATTTTTTATTATTATTTCTTAGGTAACTTTATGCGTTCAGTACAATTGTTAGCTGAATATGACCCTATTTTAAATCAACTTTTAAATGATGAAAAAATTAATAAAATAATTCAGTTGGAAGATTCAAAATGAAGTGATTGAATTACTTGCTACAAATAATCGAAACCATATTTGTAATGACATTAGAAATTCACAATGTTTTTCAGTAATTATGGATTCCACACAAGATATTGTAAAACTAGATCAAGTCAGTATTGTGATATGATATGTAATTATAAATTATGATGACCTTGATATTAATATAAAGGAACCATTTTTGGGATTTTTTAAAATTGATAAACATGGAGCTCAAGAATACGAAGAATTAATTACTGAAATTCTATTTAGGTTTAAAATTGACATCAATAAATGTAAAGGACAGGGGTATGACGGGGCTTCAGTTATGAGTGGTGTATATAGTGGAGTCCAAAAACGTATAAAGGATAAGGTCCCCAATGCATCATATGTACATTGCTGTGCGCACAACTTAAATTTAATTATATCAGATGCTGCCAAATGTTCACCAAAAGCGGAATCATTTTTTAATACCATACAATATATTTACAATTTTTTTTAGCGGAAGTGCACCAAGATGGGCAATTTTAGAATTTGGTGATGATCAATCACAAAAAATTAAAACTAAAGTTTTAAAAAAATTGTGTCTAACACGAATCACGACACAAATCTCTTCGTGTATTGAAGTCAAGGTTTATTGATGTTTTGAAAACATTAACCAATATTTCTTTACTAGTATAAAAAAAAAAGTACTACTAGTTTATCTTAAAAAAAAAAAAATTAGAATCTATTAAATTTGTCTTACTATTATGTTTATGGGAGTGTATTTTAAGACCATTACACAGTGTATCAAAAACACTTCAAAACCCTTGTATAAATTTATTTAATGCTTGTAGAAACTTAAAAAATGCTTAAGAAGTTATAGAAAAAAAAAAGTTATAGAAAAATGTTTTCGGAATGTAAACATTTATGTGTCAAATAGGGAATTTCATTCAACTTTCATGTAAGGCTGCAAATATTTGCTGTAAGACATTTCGATGAAGTAGATGGAAATCGTCGACTCAGTGATCTGATGAAAATTTTCGAGTTAAAATAGTTTTACCGGTAATCGACATAGTACTATTTCAACTTAATTTAAGATTTAAAGGTGTAACGTGGTCGGGGATGACCAGTTAAATATATGATATTCAGGGAAGGTTTTCTAGTCCTTATGAATATATTGTACCGTAGCACGGGAGCATAAGAGGAAAGATCTTGATATTACAAATAAATGTAGATTGGTTTAGATTTAGTTATTATTTAATATACATATATAAATTAGACTTACGGACTATGGAGTTCAGCTACCTCGGACGAACGTTGTGGCAGAACTGCCGCGACTTAATATAATAACATGTAAATTAACGTGATGTCTACTCAGCAATATCCATATTACATGAGTAGACATTAATAATATGTAACAATCGTTACATTACCCCCCTCCTTTTTGAACTTACATCTATACAATTTATTCTAAAAAAAAATTTTTTTTTTCAAATATAAAAACATGAGTAAGTGAACACATTGTATGTGTGATTTGTTGATGATGGTCCGATTGATGTGATATTAAGATGAATGATTCTTCCTTAACTTTGCTCATCGATTTGTTCCACCATTTAATTGTAAAGACGGTATGACCGACTTATGATTTTAAGGATGAGGAGAAAATTACCTCACCGCGAACTCCTGGCTGATGTTCACAGTTAACAACATCAAACTC
>NW_020272017.1:0-6991 GCF_003268045.1 Sipha flava
TATGTGATAACTGAGAGGGGGTTAGTGGTGGTGGTGGGAGGCGGCGGCGGCGGTGGTGGTCGGCATGGTCGGCAGGTTCGGCACCAGTGGTTTCTGAACCGCCAAAATGATACTACTGTTGTACATCGAAAACATGGGTCGACACAACAGTAGGATCTCACCGGGACGCATTTCTAAAAGGTCTATCGACAGGTGCTGTTAATCCCTCGGGTAAGGGCAAACGTCTCATTGTACTCCATATCGTCTCAGAAGATGGTTTTCTCTCGGAGGTTTATTGTGTTTCGAATCAAAAAAAAACACAAGTGATTACCATAACGAAATGAATGGGGACACATTTCGTGAGTGGATGGAGGGCATTCTACCTCTATTAAAACCCAATTCCGTAATTGTTATGGACAATGCGTCCTACCATTCCGTCATAATCGACAAAGCCCCATCATCCCATACCCTAAAGGCGGATATTATCAAATGGTTGGAAGATAAAGGAGAAGTGATAAATCACTCAATGGTTATCACTCATCTTCTACTTAGGGTCAAACGTTTGAAGCCACTACATAAAAAAGTATGTTATTGATGAACTGGTAAAAGCCAATAATCATACTATATTACGACTCCCGCCATACCACTGTGAGCTTAACCCCATAGAGCTGGCTTGGTCATCAGTAAAGAACCACGTCCGGATGAATAACACAACATACAAGCTTCCTGATGTAAAAAAATTACTGATAGAGGGCATAAAACGAGTCGACGCAGAAATGTGGCAAAATTTTATAAGCCACACTAACAAATTAGAAAAACAATTTTATGAAGTCGACAATATTATAGACGAGGTCTTGTCCGCGGAGAAATCGGATAATTTATTGATGACTTTAACTGGAGACACATCATCTGAAACGGATTCAGATAGTGATTAATAATGACATAAATTTTTGTAAATATGACCTTAATTTTTGTAAAGATCTGTTTAAATATATGAGTAATTTTTGTAAATATGAAATTTGTATTCATTTTTTTGTTTTAATTTCCTATTAAATTGCATTTATTGATACTTATTTGGTTTTAATAATAATTGTACACAACGTAGGAATTGTGTATGGTGCAGAACAATAAGGTAAAAATAAGGTACAAGAAACATTAAAGAAAAAAAACTATAAGTTATAAGTTTTTTGTTATAACTTAACATTATAGGTAATAATTATTACGGTCGTGTAATTATGATCGTCTGTATACACGGCGGCGGCTTTCGATAACGACAGGTGACGGCAGCAGTCGACAATTAACGACCAATCACAAACCACCTGAATCTCGCCGGGGGATCGGACGACTGCCGGTGGCTCATCGTAATGCGCAAAAGTGGACAAGGTTATTCTGATGCGGCCAAGATTAGGTTACTCGAGCCCCGTACGCCCGTTCTACTGCTGGGAGTCCCGGAATGGGCGGACGCGGAGAGCGTAATTGCCGGCGTCATGCAAGCGTGAGTCATCGGAGTCACCTCCGAGAACGTGACTTTCCGCAAGAACTCCGGGGGTAGAGGGGAGTTTGTTGCGAGCCTCCACTTACCGCTCAGGGACGCCATCACGCTGGCCAAGAAGAAGGCGGTTACCGTGGAGTGGACCAGGTGCAGGGTCAAGCTGTTGGCTAACAACCAACCGACCTGCTTCCGCTGCCAAGCAAAGGGACACCTAGCTGCCGAGTGCCGGGACGAGGCCAAGCCCCGCCGCTGCCACAGGTGTAGCAAGGAAGATCACCTGGTGAAGGACTGCGCCCTTCAGAAGCAGACGAAGCAGCAGCAGCCGCAGCCCTCAACTTCAAGCATTCCTGCGACGGAAGTGGAGGTCGGAGTGTTGGTAATACCTATGGGATTACTACAAATGTTTCTGCAAGCTTTAGGCCAAGTATGATAGACATGAAGACGAGAATGGTTTCACTAAACACACCTGAATGCAGTAATTTATTAACATATCATCGTCATACTTTAATTCTAAGCTTTAGAAGAAAAAAAAATGTAAAGATAGTGCAAATTGCCTAATAGATGGACTACATTTTTTCGGCACCTTTTTCCTCAAATTTTTATTTTTTATTTTTATTTAGTAATTAAATCAGTATGTTTACCGAATGATTCCAAAAGAATATTATTATCCTTTTCAGTTAAAAGATTATTATTTTTCAGTTTACAAATAATTTCAGACAAAGAGGCAATTTGTTTATTTTTACTTCGAACAATTTGTTGTATGCCTCTAATTTTTTTGTTTTTCATCTGCATTTGATTTGATAGAGTACGAATTCCATATTTTAGATATGCACGTCTTGGTGTGTCATTAGGAGATATATAAGAAGCAACAAAAAAAGAAGATTTGAATTTTGTCTAAAAAAATCATAAATAATAATGTAAATGCTGAATATCAATGTGAATAGTAAATTACTATACAAAAGTTATAGAATAAGTTATTACTTATTTTAACTGTAGGCGTACACAGACTTAAGATTTCTTATCCTGATGATGTACAATCCATAGTTTGATCCAAGTTCGCCAATGGTACAGTTCCTTCAGGTAGCTCACTAATATTAGGCATCTAAGAAATAAAAACACATATTTACATTAATAATGAATATAGAAAAAGAAATTATTATGTATTCCTTACTTTAACAGTAGGTATACATAGACTTAAGGTTTTTGATCCTGATGATGTACAATCCATAGTTTGATCCAAATTTGCCAATGGTACAATCCTTTCAGGTAGCTCATTAATATTAGGCTTCTAAGAAATAAATGCATATACTCACATTAATAATGAATATAGAAAAGGCAATTACTATGTTATTCCTTACTTTAACAGTAAGTGCACATAGACTTAAGATTTTTGATGTACCAGCTGCTAAATCAAGATTAATTGTTGGTGCAAAACTTTGAGAAGGGTCATAACACTCATAACTATAAGATGTCTAATAAACAATACTTTTATTATATACCTACATGTTTAACTTGTACATTAAATTAAATTACTCGAACTAAAATCTTTTCCATATTAAGTTTAAAGATACTGCTGCTATGTTCTACTATGGGTAGTTTTTATTTTAATTCGGTATACTCAGTCTTTGCCTATAATTTCAATACATGAAACTTATACATCACATATTATAACTATTTTTTAATATATTAATAAAAAGTATTTAAATTTTACCAATTTTACTCTTGATATTTTTATTGTTGGTAAAGAATGTTTTTGTAGAATTCTGAGTTTATTCTGTACAATAAATGACTTGAGTACAAAATGAATACAACAAATAAGACTACTCTTATTGATTTTGTCCACTGCTAAATCATTACTTAGTTTAAAATCATGTTACTTCTGCAGAAAGCATTTATTAGAAGGAAATCTGGAACATTAAATATGGTCAATATTATAAACTGTAGTATTATAAAATTATTAATTCTAATATTGCTTCATAATACAACTTACCTGTGAAAACTGATGTTTTCAAATTTGGTCTCGCAGTTCTTTTTCTGCCACAAATAAAACAGCTAGGCATTTTTCAACAATATTTTAAATTAAAAAAACTCAGATAAAAATATAATATATATATATATATATATATTAATTTGTATATTTCTAAGTGCTGTATGACCTAAATAAAATAATATGATAAAATAAATAGTTATGTTCCAATTTATGCTTTGTAAATTAAAATATTAGTGTATGTGTGTTGTTATGATACATTTAATGATTAAATTGAGATAAGGTACTTGGAGGAAGGGAATGTTGGCGTAGCCCACCACGGGTTAGTGCGAGCTATGTAATTTCAGCATCCCCAATATTTGGACTTTAGTTGCGCCTATGCAAATGCCCCCTTCGCCCCCCTCAAATACACCCTTGCACTAATCACTATCATGACAAGTACTTCCATAAAACGATAGTTATTATTACGAACTATAACTTGTAGTCCGTAGTTATCTTATATGTTATACAATCTTCGGGTTAAAGGTCACAACAGACAAAATGTATAATATTAGATATGATTAATATGATAAATACGATAGCAAATAACTAATGGTTTAGATTTCAAATTACGTTTATAATATTGTGGCGGCAAAATTATTTATAGCGTGTTTGTATTGTTTTCATTGTAGTTCTCCCGATAGCGAAAACTATTTTCGGATTTTTAGAAATACGGCCGACCGGGCAGCGATCGACTGAACGTATTGGCATTCAGCAGTGTTGCCAGATTTAAGAATTTTCATTTTTCAAGGAATTCCGAAGATTTCTGGTTTGTCGATTAAAAATACGTAGGTTTTATAAAAAAATTATTTTTATGAAAAAAAAAATATAAATTTTTACATTAGTATTTTAGGTGACGGTATATCGATACATTGATATTTGTCCTCGATAATAAAATATTTAGACTATTAGCTGTGTATTTATAGACCATGGAACTAAAGGCGTATTTGAGGGGGCGAAGGGGGCATCCGCCCCCAAGGCTCGTATTTTTTATGAATATAATACATTGATTTATTTAAAAAATGTGATATATAAATAATTAAAAATATAAATTACTAGTTAATTATAATATGTTATCATTATAACAGGAACATGAGCTGTAGGTAATGAACTGTAAATTATTTTTAAGTTTTTAATGAAAAAAGATTAGTTTCGCCCACCCCCATGGCCCCAACTCGAATACGCCCTTGTATGGAACCACAAACACATTATATCTTTGACTATAATACTTATCGTATTTTTATGTATATGCTATAGCCATATATTTTATAATAAATTTAAAGTGATTAATAGAAAAAGAACATAATATTAAATTGCCATTATCGATAAATCTGTCGGTTTGTTAAAGGAGCACATAACACAAAAAATATGTTTTTTCATTTGAAAGAATGTTCAATTCTAAGAATAATGGTATAGGTTTTACTTTTCTACTCACACAGTAGCGCCGAACTTATATTAAAATGATCTGTCATAGACCTCAAAATTTATCACCACCACCACCACCCTCCAATTTACTTCATAAAAATGTTTTTTAGTGTCTTTGCTACCCCTTCCTCCTCTTTACTAGTACTACATGAAAAATACAAGTCTACAAATAAGTTTTGTTAACTTTTTATCATTTTAAAATTTAAATTTTTAACATAAATAACACCTAAATTATTATTGATTACTGTAATTAATATAACTAAGTAAATATGATAAATTATTTTTAAGTAAAAAAAATATACTTAAATGTATTACCTATTTATAATAATAAACAATTTAAACATCACATAATTCTTTTAGGTAATTTAATAATACTATCTTATTTCATTTTAGACATAAAATAATATACTTAAAATATTAGAGCTTTAGATAATGTAGATGATCTTCTGGCAAAATTATTCACAACTGCTTCAGTTTTTATAATTATATCAGGTTTATACGATATGATCATTAAATCTTCAAGTCTACTTTGAACCATAGTTGACTGAAGTCTGTTTTTAACTAATTAAAGTTTAGAAAACGATCTTTCAGGCGAAGCACTGGAAATTGGCAATGTTAAACCAATTTTAAGTACATTAAATAAATTAGGAAAAACTGTTTTTAATCCTTTAAGTGAAAAAAATGTATACAAATATAATAGTTTTCTTGATTTCATTGTAATAGTACTACCAGTTTCATCATTGTTAGATTCATAAGAACTAGTATCTTCTTCAGATGATGAATTAGAAATATTATGAAGAAAATTTGGTAATTTTTCAGAAATATTTATGTAAATATTTAAGTCAACTAATTGATTACACTCCCATAAAATATCATCTTATGATATTTATAAAAAATAATACCAGATAGAATGTAGATTATATCATAAATTCATAACAGTAGTTATTGAACTAAAAAAAAATATGGAAGATACTATATAACATATTGAACTACCACCATAAAATGTATCAAGTAAAATTATATTGATGGACATACTTACATTGGAAGTTTGATTTTCACTGTTTTCAGAAGATTCTTTGGTTAATCCACAAAAAACATCAATAATATTATCTGACTCAGCATTAAGTTCATTTGAAATATTATGTAATTAAAACATTACAAATATTCATAAAAAAATTATAATTCCACTAAGTATAATTTTATTTATCTAATATCTAACTACATTGTTTTCTTATAATAACACAAAGACAAGCATCACAACAATTTATAATTTACAATATAGAGCACAAATGTACACAACCAGAAGCTTAATTATTTTATCCAACTAATAATAATCAATAATATAATAATATTCCTTAATATTAATATATTAAGACATAAAATGTCCTAATCTATAAATATATCACTGTAATTATTTATAAGAAAAAAATTGGATGTGCCCAATATATAATTAGTATTACTTACAATAATATTCCAAAGAAAAATAGTAAAGTGCTCCAATAATGGTAGATGATGGTATAATATAATTAAAGTCATTATAATCAACACAAACAATATGTCTTACGAATTCCGCATATAGTACAACCTAGGACAATATTTTAAATACTATTTTAACAAATATAACATACAAGTACTATTTTTACCAGTATTTTATGTTCTAATTATCTAATCAAATACTTTTACAATTACTGTTCAAATTTTAATAGGTCATACAGAATACTAATATGGAATTGCTGCTTGTTAGAAATATGATTCATTATGAATAGAAATACTCTAAAAATTCTTGCGTCGTCTTAAACACATAAAACCACACAATTATACATAAATTAAATTACAAAAATAAAATGTTTAGGTGGGTTAATCGTTGTGAGAAGCGAGAAACTTTTACACGTAAAGATAGGCAATTACGATGAGTAGGCCCAAATGACGTCACACAGCTATTTTACATTTCATAACATCTCTTAAAGTAATATTTTTTTTTACATCGGATTTTCACCAAATAATTTCATATAGCCATAGCTAAAATAATTTAATAATTAAAAATAATTTAAGGAATATTTTTTTTTTTT
>NW_020272018.1:0-5583 GCF_003268045.1 Sipha flava
AGGTCATCAAGACCGTCGCCAAAGCTGCACCAAAAATGAGCCCACTGTCAGTAAGTACAAATATAAATTTATTTCACACTTTCTAACAATTTTAGTTATATAATTTGAATTACTATTTATTTATTTTTTCGAATTTTCCATGATAATAATTTCAGTCGATGTTAAATTGTAGAATTTACAATTTTATACCGTAAAACTAATAAAATTTTTCTTAATTTTAAGTTTTAATCAATTAAATTCCCTATGATTTTATTTTATTTTACCTATGGAAATTATAATATATAATCTTTCTTTCATTTTTGTCAAGTTTTAAAGATGAATTTTGAATTAAATTATATCAATACTTATTTCTTTCGAATATTTCATAGTTATATTTTCAGTGACTTTAAATAATTTATTTCAAAAAACAGGATTATTAAATTACTATAATTAAATAATTAATTAAGAAAAAGTATCGGGATTGGATAATATTGAATACATAATACATACACAAACGATTTAAATTTAAGTTTAGTAAACATACATAAAATTAAATTATACATTTTTCATATCTGTAGTTATAATGTATATTTTTTTTAATAAAAAAATGGTTTTACGTAAAAAAGTTTTTGTAATTTCTCATATATATATATTTAACACCATAAAAAAGAATGTTAAAAAATCGAAGTGTATTTTAGATTTACATGATAAATTATAAAAATATCTAATTAAAATTCATATAAATAAAAATATAGATATATTAATTTAATTTTTTTATAATGGTACGAATTTATCTTATAAAAAATATCAGTTACGACTATTACAAAAATAAATATTTAATATAAGTTACTATACTACAATTATATGTATATTTTAAAATTTCATAAAATCCTAACATTGTTATAACCAAAAATGTAATACAAACATAAATATTTCAATATTATAAACTATTGTGTGACATAATTTGTCTCATATTATTTCCAATGTCATTCAATTCTATCAATCTACTAGGTATATTCCTAATATAGCCATAAAAATGGTATTCTTGTTTATTGCACACCATATTTTTCAAATTTTGTTTTTATTTGTTTCAGAATTGCTAACTCGTGTAATCCATAATATGTAAATTCAAAAATGCCATAGTCCAAACAGTACATGTTTATATATATATAAGTATAGCATGTATTAACATTTCAAAATATATCAGGCCTTTCGGTTATTTATATTGTTTTTTTTACTTCTACAAAATACTTTTCACTTTCCACACTTTTTTCTTTATTTACTACTCTATTTCGTGTTATAAATAATATAATAAGGTTTGTGTATGTGACTAGATTTAAATATTATACTGATTACAATATTTATAACTTTTTTATAAAAGTTATACATACATAGCGCTAGAACTGTATGGATGTCTGGCATAAATATATAATTGTTTGCATTCATATATATTCTTGGTTCATATAAATATAAGTTTGAACTAATATTATAACATTAAATGTAAAGATGATTACACCATAGACCTTTTACTCAGTAAAGGACTGAGTAAGAGGTATATGGGTTACACACTACAACTACGTTCAGACGGCTACTACGTTTACATGATAAGAGTTAAGCCGTTCTTAATTTAAACCGATTTTATTCTAAGTCAACTTAAATTACCTGACTTGTTTACATGAGAATAATATTAAAGTTCATCATTTCATTATTCCATGAAACTGGTATTTCTTCCAGACCCACTATTATTTTTAATACTTATTAATTATCAATAATTAAATATTTAAATATTAAAAATTGTAATTTATAATAGGTCAGACTAATAAGTATAATGAAAATATTCATAAAAATAAAATCTGAATAATGAATAATATAGTCGATTTTAATTATTAAACCGATTTATTTTGATTAAACTACATATTCGAGCGTCCTTAAAATAAAAGCGGTTTATGTTATCAAGGTCGCTTTAAAGCGTTTACATAATTCATGATTAAAACGCTTTAACTTTTAAACAGCTTTTAACTGTGCATTTAAACGTATTAAATAAGATCTGTTCGTTTAAAATCTAAGACGTCGATTAAAAATTTAAGTAATAAAGGAAACAATTATAATTGTTACTTTAATAACATTTTTTAGACTGGAAAAATAGTTATATTAAAAGGTGGCAATATGTTTATTGCTTAAAGCGGCACAATAGTTAAGTCCGGCACTGTATGAAGGAGAAAAAATGATCAAACCTCTTTTCTAATCTGTGAGATAAAAATTCAAAGTAATACAGTTTAATAATTACTTATATGAGTTACATCCTCAAATTATCATTCAAATATTAATGTTTCACACCAAAATCTATGGCATTTACTCTGTAAAGGCTTGTTATTTTGATCCATACTACATTATTAAATACTTTAAACCGTACTACCATACATTAAATATACTAGTATAGTCATTTTTCTCAATGTTAAATATGAAGAAAATCGACATCATTTTTAAGTGTTAGGCAAATATGTCGAAAGAATGATTGTATTATGTATGTATTAAATCATATAAGTGCGAAGTTTGATTCATCCATTGAAAATTGCTCATTCTATTTTTAAAATATTTATAAAAAAAAAAAAAGGACTATTAATTCTTGATTTAGAAGATTTATTGATTTTGAATTATGATTTATTTTTGTATATTGATGCATAAGAACATTTAAACATATATTATTCACAGGCCATATAAAGTTAATATTTTAATATTTATTATGCAGTAAATATCAGATATTTATTTTTTTTATATTTTTTCAAAGATTCTTCGAACTAGAATTTTTTTAGCTACTTTTTAGACTTATATTACTAATAGTTAGAAAATTAGTATTAAGAGAAAAATATTAGAATATCAAATTGAAAAATTCCAAATTTAAATCTATTCAATCATATAAATAAAACTTTAATGATATAATAATTTTGATCAAAAAATAATAAAGCATTTTTTTAATAAGTACATAAAATTAAAATAAAAATAATACAGTTACATAGTTAATCATAGTATATTTGCATGTATGTATGTAACAAAACAATAAGTTATAAAAAAAAAAAAAAAAATTGCAACAATAATTTAACCCTTTCACTACCAGTGGGTACTCCAAGATACATAAAGTTGTAAGTGTGGTAATGGCGCAGTTTATAGTGTTAAAAAGCTGAAATTTGAAAAAAATTGTAGCAAAATATATATATTTAGTATAGAAGTTGAAATCATACTGTTAAATTTCAATAATACATAACTAAAAGCTTAAAATCTAAAAAAAAATTCAAGTTTTTGGTGTATTTATTTTTTTTTCGACTACACCTCTTTTGATTTAATGTGGTACTTAGCTAAGAGATACCTAGCGTGGTGTTCAAATTAATTATAGTGATTAAGTAGTATCTTGAAAGTAAAATTATATAAGAATCGGAAGAGACGGATCACTAGATGGTGCAGATGCTAGTCATAAAGTTGGTGGGTATTCAAATACCCACTGGTAGTCGATTCAAAATATGGATCAATCAATATTATTTTATGTTTATTTTTAGAAATATCCTACCCACTTATTTTTACTTATCTTCACAATTCAAATTATTATTAATGATAGGTTTTTTTTTACACACATATACACATTTATAATCTTGTCTGTTGATATTTATTATCAAAAAGCATAACATTTATAATTCGTCTGTCGAACAGTATCGTATATAATATTTTGTTCAAGTTATTATTATAATCGTGATTTTTCACTGTGAGATTTGACTATGGCTAATAAATTAAAACCAAAAGATATTCATCTACCAAGGCAGTGAGGCTGAATTTTTCCCTAAATTTAAAAATAAATTTAGTCCAGGCACTTCAGTTGTTCTACAATTAACCGAACATATTGAGGAAAATAAGCACTTCTTATTTTTTGATAATTTCTTTGCAAGTTATAATTTATTCGAAATATTGTTGAAACGGAAAATATTTGCAGCGTCGACTATACGAGTGGATAGATTTTCAAAGACCCCGTTTATGACTGATCAAGTGCTTCCATAGAGAAGGGGACAACACTCGAAATTCGAAATGACAAAAATACAATCGCATTGTTAAAATGATATGATAGTAAATCTGTTCATATGGCATCAAATTTTATTGCATCTGGAAGTGTAGATAATGTCGAACGGTGGGATAAAAAAATAAAAAAATATGATACAGTTGAACAACCAGAAGTAATAAAACTATATAATAAGAGCATGGGTGGTGTGGATAAAATTGATCAACTAATAGCTTACTACAGAATTTTTTTAAAATCGAAAAAATGGACATTGCGAATGGTATTCCACGCCATTGACATGGCGATCTGCAATTCGTGGTTAGGTTTCATTATATTGACTACCGGTGTACCTTGAAAGGTAGAACCTTGTAACTTTTTACCAAATTAACCTATCCTCACGAAACTTGGTATTGGGTATCTAAGAAGTGTATTTATAATATTCGTAAATTTTTTTTTTTTTTTTGTAGTTAAAACTTAATGTGGTAGTAAAAGGGTTAAAATAAATTAAAAATGTTTGGTGAACAAAAATACTAGTCATAGTAAGTAAAACTTAAAAAAATAACAATAATAAATCCACAGAACAAAAAAAATGTGAAAAGTATTATAACAAGTGTATATAAATAAAAAAAGGAAAAATGAGTTAAACTGTAAAATTGTAACAAAACATAAAAAAAGAAAAAAGTTATAACATTAAAAAAATAAATGATAAATGATCATTTATGATTTGTATAAAATAATTGAAGTAAAAAAACTCTGAGTAAGAGAAAAAAACTAAAACAGAAAAAAATGTAAAGAACGAAAAAGTAAAAAAAAGTAAAAAAAACTCTTGAGAGAAAAAAACTCAAAACAGGAAAAAATTTAAAAAATATTATAAACAAAAATATATCGGAAAATTTTTTCCAAAATCACAGTTATTTGGAATTCAAAAATTTTGAAGTTTTTTCCAAATATGTGGAATATGCATTAAGGTCATTAGAACGTGACCACCAATTTTTGTATCCAGTGTCTAATTCTACTTTTGTATTGATGACAGGTCCGAGTTGTTTGTTATCCTAGAACATAATAATAAGAAAACTGTGTCAGAATGAGAAAATTGTTTTTGAACTTAGTTAAATATAATGTTATTAAAAATAATTATAATATAACCAATTTTATTTACCTGTCGCAATTTTAAATATATATTTATACAATTCTGCCGGCCATCGATCGTCACGTCCTCGAACTCTACACGGCCGAAGTTTGCGTTTCTCGATAAGTGTAAACACTGTTCTCGGTCAACGGTCTTCGGTACGTGTAATACAGTTCGAGGAGCGATCTTCCTTGCCATCTTGAGGATGCTTGACATGCCACCAGCTTCCCGGCTACACAGATCATTCGCGTCGAAATGTTTGGAGTAGCCGGGTCCGCCCCACGGAGGCGATGTCACCACTGCATCTGCATTGACCCGGTCTAAAATGTCGAAACAATTGCCCACACGGAAGTCGATTTTTTTCTCGACTCCGTATATTTGAGCATTTCGGCGGGCTAATTTGATTTTAGCCGGGTCGACATCAACAGCGATA
>NW_020272019.1:0-6096 GCF_003268045.1 Sipha flava
GCAAATTCCATGGTCAATCAATTTAGCACTCCTCCCTCCACGAGTAATACCGACAACTTGGTAAATGACGAGTTACTTTCATTAAAATCTTGCCCTCGCAACCAGCCGATATACTTCACTCCAGGCGAAGTCTGGAACACCATTAAGTCCCTCCCTACTCGCAAAGCACCAGGCCCAGATGGCATCAGCAACAGTGCCCTCAAATACTGCGACAGAAAAACAATATCCCACATTTGCCATATTTTCAACTCCTGCTCCAGAGCCGAATACTTCCCCCACGAATGGAAACGAGCAGTAATCATTATGATCCCCAAACCCGGCAAAGATGTTTTAAACCCCAAAAGCTTCAGACCAATTTCACTCCTAAATTCAATTTCTAAAGTTTTCGAACGCCTGTTGCTCAACAGAATCCAACACCACTCATCCCACCTTATTCATCACGTCCAACATGGTTTTCGTCACAACCACAGTACCTCTACCCAACTTCTCACCGTTATCGACGACATCGTAAACAACTTCAATAAACGAATCAAGTCCGTGGCTGTTTTGTTAGACGTCGAAAAAGCCTTTGATAAGGTTTGGCACGAAGGCCTTATTTTCAAACTCTCATCACTAAACCTTTCAGTCCACCTCATCAATATCATCAAATCCTTTCTCTCAAACAGATCATTCTATGTAAAAGTCGACAATCAGTTCTCAACCGTCAAACCCATACAAGCAGGAGTTCCCCAAGGTTTCTGTTTATCCCCTCACCTCTTCTCTCTCTACATCAACGACATGCCCCAATATACAAACTGCAAAACAGCTCTTTTTGCCGACGACACCCTTTACTTATCCCAGGGCAGAACCAACAATTCCGCAATTCGTAAACTTCAACAACAACTAAACTTGTCCCAACCGTGGTTCGACGAATGGAAAATAATTATAAACCCTCTTAAAACATCCGCCATCATCTTTACCAACAAACCCAAATCCGTCTCCAACAAACTCAAAATCAAAAATAACACAATCAATTGGTCCCCCTCCGTTAAATACCTCGGTGTCCACCTAGACAACAAATTAACATTTTCTAAACACTTCGACTACATTTCCAAAAACTTCAAAAAGGCCAGATACCTCCTCTACCCAATAATTTCCCATAACAGCCCCCTCTCCCTTTCCAACAAAACTTTCGTCTACAAAACTTATCTGAGACCAATCATAACTTATGCCAGTCCTATATGGGCCTCCAACATATCCGAATCCAACCACAATAAACTAGAAATCCTCCAGAACACCGCTCTGCGCACAATCACTGGTCTCCCGTGGTTTGTATCCAACCAAACGATCCGCAACTCAACCAGAGTCATCCCTCTCCTTGAACAAATCTCCGTCGAAACAAATAATCTAAATTCTTCCGTCATCAATTCCCCGATTTCCATGATCCGCGAAATTTCGACCATACCCCGCATCTCCCCTAGCCAAAAAAAACGCCCCATCTCCTTCTAACTCCCTACCCTAGATAAACTCGAAAAACATTTTCAGATCTTATATTCCATACTCTGAGAGAGGCAAAAGCCTGAAGCAGAGCGCCCCCCCACAAAGCAATGCAATACAATGCAAAGCAACGTTATGCATTCCGATACCTTGGGATGAATCCTTCCTAAGAAACTACAGCACGGAATCGACCTCAAACATTGCCTAAGATCTCGCTGGCAGAAAACTAGACACCCTGATCTCAAAACAACCTTGAACCGCTAAATCGCCAAATTCAAAGAACTCATGGCTAAACACCGCAACAACAATCTCCTTGGATCTCTAAACGAAGGAACAAACGCGTGGAAACAATTCTACCGACTGAATCGAGCCCTCATACGTGAAACCTCAACCCTCTCGCCCTCTAAAGGACCCTCTAGCCAACTTTATCTTTGACCCCAAGCTAAAATCATATCTACTGAGTGACTCTCTGGAAGTTCAATTTCGGTTCTCTCTTGAAAGCGCCAACATTGACTCTTCTGTACACAACAAACTGATCTACCAGAGCTCTCTTCCGTCAACCTCTACCTTGTTTTTCTCTCCAGCTGAAGTCTGTAACGCAATTAAATCGCTCCCCAGTCGCCATGCTCTTGAGCCAGACGGCATCAGTAACAGTGCACTAAAACACAGCGGATCTAAAACCATTACATATCTATGCCGAATATTCAACTGGTGCACACGATTCAACTACTTCCTACTACCATGAAAACACACCAATGTCATCACTATACCAAAGCCCGGTAAGGACGTATCCAATCCAGTTAACCATCGTCTAATATCTCTGCTCAACACGATAGCTAAATTTCTGGAGAACATTTTGCTTATCAGACTATTTTGCTCCAAATTCACACTACCTACAAAATTCGTCCTGATCAACACGGTTTACGAAGTTCCCGCAGCACTTCTACTCAACTTCCCAGAGTCATCGACGACATATCACTAAATCTCAACTGAAGAAATATTACTGCAGCAAACCAGGCTGTGGAAAAGGCTTTCAATAAGGTCTGGCACGACGGCCTTATATGCAAACAGAGAGACGTCGCAGTGCCAAATGATCTCATCACTATCATCGGTTCTTTTCTCACCGACAGAGGCTTCCACATTGAAGTTGAAAACAAATATTCCTCCCCTCGAAAAATACTTGCAGGCATGCCTCAAGGCTCTTGCCTTGCTCCGCATCTTTTTTGCCTTTACGTCAACGACATGCCAACTCATCCTAATTGCCAAACTGCACTCTTCGCCGTCGACACTCTATTCTATGCCACCTGCACTTCAAACGACGCTGCCACCAAACAACTCCAACTTCAGCTCAACATCACTGAAAAATGGTTCCACGACTGGTGAATCACAGTCAATCCACACAAAACAACCACGATTCTGTTTTCGCGCAAATCCACTGCCAATTCCTTTCAGCCCAAACTCAAAAACATTGGCATTGAGTAGTGGAATTTAATGAAATACCTTGGCGTACACTTTGATAGAAAACTAAGCTTCGCAAAACACGTCGTCGCCGCAATCAATAAAGCAAAAGTTTTCAAATACTCTCTATATCCTATACTATCCAGCCCAAATCTCACCATCAGCACTAAATGTTTTATCTATAAAACCTACATCCGCCCTGTAGCCACATATGCTTCTTCCATCTAGGTATCCAAAATGTCTTCAACTAGCTGGTCTAAACTTGAAAGGATTCAATCAACATCTCTCCGACAAATTTCCGGACAACCTTGATTCGTGAGCAACAAAATCATTCGTCACTCCACCAACATTCTTCCCATCAAGGACTACATAAATAAACTCTCCAACTCCGTCAAATTCAAATCATCCATTCTCCCCACAATCAAATCTCCAACATCAGCAGAAGAACCGCAACCACTCAGAAATATATTAACCGTCCTATTGACTTCTGACTTCCAAATCCAACATAAGTAAGCCCATGAGCGTATTTAATTAGCAACACTTCAGTCTTAATCATTCTCACTAGTAGAAGCTAAGCGCTTGAAACAGTGTAAAACAATCAAAGCAAAGCAATGTTACTTCATTCTCATCTCATCAACTGTCAACGTCACACTTGAAGAGAAGAGGAACCGGAACACTCGTGCGGCCACGACGACTACTAGTACGAGCGCCGATGACGTCCACAACTACAGCGTTAACGACGACGACCGTGGCGAATACGGCAACATCTCTGACGATGACTACGACGAGTGAGAGCGGCGACGACGACGACTAGTACGAGCGGTGACCACAGTGAACATAGCGACGACAGCTGCATCGATCTCAAGGGGCTAGGTAAATTGGGTCCGTAATATTTTGTGTACATTTTGAAAGTATATTGGGTTCCAGGGAAAAAAAGATATTAGGTAAGTTGGGTCCCGAGGAAAAAAAGGTAGTAGGTAAATTGAGTCCCAACTACTATCTATACGACCTCGCCGTAGTCGTTTTACAAATAAAAATTCACACTGATTCTATCGGTTATCGATACCATTGTAATCAAATAACTTCGTAATGTCGTAACTTTGATTAGATCTAGTTAAGATACGTATATAAGCATATACGTACATTATATAGTTTGTCGTATATCGTGTGTCAGTTATCAGTTAACACCAATATTGATGATAGTTGTAATGATTACACACCGACACGAGTGTACGAAATATGAGCATTTTTACTATATTTTTCGTAGCGTGCATTGCGTACTGTATGTCGATTTGAGTTTGTTAAATTCGTATATTTTAAGTTTTTACCGAAAATGTAATAAAAAACACAATAATATTAAAATTTACTTCTAATAAACATTATTAGATATTTAAAAAAAATTGTTTACTTTGGACTTCACCTACTACCTTTTTTCCCCGGGACCCAATTTACCTACTACCTTTTTTTTCCCAGGATCCAAATTACCTACTACCTTTATTTTTCAGCGATGCAATTTACCAAGAAAAGGTTATTTAGGACCCAATTTACCAACTCCCAATCTCAACCGTGTCTACAGCAACAACGGTGACATCTGTGGCAGTTACGACGAAGACCCCTTTTGTTCAACGAACTTCAATCGGCCTATTTCAGGGCCAACAATTACGGAAACCTTTCCGGCACACTTGATGGAGTGTTTGCCGGTAAGTGTTCACGGACGGTACGCTCGCTTGCACAAGTCTGCGACCAACCGTGAATCTACTTTCCCTGTCACACTTGCTCAAGTTTCACACCACCCGTCACGTCCGCTTGTTCAAGCCAGCCGCACGGCCCAGAACCCCTCCTTCTTCCATCTATTGTGCCATTGCTCATATTGTATAATTTAATAAATAATCTTAATTAATATACTAGAGGCTACTTCTTATAAAGATACAGGTGTTGGTGGTCCCGACGTATCGTAACACAGTGCGTGCCCACCGACCGACAGATTAATAAAGGAGTCTCCTGTGACAAGTGATTACTACGAAAGACTATTTAACTTTTACAATTAATTTATTTTATTTGAGTTTTCTGTGCGAATGTTAATAATTGTCTAGCTGCAGTTCATTAAATCCTGTGTTTTTCTCACTTCATTTCAACCTCATTACACTCCTACGATAGTTATAAGTACACAGCTCATCGGTATATAGTCCTACTAGAAAACAAGTAAGTGCTATTTTATTTGGCTTGCTAGACAGTCCAGATGCACTGATCGGCTCTCAAACCCTTGTAACCCCGATAACTCTCCTTTAAACAAGGAAAAAGGTAATCCTATAATACAGTGGTTTTCAAACTGAGTGCCGCGGCACACTGGTGTGCCGCGAGTATCCGATAGGTGTGCCGCGGTTTTTCCATAAATTACTGATTGCATTGAATTGCGATATAAGAAAATATATACTTTCAATTGCTATGGATTTTATATATATGTATATATTAATAAATCGACAGTTTGTAGGAATAAAACGATTAAGATAAGTAATTTCAGATAACTATTGAACTATAAAATGTATAAGTAATATTATAAATCCCCAGGCAGTATATCCATCGCAACCGACTTGTACGTTTCGTCGTATTCGTAGAGTAGTTTATCTCCTAATTGTATTGTAATAGCATACGAGTATTTTAAAAAAAATATTGTGGTATATATTTACATATATTTATAATTATTATAATCATGGATAAATTTGTTACTCGTTCTGTTGACAATAATGCGTCAGTAAGTCAACCACCAAAAAAAAAAAAAAAAAATAAAGTAATATTCGTCAGTATCACGAAGATTACTTAAAAATGGGATTTTCTTGTACTGGTGATTCAGATAGTCCTCGTCCGTAGTGCGTTGTATGTGGTGAAAAATTGTCAAATGAAGCAATGGCGCCCAGTAAACTTAAACGTCATTTGTATTCTAAGCATTCACATTTGATCGACAAAAATATAACATATTTTCAACGTTTATTAAATTCACAAAACAAACAAAGTAAAAGTATGACAAAAATTGTAAAGATTTCTGATAAATCTCAAGAAGCGAGCTATGTAGTAGCAGAGCTTATAGCTAAAACAATGAAACCACATACAATAGGTGAACAGTTTATTTTACCCGCTTGCCGTGAAATTGTAAAAATATTTTTT
>NW_020272020.1:0-10427 GCF_003268045.1 Sipha flava
GTCCTCCCTTTCGGTCTCAAGAACAGTCCCATGACATTTGTACGGCTTATGAATGAGGTCTTAAGAGGTTATCTGGATGAGTTCGCCCAGGTGTATTTGGACGATATTGTTATATTCTCCGCAAACCAGGACGAACACCGATACATGAACACTGACAAGGTTGTGGAGATGTTGGAAAAGGTTAGGGAGGCGGTCACGTCACAGGGACCGTCGGGAAGCTGCCGCACAGTGGACGACGTCAAAAAGGCGGGGGTAGTCTAACTGCGGGCTGAGCCGCTCCTTTGGGCAGCTTACTGCCGGGGGTGGGCCGACCGGACCGCCGACCTGGTCAAAACACTTAGCTCCTCGGCGGCGAGGTCGCCGGGTACACCATCAACGGCGAAGCCACCACGCCCGTCGACATACCAGCGGTTCCCAACCACCAAGGCAACGGGTTCGGGGCGCGTGAGGGCGGCTACCGGCACAACGACGGCCACCCTTACCACACCGGCTACCAAGACCAAAACACCTCCACAACGGCAACCCACCCGCCCCGCATCGACACAACGGGACATAACTTGGGTGAGGCCGGCTCCGGGACGTCCATTAGTCCCGAGGATGCCACCAGCAGACCCACACCCACCGACGACGGAGTGGACGGGGATGCCAAGCCGCGTGGCGTACATGACCGCCTGCCGACACCACCACCTGCACCTCCCTCCGACAAGCCAGGACCACTGGAGCCCTGGCCCAAGGCCATCAAACCGACAAAGCCTACAGCCACAACATCGACGCGGTCGGCAGAACGGGCCAAGGAGCGGAACATCAGCGGCAGAGGAGACTGCGGGCAAAAGCCGAAAGGGAAGTTTCGAGTCAGCAGTACCGGCTGACGAAGGTGACCCCCTCGGCTAAGTCGGCCACCGACCCGGAAGACCGGGAGTTGGTGCAGGTGTCAGCACCGGTGCCAGGTGGTTCCGCCCAGGAACACCAGCCGGAGCAAGACACCAACCCGGGGGAGGCGATGGAGGTCGATGACCGAATCCTCGATGAACCCGTGTCACCACTCACAATATTCCCGGTCATCGTGGAAGACCCGCCCGTTTTCTCAACGCCACTCACGTCCCCCAGGGCGGACTAGACACCACTGCTGGAATACGACCCGTCTACCACAGACTGGACATCGTCTCCACGTCTCGGCGTCGTCCCCACCACGACTGGGGAACACCACAATGGAGGTACAGTTAGTCGGCGACCCGACCCAATAAGTCCGGACATCTTCGACGGACGAACCACCATAACAGTCACGGGGAATTAACGTACCAAACTGTAGCAGTACCGCGACTGCTGGTTTGGCGGGGGAGTATGACGCGGACCCGTGCGTCAGCCGCTACCGAAACGGCAGTCGCCGACCGTGTCCTTATCTCTCTTATCAACCACCACTCCGTGGCACGCAACGCCGCAGCGACCCCCGTCCACCCATCCATCACCGGACAGGGGACGCCAGCGGTCGCTACGACGTCCGACAGGTACCACCACATAACCGGGCTGTTTTCCGAGATCGTGTACGGAGACACATCGCACATTTTTACCCATTGGTTTTTTTTTTTCTTTTCTTGTGTTAGAATAATTGTGACCGCCGACATTAATACACAAATTAATATCCATTCTTTTTTGTTGTGTTATCATGCAATATATTATTATTATTATTATTACTATCATTTTTCTATTGTTTTTTTTTCCTTTTGCACAATATTATTTTAATATAAAACTTCACAACACCCGCGACCCGTGCGCACACCACAAACAACTTGTGTGCCGTGTCAAAATTTCAGGCTAAGACATTGTATCCAGAAATTCTGGTGCTAGTAGTTCAGTGCAACCAATCAATTGATTCTTCTACTGAACGATGTATAAAAGTAATATTCTTTTAAGTTTTTTCTTTTATTTTGTTTATAATTATTGTTTATAATATAGGTAACAGATGTAGGATTAAGTGTGGAAGGTGTTGAACAAATTAATTTTGATCTTGAAACAAAAAATGTTCATTGTAGTGATACTTTTGAATTAAAAAAATCAAATGAAGTAGTATTTATATTTATTTATATATATATATATATATAATAAACGGGATAAACCCTTTTGAAAATACAGTAGAAGTAAATGACATAATATTTAGTAATTATCAGTAATAAAATATAGATTTACAATAAAATATCAGTAAATCAAGAATAATACAATAATAACAAGAATATTAATATGCAAATGGTAAATCGAATATAAAAATTAATTTGCAATAGCATTTAAACCTAAATATACATTACGATTAAAAATAATACGTGACATGAAAAAAAAAAATGAACATAATTCACAATTTGATTTGCTAAATTTAATGATCTTGGAAAGAAACTATCAGAGCCATAATTATATCTATTAAACGGTATATAAAATAAATTAATTTTTCTCAAACGGTGACTTGTTATATTGAACCCTATCATAGATAGCAATTCGGGAGAGTGAATGTGACCATTTAACAAGTCATAAATAAACATTATATCAGCAACCTTTCTCCTTATTTTACATGACAAACCCTAATTCTCTAAGTGATATGAATACATTAAATAAAAATAAAGACGGTGCTAGGGTAATTCATGAAACATTAAAAGATCAAACATTAGCAATTTATATGAAAGGATTAAAAGAACCAATTCGTACTATAGTAAAATCGCGAAATCCAACAACGTTAGAACAAGCTAAACAAATAGCGAAACCTGAAGAATTAGAATTTAACTCCGATAGAGAAGCTCTTAACAATATAAATAGAAATAAAAATTTTAATAATCAAAATAATTATGACAGATCTTACAAACAAAATTTTAATCAATCACGTAATTTTCAGCAAAATAATTCGTTTCAACAAAAATATAATAATAATAGAAATTTCAATCGTAATAATTATAATTCGAGATTACCTAATAATAGTCAAAATAACAAGCAGATAAAATGCTATAATTGTAATGGTAATCATTATGCAAGTCAATGTAGGAATAATTCACAGAATTACGGGAATAATAATCGACCGCCTAATCAGAATAATTACGCGAGACCTAATCAGAATAACTTTACGAGACCTTCAACTAATTATAACGTAAGATTTATCGCATGCGAATATTGTAACAAAAACGGGCATAACTTAAACGAATGTTATAAAAAACGTTATGATGATCGAAATAATCGAAACAACGGAAATAATAATAATTCGGGAAACGCGCAAATATCGAATATGGTCAGCGGTACACGTTCGATAAGTCAAATAACTACCGCAGATGCTTCCACATCACAACAAAATTAAAAGAAAATCATATAAAATGTAATTCAGATTTTAGTAAAACTAAACATTTGGAATTATTAATAGATACAGGTAGCGAAAAAAATGTAATAAAAATTAACAAATTGATAGGAGAAGTAATGGTTGACGAAAATAATAAAATTAAAATAAGAGGAATAAAAGAGAAATTAATAGAAACTATTGGAACAGTTAATATAACAATTGAAATTAATAATGAAAAAATAAATGTAAAATTTAATCTTGTCAAAAATGATTTTCCAATTTTAAAAGACGGTATATTAGGACAACCTTTCTTAACCAATAATAAAGCTGTAATCGATATAAGTAATAATACAATTATAATTAATAACGAAAATAAATGTAATATGTTAAAAAATGATGAAGAATATTTTTCATTAAATCCGAGAACCGAGACTATTGTAGAATTACCGATAGCCGAACCCAAGGTCGAAGATAAAAATATAATTATACAAAAACAAGAAATAATTAAAGACATGTTTTGTAGTAATGTGATAGGAAAAGTAAAAAACGGTAAAATAATAGTTAGCATATTAAATATATCGGAATGTACGCAAAAGATTAAATTAAATGATATAAATAAAATATTATATGACGAATCTTCAGATTACAATTAATTCAAAATTAATACGATAAAAACAAATGACTCACCTAACCGAATAGAACAGATAAAGAATTTAATTAGAAGCGAACATATGAATATTGAAGAAAGACAATCTAGTATATTTGAATTATGTGAACAATATTCTAAAATATTTCATTTAGAGGGAGTTTATCCACACATAAGTAATAATCACTTGATACGATGATAGTAAAACTAATTGATTTTATTTTAAAGTTGATTTGAAGATAACCAAATTGTACACCATTACTTGGGAAACGAATAATTATGAAATAGTTGGATGTCCTGGGTAAAAACAATTTGATTTCTACAATTACAACGATAAATTATTTAATAGTTAATCGCAATAATATTCTGTAGCTGAAATAATAATTCAATGAAAATTAGATTTAGTTAAATGGAAATCATAAAATATTTCAATGGTAATATGATAATAATAATAATATAAATTGTATTTGGTAAATGGGTAATACTAACATTAGTAATTTAAGTAAATTATATTGTAAAAGTTTTGAATGTTTGATAACAAATTGTAAAATGTAATTAACTAACCAAAAATGATAATTAAATTGTATTCAGTTTAGAATTAAGGAAATTATGTAAAAGAAAACTATTCAAAGTGTTAAAAAAAAAAAAAAAAAAAAAAAAATGTTCAATGTAAAAAACATATGTATATGTAAAATGTTATGCTAATCAAAAATTGTGAAACTTAAGTTTGAATAGGTATTGTAAAAGATTTCTGTCTTGCAGACCGAAACCTTTTTTTTAGTGGGGAGGTGTTATGGGCTACCACAAAAACATGTATAAATAGAATTGTGCGTAACACAATATCACAGGTGTTACACACCTATATTTGATCATAGACTATCTATAATCATTAATTTAAAATATTATAAGATTAATATATATTCTTAGAAACACCTACATTTAATAGGTTGGCCATACACCAATAATAACAATATATATTTTAAAAGATTAATATATATTCCTAGAAACACCTACATTTAATAAGATCAGTAATATATATTAAAAGATGTAATCTATAAAATGATAAAGTAGGTCAAACGAACGTGACCTATTGCTAAATAAGGAGTTATGCCGAAACAACAAGACCAATGACGTCAATCAATCCATATAAAAGAGGGACCAAAATGACCACAATTCAGATGAGTTCTAGTCACGGAACTACAAGCTACTTCAGGTCACTCTGTATTAGAATTTTGTTAACACTTTGAGTATTAAAATAAATGTATTAATGTATTAAAAGTCTCATGTTTATTAAATACATCTTCGACTTGCAACACTTGAAATCGAGCCGGTGGCACGTAACAATTTTTACAAATAATAATTTAATGGTTCATTCATTAAACTATATAGGTACCTAATTGTACTTCAACCTGCTGTCCTAATTGTATTAATCTTGAAAACGTATTTGAAATTAATTTTTGATTATAGGCTAAAATGGAATAGGCATATTAACTTTGTAAATAACAGTTTATGTAAATTCCTCTACATATTCATAGAAACTGGATATATATTTAGTAATTATTATAAAAGAATTATTTATTTATCTCTTATACAATATTTTTATTCTTATGGTTTATCAATTTGGCAAGAATATATAATATCCATTTATATCCAGACTAAATGTTAGTGTAAATTATATTATAAAATATTGATTAAATTTACTCTTTCAAAATAGCATTATGATAATATATGAGGCTCAAATGTAAAAATCTTTAAATCTTTAAATTTATTTAATAAAATTGTTCTGTTCTGATAGATATTTTATATAAACATAAAAATTAAATACCAATAATGATCATGAGCATAAAATTAGATTTAAATAAAATATTAATATTTGCTTACCAAAATGTAATAAAGTTTTTAGCCACAAAAGTACATTGTTTATTGGCTTACATGTATGTGTTTCATTTAATATTAATTTAAATAATTTTAAGAATTAAATTACTATTTTTTCATTTTAGATTTAGGTTTAAATACCATACTTTCTTCTTAGTAATTGATCATTGATTATTTCAACCATTTAAATGTTTACACTATAAACATAAATCATTAATGCCAAAGGTGAATGATACAAGAAAAAAGAAGGAAGAAAGTTCTACATCTTCATCTGTCCAGACTAAAATATATGATGTCCATACAAAAAAAGTTTCCAAGGAAAAGGTATTTTAACTAATAACATATTAATTATGTACAATTTTAATAGATCTTTATATACCTATGTAAAGTATAGTTTTACATAGGTCAGTTTTTAACATTTATTTTTTACAAACTCTTGTAGTAAAAATAGTATATTATAAGATAAATTTATAATATTAATTATAAACTCAAATTGGATTACCTAACCCATTTAAGCTTAAAAAAAAGGTAAAATTACTCTAAATAATAGGTATGTTACATAAGTTATTTGATCAGTAGGTATCTAAAAAAAGTTAAAAAATATTTTCAATTTTTGATTTATAAAATTTTAATTTAATCTTACAGCTTATTGATGTTCGATATTTATTTATTAACTATCAAGTATTTATAACTGACATCTAAGTAAGTTTTTAATAACAAATTTTGGACAGATTTTATTGTAAATTAAATAATTACAGTAACCAGTTATATAATATTTGTTATAATTAACAAATAAGAAATTAGTAAGAAACTAAGAAATATAAGACATGTTCACATAACATATATTAAATCCTAAGAAATTAAAATATTATTATGTATCGTCATTTCACTTAAAACATATAACATAAATGCATGTAATAAAATACAAGTTACTGCTAGAAAAAATAAAAAAATAATCAATAATTAATGATCTAGACAACTTAGAAATAAACTGGTCATGTTAAAAAAATTAAAAGTAGAAAATGCAATTTGGGGTAAAGCCTCAAACAAGTAATTGCAACATAAATTATGCTTGTGAAGTTTTAAAAATTTATTTTTTGAAAACCCATTGAATTACATGTAAAAATAGTTGTAGACAGTAAATGTTTGACCAGATTTATTTCAAAATAAAAAACAATAAGTTAAAATTTGTTATAGGTTTTATAACTAACTATATATACTAACTTATACTATATATACTACTTATATATACTAACTAAATATTGTAATGTAAATTACCTAAACATTAAAACTGTAAAATCTAATATGTGGTAGCATTTTATTTTTACTTTTCACTACCTACCTATCTATTTATTTCATATTTTTGAGATAGAAGAATTTTAAAAAACCTTTTTTTATGTTTAAAATAGCTTTATCAAATTCAAAACCATATTTAAATACAAATACTAAACAAAAAATAGGTTTAAATATTAATATTATAAAATACAAGTATTGTTGTCTGTTAGGTATTGAATATCTCAAATATTTTATTTTATTTTAATCACAAAACTATTATGATTTTTATGATTTTAGATTAACGAATTAGTGTTCAATTATATAGTTGAAGAAATGCGACCTTTAGTGACGTGTGAGAAAAAAAGTTTTCGAAATTTACTATTAGGATTGACTGGGTCAAATGATACATCTATTCTACCTAATAGAAAGCAAATAGCAGAGCAATTAGTATTGAAGTATGAATCATATGTAGACATGTTGACGACTAAAATCGAATCTCATAACTGTTGCGACCTAGGTGTTACTTGCAAATGAATCGTACAATATTGTTGATAAACGAAGTAGATATATTTATTTAAGTTAAGATAAATCACAATAACATAGATAAGTTTATAAAATGTACGGAGTGGAGATTCCTTGTGCACACCTACATGCGTCAGAGGGCTCGGAGCGATAAACTCGTAAGTCTTAACGGTCAGGCAATGTACATACGGACAGAGTCCGTGGAATCTCCAATGGTGATGTGTGGGTGACTTGAGCTGTGGAATCTAACTGCTGTCTCGGCTCTCGCCCTTTGGTATTTATGTCGGTCCTGTGACTGCTAGGTCACTGCTGTTTGGTGTGAAATCGTTCCGGACGTCACGTACATCCTGTGGCCATCGGATTTCTACATTTGATAATTGGCCAACTGTACGCGCCCTGGACTGCATCTTCTTGGATTATTATTTGGGAACGAAATTTAACAGAGTAGGTCATTGTGTTAGCAGTTGTATTTACATTTTGAAAACGTACTTAATTTCTAAGGACATTTCCTTATACAAACGTGACGATTTCTCTTAACAATTATTATGTGAAGGTAGACACGTACACAATATTTACGTGCCTTATAACATAACTATATTTGCTTAACTGCTGATATTTGGAGTTCCAACAACAAAAGTTTCATGGGTAATTGATAATGAATACTGTAACAACAAATCCTAGAAACACTTATTTATAAAATACAATAATAATTAAATTATAACTTATAGGTATGACTTGTCATTTCATCGAAGATACATATGATAGAAAGTCATATGTGCTTGGTTGTCAAAGGATTAAAGGAAGTCATAATTATATAAATACTACAGAATTATTAACAGAAATTATGGAGAAATATAAAATAGATAAATCGAAAGTTACACACATAGTAACAGATAATGCAAGTAACTTTGGAAAGTCATTCAAGATGTTCTCTACATCATCATCACCTACAATACATCAAAATAGCTTGCAAAATCTTGGTAATTTTCATGAAAAAGACGATTTAAGCAGTAGTAGCTCTGATAGTGAAATGGATAGCGAAAATTCAGACGTAGAAATAGTCAATGTAGGATCAATGTTTTCAAACGTTGAAAATATTGAAAAAGCCAATTCGGATAAGTTATTACCAAAACACGCTACATGTTGTGCTCATACATTGAATTTGATTGCAAAAAGTGATGTTTCTAAAATAACTGATGTCAATTACATTAAAATTTCAAAATCTACTTTTCATAAACTGTCCTGCTTTTGGAATCTAGTTAGCAGAAGCACTGTGGCTTCGGGTAAAGTTTTTGAAATTTGTAAATGTAAGTTCCCTATCCCTGTAATAACTCGATGGAATTTTTTGTTCGATGCTGCAGAAAAAATTTTATGTCACAAAAAGCAATTAATTCTTACATTTAATGAACTTAATTTGACCAAATTAAAAGTAAACGAATGGATTTTACAAAATTACAAAATGAAAAAAAAAAGTTTTTTGGGTTTCGTTGCGCCAAATATTTTAATACTAAGACGTTTATTAATTCAGGCATTACCAGATTTGAAATATTGTAAACCTCTTAATTATGCAATAATTTCTGGTTTAGAAAAAAGGTTACATTTTATATTTGATTTAAATAATTCCAAAAGTAAAGATTTCATTATTGCTTCTGTTAGTAATTCTAAATTCAAATTAGATTAGGTTCCAGTCAGATACAAAAAAATGTGTCGACAACTATTTATTGAAGAATGCAAAATATTTGTTTTAAGTAAATTAAATTCAACTTTGGATAATAATGATGAAGAAACTGCATATAGTATCGATGAAGACTTTTATTTTAGTTTATGTGAAGATTATAATTCACCAAAATCTAATAACATATCAGACCCTTTGGAATCAAGACATGTAAACCTTCTTAGTTTACAAGCTTTAACATTTTTAAACTCAAAAAAGAAAGAATTGAATTTATTAGATGAATTTCCTACAATAAAACAAATTTTTTTGAAGTATAATACCACAATCCCATCTTCAGCACCTGTTGAAAGACTTTTCAGTGGAGCTGTACAAGTATATACAGGCAGAAGAAATTGCTTCGGTGATAAAACTTTTGAAATGTTGTGTTGCAAATCGAATGTTTGATATTTTTTTTTTATAATAATACACTTTATGAGTAAAATAAAAATATTGTTATGTTTATTATCTATGTACATATAATAAAAACTCCGAGGTACTCATGTATGTTACTAACTTTAAAATACAATATATTATCTTACGTTTTTACTTGATATTATTAAAATGTTATATTTTGCTACTTATTATTAACAAATAACAATTTTTAATTTAAAAAACAAGTTTTCACTACTTCAGTAATCTATAATCAATTAATAACAATGAGTAATAACATACATTGTTCATTTTAATAGTATTGGAATATTATTAAAATTATAGTTAACAAGGTAAATTCTTAAAAATTGTAGTTTACAATTTGTAGATACAAAAAAAAATATATTTGATTTACCTAATAATTATTTTGGAAGTTTACTAAACTATTTTGTTAAGATGCAAATAATAATATACACCTAAAATTTACTAATTATTCATGCTTCATTATGATACGGCGAAAAAAAATATTTATCTATTTTTTTATCTATATAAAACTTGTATTATCTTTATCTCTATCTAAATAAATATGATTTTTTTTATCTTTATCTGTATCTAGATAATTTTTTTGTTATCTGGACTCAACACTGTCGCTGACGCACGGCCATTACCTCCAGGTGCGTGAAGTTAGCGGAAAAATTCGAGCACTAATTTCCGCTACT
>NW_020272021.1:0-1013 GCF_003268045.1 Sipha flava
TCAAGTATTGATTCGAAATCTGCATAAATTGCAAATGGATGCTTTTGTGAATGACCCCAATTTTCAAATTTTAGAAATGTATTTGGATTTGGTAATAACGGTACTGTTGGTTTATTTTTATTACAATTCATTTTATGATTTTTAAGCCGTTGTTCAGCGGTAACACCCCAACGGCTGATCCCCCAGTATGATTTGAAACACCGCTTACATAACAATGTGGTATGTCCATGCCGCGATATTTGGGCACCAACTAATTTTGTCAAGTTAGTTATACAACAATAATGTTGTCTGCCATTTCCGTCATCGAATAACAATAAATCATGATGATCGTTTAATTCGTCATCGCAAACTTTTAATGGGTATATGATATATTTATTGAATTTTGATTCGGCAAAATTTTTTTTCGAAATTTTTTTTTTTACGTTATTTTTATAGGTTGGTTCTCCCTGTTTTATGCTATAAACATTGACTGATACTTCATTTTTTTTTTCAAATTTTTTAATATCGTTCAATGTGGTAGGGAAATTTAAATTAGAAAAATCATACATGTTCTGTATTCCTATGTAATGGGTTAGTCTTTCAGGGTGAGCTGAATTAACGTGTTTCGCCAACACGCTATACTTAAAACATTCATCATCATTATTCCGAACATTAATTGTGGCTTTTTTATTTTCTATAAATTCGGGTAACGGAATGTACGAAGAACCTCCTAATGGTTTATATAGGCTTACGTTCATGATTATGCCATCTATACTATCTAATGAAAACCCACTTCCTTTATGTTCCATTTCTTCTTTTTCTTGAAATATCTTAAGAAAATCTAATTCCAATGAATAATTAATATCATCTGCTTTGTACAAACACCTAGCGTGGGTTTTGAACGCTCTATTTTCTTTAATATCTGTATTTGGTATAATGTAAGTTGCTTCCAATTTAATATTATATTTTAATGGTGAGTTATTAACGGCATTACTAAGTATTTGAAACATTTCAGGTTTTGAAATTTCTAAAAA
>NW_020272022.1:0-2291 GCF_003268045.1 Sipha flava
AAAAAAATAAAAAACGTTTTTATTTGTTAACGGTTACACGTATAAAAATAATGACACTCAAATAAAACATTTGTTGAAAAATCAAATTTAAAATATTTATAAAGTTGGATTATTAGCAAAGTAAAAACTTTTATATTTATGAACTAACGAAAAGGTAAAAATGTTTGTTTTTTTTTTCTTAGAAAATGATTCATTACGTCCTTGTAACGTGGAAGACTTAATTTGTCTCTCTCAAAAAAACCGTAAGAAAAAAAAAATTACCAATAATCTTAATAATTAACATATATACGATTTAGAAGTCTTCAATAATTTCATACCGACCGAACAGACTGCATTTTTCTCTAAGGAACCACCTGGACTAAAATGCGATTGTATGCCCGATTGCCTCCACCAAATGTATATGTCCGAGTTGACTATTGCTGAACCGACCATATCATCAATATTGTAAGTCTATTTTAGTAATTAAGTATTATAGTTTAACACCATTATAATGTAATTTTTGATTTAAGAAATTCTTCATCATCTATACTAATCGATGTGCATTTCAAGCAGAGCACATGTATTCTATACAGATCAGACTTAGTCCTAGGATGGCTTGATTTATTAGGTAATTGTAATGGGTACCTACTAACCAAAAGTGATGGTATAAACTTTTTATTTTCATGAAATAAATATAGATGATAGAGGTCGACCACCGCCACTTAAATTGTACGACACAAAACTTCATATATTTCAATAATATAATGTGATATATTTCGTTATCTTCGTTACCTTTAGTCCAATTATATTAACTTTATATAGCCTAGACCCAATGGGTACCATGACCACCACTCAATATTGGTTTTAAGGCAAATACCTCATTAAATAATTGCTACTTGGTATACTTAATATTATCAATTCAATATGACACACGTTTAAATCATACTACAAATTATATTTATTTTTTATTTTTTTACAGTGTCATTTGGGGGTTGCGCTGGATTATTTCTAGGTGCATCGCTGTTAAGTTTTATAGAACTCATATATTTCTTAACGTGGAGAGTGTACTATCATTGGCGTCGAAAACCATCAAAACGAATGAAATTGAAAAAATGGAGAGAACATAAAATAGTAAAAGGCCCATTGAGTGATAGCATGAATAGTCAAAGCATCATATACTAACCTTAAATCTAAAAAAAATAACTTACAGCATTACCTTTAGCCTTATAGATATATATTAATAATAATATACAAGTTTATATCTGAATAAGTTATTACTATTATTCACTAGGTAATAGGTATTAATAAATAATATTTTATTTTTTCTTATACTTTCATATTCATAAAAAAAAATTGCACACATACTGATGTAAAAGATAATATCGTTTTGTACATATATACACAACATTATAGATAAAATATAACTGCTGTGGTGTTATTTTTACTGATATTGGCTGTATTAAATATTATTGTTATTGATTCTTATTTGCCATTTCGAAATTGTATGTTGTCTTGTTTACACATATTGTGTCTTTAGTAAGTTAGTTTAACGTACAAACATGCCATACTGACATATATTACATTATATATATATATATAAAAGGTGTCCCAGCAGAAGCACATATTTAAAAAACGCAATAGCTTAGCAAAAAACCATCGACATTTCAAAAAAAAAAAAAAGAAATATTGCAACCATAAACTCCTATTTAATGATAAAAAATAATGTTTAGCAAATGTCTACTTTCGCGATCCCTACATGCAATAGGGCGATCGTTGAAATTGATCACTTTCGCACTCATCTCTCTACCGATTCCGCCAATTACCCGCTTGATTCCTTCTATCAATTGTTGGATGCTTGCGGGATATTTACATAAACAAATTCGACGGTTTTAATTATTAACATATCCAGAGAGGTGGAAGTGAGCCTCGTCACCGAAGATTATTGGAAAACACATGTTTCTCACATGGACAGCTATATGTTGCCTGCTCACGTGTAGGAAAACCATCAAATCTCTTCGTGTTAGCGAAAGACAGGTTAACCAGGAATGTTGTACACAAGGTAGTACTTAAATAATTTTTAGTTTTAATAATTTAATTTATTTTTGTATGTTTTTAATGTATATAGTATATTTTGTAAGTAGGTCACTGATTATAAACAATAATTTAATATAAGACATTCAGAAAATAATTATTATATTATTATATATAAATAATTCAGTAAATTCAGAAAATATATATGTTGGTTTGTGCTTAATTTCAACATTTAGATACTTTACCTATTACTTTTAAATTTTCTCATACATAATAACACT
>NW_020272023.1:0-2190 GCF_003268045.1 Sipha flava
TTCAATTTTGCATTAAAACATTGATAAAAATAATCAGTGTAAGATTCATGTGCAGACTGCAGTACACATTTAAATTAAAAGTACAACTTATAGATATTAATTATCATTAATTGAATACTGGCTATTAAGTCCATGTACAAGGAGTGAATTTTGGGAGTTCAAACCCCACCCACAGATTTTTTATATACATTTTTACCAAGAATAAACCTAGTCCTCATTACATACAAATTAAACTGACTTGAAAACTCATATTTATAGTTGTCTATTTTTGTATTATTAGTGCCAATCTTCACGATTTGACGTCTTTTTCTGTTTATTTTTCGAGCATTCTCCACCAATTGCCGATTATCGTTGTAAATGGAGGCATCGATAGAACGTATTTTCATAAACAATTTAGTCGTTTAAGCGGTTTAAAAATTTGTTGATATTTATTGATTTTTGATTCTAATATTTTGATTATGGATATTCCAACACTTTTTTTTTTATTGACTTTTTACCTAATATAACATTATCAACCCCTCCCTTGGACGATTCTTGTGCATGGGCCTGTCGGCTATAATATTATAACCTACCTATATAAGCTTATTATAATAAGCATTTGCTATGTCTATTTAAGGTATATATTATCATAATAACTAAAGTCTAAGGTTGATATTTGAATAGTTAAATTCATAAGCGTGCGCACGGGATAGTCAGGGTTATGGCTTGACTACTCTGTGAACCTTCTCTCCCTTATTAAAATATTTAATATTACCACAATAATAAATAACCATATTATTTTTAACCACTTTAAAACGTTCGTAAACGGTTAATACATGTATAAAAATATTAGAATAATATAATTATTAAGTTAAATGAAGTTACCCAATCCAAATTTGTTACTAATATTAAATGTTAATATGTTATGTATGATTACCCTGCCAGTAATATCTGCCCACGTTTATGGTTAACTAATTTATATTTTGTATACAAATGTTGACAGGGGCGGGTTTTATCACTAACCAAGGGAGGGATTAATGGAGGTTTAAGAATTTAGTTAGTTGGTATTTTAAATCTATATAAAATTTTAAATTACAGAATTTGTTTTTGAGTCCCTCATAAGTAAGTCATTTTTTTCACAATAATGACAAAGTTTAAATAGTTACATTATTGGTATCAATTTTATTCTGAAACCATTTTAAAATATAGGTAAATACATATAATTAACAACAAAAATGAGCTATTTATTTATAAAAAAATATATAAAATAGGTACCATATTCATCAATGACCATTGACGATATTTTATTATAATTATCAATATATAATAATACTTTGCTTTGTAAAATAGATAGCTTAGTTCCAAGGGGGGGGACTAATGCCCCTTTAGCTACCCCCTTAAACCCACCCGTGACTGTTGATAACTGCAACCAAAATAATTGATACTATTATGTACATTTGGATTAATTTTATTATAGCCAAATCTAGTTCTATGACGTATTATTTTGTTTGTAGAACGGGAAATAAAAGCGACATATTAATAAACTCAACATTTGTTGAGGAGACTTTAAAAGGTATTGAAAATAAGCAAAAGCAATTTAACGTTTTAAAACGATCCAATATTGAAGAAACAGAATCCATTAGAAACAAATTGTACGATAACACTTTCGTTTAAGTATATTTTACTGTTAAATATCTAAAATACAAATTATGTTTCTACGTAATTCTACATTGATCATTAATTGGATAATCTTTTAAATAACATTTAAAATTGTGTGAACATTTGTTCATTATTGGTATATAACAATAGATAATTTTTAGGTCAAGAAAACAAATTACTTTAAAGATGGCGATCACTCGATACAGTAATATTATGTTATCGAACAATAGGAAGAAACAAAATCTCCAGAGAACTAACAAATCCTTGAAAAATTCTATTGAAAAACTGGAGGTATTTATAAATTATACTAGATTTGTTTAAATATAAAATAAGCTTTAGTATACGATAAATTATTTTGAACGTAACTAGATTGGCAGACAATGCATAAAAACTTCGATGAAAAATAAAAATTCTTTTTTAAAATTGAATATACAATGCAGTGATGTATTTAGGTGGGGACTAGAGGGGGCGATCGCCCCGGGCGGCATCAGATTTTTACATAGCCCATTTTATATTGATGAACAATAATATAAATTGGTTAATTTTTTTTTT
>NW_020272024.1:0-5105 GCF_003268045.1 Sipha flava
ATAATTATTTGCATACATATCTATTCTTGGTTCATATAAATATAAGTGTGAACTAATATATATATATAATATATAATAAAACTGTGTGTAACCATTACGCTTTTAAATGCTAGCGTACGCGCTTTAAAAATTCAACGTTTAAACGCCGAAAAATAAAACCTTGTGGCTTGCATACACAGACGTATATTCAGATTTTTTTAATATTTGGATAGTCTAAATGTAATATCCTGATAAATTACAATTGCAAAAGCCGAATATTCTCAGTTATTCGTAATATTTGGGAATCCGATTAATATTTGGATGTCCGATCTTTACGGATAGTCGGACGTCCAAATATTACCTGTTTGAATACTCAAATATTATTATCACTTATTCAAAACAATAATGGTACAATTGAAAACTATCAAAGTAAAATTACCACCAAAAACACAACAGCTATGGATATACAATTTAGTGAAACTGACAATTCATATAATGAATTTCAATATTTAGTAAAAATTATAGTGAAAAGTTATAATTAAATTCAGTTTAATCGCAATCTAGATCCTAGCATAAATGAATAATTAATGTTTATTATTATAATAATAAAATATTAAGAATAATAATCATAGATGCTGTACCTTATTTTTCATATAGGTGAACACTATATTAAATCCTGTAAATAGCTTTGAAATAAAATGAAACAGTATTTTTTTTTTTTAAATAATGGCATTACAAACAAAGTAAAAGTATAACGTAAAAGGATTCATAGAGCAAAATCGCATATGAGAACCGTCGATTTCGAAAATGACTATCCAGTAACCAATAGCACCAAAGCGCCATTTTTTTTAAAAATAAAACTAATAATATGGTTTGGGTTATTACATTATTTAAATTGTTATTATAATTAATATGTTGGTTTAACGGAAAGCTACACTACATGATTATTATTTCATCAAGTAAACGATTCGAAGTATCCGAAAGATTACATTTTTCGAGCAGACTTTCTGCTTTGACGCGGACTACTTAACATATCCCGACTCTTTTGAAGTCTTTACTATCCAAACAATTTATTCAAATTATAGGCATTATTTATATTGAATATAATTCTTATAATTAATACACTATTTAAAATTGTTTTGTTTTATTTTGAGACCATACATAAACATTTTTTATGGCGCTCACCACTTTTGATCAACGGGTCAACAATTATTTCCAACGAATTTTCAGCGATCCATCCAGTGATAAAGTTTTGAATATTTTCAAAAGGTTCCATGCTTCTCAAGCGCCTCGTCATAAGGTAATTAATAGTGATTAGTACTAAAAGCTATAATGTTGATTCATTTTAACCTATAACAGTTATCCTTATTTGCACTTACGTAATCAGTATCATGAAGTCATAATGATCCAATACTTTCATTGCTTATAACATTAAAAATTTTCATTTTTTTAAAATCATATTATTAGTATTCAAATGATCATTTTCTTCCTTAATGATATAGTTTTTTTTATCAAATATTATTTTTAATTAATTTTTTTTTAACAATACAATTTTACATGGATATTTAAACATTTTTTTAGTCATTTTTATTTTATAATCATATACATTCAGGTTCGAAGTACTCCGAGGGTTTTTTTTAGCTTAGATACTAAGTTGAAAAAATAAAATAAAATCAAGGTCATAAATTATTTATTTCTAATAAATTACAAGCAATATTTTATACATCACAAGGCATATTTTAATTCATAAAATTAATATAAATATTTAAGCCTAAAATCTTAGCCTATTTATAACACTCAAATTATCATCATCTACTTCTTCTAACCAACTTATAACATTTAAATTACTCATTAAAAAATATATATATATATATATATATATATATTTCTTATATCACAATTAATGATTTCATGAAATGTTTATAGAACGATCACAATTTAAACAATTATTTTTGAAAAAATTATTTCTAAACACGTAATTATACACATACAAGGTAATGGTCAATACTAAATGGCCCAACTCCATTCATATATAAAAATAAATTATCTCATGTATGTAAAAGAATCACTAGTGAACGGCTTAATCGATTTTACTGATTTGTGATCATTGCCTCCAGTCCATTTTTTTCGAATTTCATTATCGTCCACATTTTACAATAATACGTTATAGTTTAAACATTATACCGTGTCGTGATAGTAAAATTTACTCTCGATTATTTCACATATATTTCCGTTAATAGTTACCAGCTTTTTGTGTACTTTGTTTTAACTACTCGGTTATAAGTACGTCCTTAGGCTAATGCCGATTTTGGGTAGGTCCGCCCAAAATCCTACACACAAAGACAATTATTGTGGTTTACACATACATATACACGACCGCCAAAAATACTCGTACGTAAGTTTGCTTCAAATTTTTATCTGCTCGAAAGTAGCAGATGGTCTGTATTACTCGCGCCGCCCATAAACACTAACCTGCCGGTTCGAGATGCGACTCGGTCACACACATAATATACACTGCGTACGCAGAAACTTCTCTTATACAGCGTGTTATAGTACTCGCCAATTGCCGCTCAACTAGAACCGATCTTATTATACATCTTATTAACCGAATTAAACGACCGCTCTGGAGTCGCCAAAGTTAATTTCAACGTAATAAATAAAGGCGCTAGTCCGATGTGTGACTTTCGTACCAATTTTCGGTCCAACATGTGACCCACGCGTTTGGCTGTTGACCTGCTGAGTAACTCGTAACAGTAAAAAAATTACAAGCCATTACCGTACAGCAATACGTAAATAATACCTTGTGATGGGGATTCGTTGACTACAAAACTTAATGTTTAAAAAAAAAAAAAAAATGTATTAATTATTCGCCTTTGTTGATTTGAAATAAAAATGTAATTAAAAGTTTAATACATTATAGTTACTCTGAGGGGCTCACGCTACAAAATATCACAATCGTCGTTTTGTTATGTATAGTTGTGCTTGTCGTTTATACTTTAAAATAGTAACAATTATCATTGTAAGTTTTTATTTTTATAATGTACAGCTTCTTCAGGCGTGAACTTCTTCACACTCCGAGAACACTTAATTTCTAAAAAATTTTCTTTGCAAATCAGTTTTTAGTGCTTCACTAATTATTACATATGACTCTACGATATTCTTATAACCGAAAAAAATATGTTTATTTGTATTTACAAGTTTAAACAACGTGTCGTACTACGTAGACTGCACTAAGATTACTACTGGGATACAGCGTTGTCACGCCGCTGTACGTATATAATCATGTCCGGAACCCCCCCCCCCACAAGTGCTGTAAATGTAAACTTTGTTGTAAACGTAATGTATTCTATAGTATTTGGTGAAAAATAAATTATGTTTTTTGTAATGGAATAAATAAAACTAAATTTTCTAAATTTTCGAGCGAAAACTTATTACGATATTATAACAGTGTATGCACAGCAGTGATGGACTGTAAAATTACAAATCACAATTAATTGAATCTGTCTGAGAAAAAATTACGAGATCCGAGGAAAACGTATTCATTGGGATTGATATACCACAATATTAAATGAAAAAAGTATAGTTATTATTATTGAAATATTTATACATTGTGATTTATTTTAAATATACCTAAACTTTCAGTTAAGATAGGGCTCAAAAACATAAGAGGCACCCTCTAAAAAATACGAGTATGCACATGTCTATACATATGTGATGGGTTTCTAGAAAGTTCTACCAGTTTCTTTTTACAGAACATTCCATAACATTCGTGCGTAAATGCAATTTATGTTGCCTATACGTTACACGAAGATTATACGTTACACGAAGATTACGGAATGTTTTGTGAATACTACACAATCCATCGGGATTCAAACAATTTTCGTTCATACACGTGGCGCCGAATAAAATTGAAACTGCCAGTTCAAATAATTAGATTTATCCACTTACCCACTCTAATTTACTACTCATTCAAATACCAAAACATTTTTTTTGCAGATCTTTAATAATTAAATATACTATTTTAAATGGAAAATACTTGTCAAGTAATATATAAAAAAATTAATTTAAAGTTTTTAATGATCATTTTTATATATTTTTTAACATTCTTATTTTCTAGGCAGTTCAATTGAACTACCTGGAGTACGGGTTTGGCGCGACTGCTTAACATTTACAATTTAGATTTCAGAAACTCCTGTTCACTTAAATTATGACACAAATACTATTTTTCAAGGGGGAAAGATCAAAGACCTTAAGAGATTAAATATACAATTTTTATTACAAAATACTATATTTGTATACGGAGGGTCAAAATTGGGGAATTTACCATATATTAAGAGTGTTCCGGCCACTGTCATTCCCTTCATTTTTTTTACTATTGTGCTATTGTGCCTGCCTCTCTTTAGCCTACCCCTATTTATTGTGCACAGTTTTTTTAGCCATGAACTAAATAATTCTTAAATAATACAAAATTTAATAAAATAACTAAAATTAAAATTAAAAATTATTGAATGATTTATACTTCTAAATTAATATATAATTAAACAAATAGTTAATACATAAAATAAATAATCTTTATTTTTGTATTACCTATAATATTATTATATTTTTTTTAAGTATGACGAGTTTAAAATTAAAAATTCATTGTCAAGTACATATAAAGTCAATAAAATCGCAACTGAATATGAAATATTATATGAATGAATACATTAAGAAACATCTCAAATTTTCATTTTTGATTCAAAATTGGTTGAACCTTATAAATTTAATAATACTCCAAGCTAAGCTATATATATTTATTTATTTATTAATACAATATTATTAGATACATATTTCTAATACCTCGTTTGATGTAAGTATAACGTAAAGGAAATAAATAAAGATTTTTCAAAGTTTTACATTCTTCCCCGTTTTAGCACTTCTGATGATAGCCATTATCACGCCCTCACTTGACCTTTTTTAAACCAGTTGTTTCTTATCGTAAGAGGTTACTCGAAGAGTTGTGTTGGCCATTTGCGAAAGTTTGTTTAATGCCTATTCCATATTTTGAAATTATTCGTTCTCAGATTTTGTAACATATTCAAAAAATAATAAATAACAAAAAAAATTTTTGTATAGAAATAAAAAAA
>NW_020272025.1:0-8005 GCF_003268045.1 Sipha flava
TTCGTTAAATCCTGATAATATCCAAAAGCACGAATTAGTCTTTGGTTTCATTTTTGATATACATTTGAAATTTCCAAAACGATTCAAAATATACCCCTGAAAACTGTAATTATTTCTGTGTGACTTGGTAGTTGTTAATAATGATCTAATCGATATTACATAGTATATTTATTTAGTTTTAAGAGCATATATTCTACATTGCTTAATGTAATATTCCTTTTTGGAACTACTAGTGTTTTTACAATGTTATGTTATACTAAAGGTTAGGTTTTTTAGTTACAAACGTACAGTTCACTTTCGGACTGAAAATTGAATTTCAGTGGGAAAAATCTTTCACAAAAAAAAAAAAAAAATTATTTCTCATAGATATACTATATCAGAGTAATAATCATTAGGAAATAAGTGAAATAAATTATTATTGTTATATTTTTAGGTTGTGCTCAAATTTAACTCAATTACCTGTTGAAAACACGTATGTGCATTTCAATCTATAGGTACCTAGTTTTCAATTATGTTGTACATTGAATTGCTATTCAATAGACCTCAATAGGCACGTTTCCAGTCATATACGGTTGAAGCATCAATATTGCAATGGTACGTGAGCAAATATGGAAATACATTTCGACTTGAATGAAAAATGCAAATTTTCGAAATTCGACATTCCGAAGCAATATAGCCGAGGACAGTTAGAATATTGATAACGTGAGATAATATGTATGTTTTGAGATCGTTATTGATGGCTCATTTAAATGCTTTGAAATGATAAAATCATGTACGTCAGACGCGTAAATATACGATACTTCACGGAGCGTAGTTATTGATGAAATATTTATACGTGAACAACGCGCAGGGTCAGCCGAGTATAAAAGCGAAACATAATGAAAGAAAAAAAAAAACCTAAACTTAATTCAAAATGGTTTCACGGTGTGCAACTGAGCATCCTGTAACAATGAAAATCGTTTTACGCAATACACGTTAATCTTATTTGGTGAGCAAACTACCAAAAATACACACACGCATGCATTCACATATACTCGACTCACGTGTATACAGACTAGCACGTTCGCAGTGGCAGGTAACCAGGCCAATGAGTACACAATAACTAAAAGTTTTGCAGTCGCCGAAATCTCTACGTGTCATCAAACGCGCTATGATGTCCTCCGCACGTTGTATAATGTATTTAGTGTATAAGTGGCACGTGTTTTGTTCATTTGAGGAAAAATAAAGAAACGAAAAAATTACAGATGAGTCCATCATATAACTTCTCACCAGCGAACATCGCATTTCACCATAATCCTTTTAAACGGCACGCGTTAAATGTATATTAAATAATTATAACAGTGTAACAAAATTCAGACACGATAAGTTTCACTGCTATATTATTCAGAAGCGAACATTATCGTGAAATTGTATGCAAATCGTACAAAATAACTAAAAATAACTAAGCAACAAGAGTACTTTATCTCAATCAGGTTATGTGATTGATAATGGCTTGGACGAAAGACGTTATGGAAACGGACGTGGTTTTTTAAGAGTTTGTCAGAGTAGGTGCGCGTATACTACCGAGTGGTGGGAACAAAATTATCGCCAACGTCTAATTAGTCTAATTAGTATTTTCAAGATTGCAATGACGGTCGCGTACGAATATTGCTAAAATACGATAAACGCAATACCGAACCGATAGTGGATAACATTATAAAGGTCCACTTTGCGTAATTTAAAATAAGAAATAGTATAATACAATTGTGAAAATAGTCTAAAATTCTTATTACAAAAAGAATCACCCATAGATTACATTCCTCCCCAGTCTATTCAGCTTTCACTATTTAGTCGCATTTTTTACGAGTACGATGAAAACTACTACTATATGGACGACCGAAGAAAATACTTATTAGATGTACCCCACGCATAGTCAAACGATAAGTTTCCTGCTTATTCGAAAAGTTTACAATATTATTATAATTCGCGATGTTGTTAAAACGGATTTCCGTGTAACACTTAATGTATTTGAAATAAATTAATAAGCTCGTGAAAATTGGTTAAAAACGTTTTTCGACTCACATTTTCAGAGCCCAGCTACACCGCAGTAACATTGTTTATTTAGTATTCTATACATCGAAAAATTAACCCGGTCGAAATCCTCTTATATGTCGTTGTATTGTCGCATGAATTATAATATTATCCGTAATATCAATGACTTTTGCTGTAAAATCGTGTTTTGGTTTTCCGGAGAGATAATAACATACAATATCATAACGATGTGCGCGCCGAGTCATTAATGATGGTTCGTTCATTCCTTCGGAGTTATTAATTTCATGAAAACATTCAACGAAATAATAATTAGAGCGCCACACGGTTCCTGGTATTCATGAACAATTCGCGAACGTTTTTATTTTCTACCTAAGCGTGCGTAGAATTAAAAGCTAAAAACAGCACGCACAATACTTAATGAAGTGTAATGGATGGTGGCGAGAATTATAGTATCACATAATTTATTACATCTGACCTGGCGAAATCGCTATTAACACGTTATTATTATTGCAATACCAATACTGATTATGTTAAACGATATCTTATTGATCCGATATTATTAACGTGGAACTAAATTTTTCCACCCATCTTTACAATGACATTTTCTTATCCAATTCACTTTTTTCTTCTTCTAATTATAACTTTTGAGAGATACCAGAAATTTTTGAATCACACAAACCGTTTAAACGATTACTACGTGTATAATGTTCAAAACGGACACATCTTTGATAGAATCGCGACCTTCACTTCGAGACCACTTTAGGCAAACTATTCTTTCTAAATGAATCAAATTAATTAAATGAATTAAATTAACTAAATCAATTATCTCTAAAGCAGCGTTCACGTGAACTTCCATTATATCGCGCTCACATCACTCACGGTATGCCTTACACGATAAAAATGTTTGTTGTCTTATTTCGTATATATTATAAATACTAATTTTATTACTATAACTTTTTTTTTCCACGAAATAATGAAATCGTTACCCGTTATATTATACCGTCATCGTTTATTAATTTTCACGTTTTTCGCTTATATTTATTATTTTATTGAGGGTACTAAAGTAGGTAAGTGGTATCGAAATAAATGATATATGTAATATTATTTTTCTTTTGCGAGACTACTCTAAAAAAACCTACAACTTTTACGATGCATTAATATTTGAAACGCATTATAAATTCGCCATAATAGTAAAAATAAAACTAAAACTGTAATCTTCCCTTTATGTGTTTATAAATTTGATTGTAGATTTGATTAAAAAAAAAAATGTTCTGTACATGCATTAGTTGAATTTGTGTACTGCTTCTTTTTATACTTCCAATAGCTTAGTAGGTAAGCATTATACACGCAAATCAAACCGAATTCGACACTTCGTCAGGAATAAGAAAATTATTAAGTATTATATATTATAGGATCCTAAATACTTTAATAAATTCCCTCTATCATTCTCTCTCTTTCTTTCTCTTTCATTTTCACTTTTTTCTTTCGTTCTTTCTCCTTCAAACCAATTTTTAAATCCAAGAAAATTTTTAATATTTTTTCTCCATTTAATTTTGTTGCTTCAATTTTTATTTTATTAACTACATTCCAAGTCCAAAACAAATATTAACTAAAAAAGAAATTTTATTTTTATTTAGACTTGTATGATACCTACATAAGTACAAAATTATATCATAATTTCAAAGAGTATTAAGGCGTGGTTATTACCCTGGTTTCTCTATTTTCCAATATTTCCTACCTATATGCATACTGCATAACAATCCAAATAATACAATTATTATTTATTTTTTTTTTTTTGTAGTGTTATTTGAAGTATATTTTTTTTATTTTTGAATTATAATTTTATTTGTCCTAATGATTTCAATATTTATCTTTTAATTCTATCGTTAGAATATTATAATGTTCTTCTATAAATTATTTTAAATTACTCGAATTTCTCATCAGTGGATTGTTAATAGAAATGTTACGAATATCTATATATCAAATTCAGACATGACTTTCTTTTTTTAAATAATCAACTCAAATAATTTGAATGGTTTTGAATGTGTATATCAATCGTTTATGTAATTAGTAATTTAATCGAACATAATACGTCACGTAAAATTACTATTAACAGTTTAATCAACTTAGAATATTTATATAGCACTAGCTATCAATCATTATTCGATAAAAGTTTAAAACTTAAAAATACAAAATTACCTGGTTAACGAGATGACTATATGGGATTGTTACAATATTATTTTCAATTATTATACCAAATTATGAATGAAACAAGTTTATATAGTTAAAAATAGTATGAATAAATAATTAGTACAATTGATATGAGCAGTATACAAAGAATTTAATTCGGATACCCGATAAGTTTTTACTACTGTATAATCAGTATAAATTTTCACTGAATTTGAATATTCTAAAATTAGTTTTTGTTTCTCATGCATAAATTTCAATTGACTGTTTTTCTGGTTATTTTTTAAATATTTTTCGAATACTTTTAATTTCCAACGACTGCAACTCGATCATCAAACGTAAAATATCAATCAACCGAATACTTATTAAATTATATCTGTACTTAAATTTGATATCTCTCTCTGGTCATTTATTTATTTTCATTTACCCTAATAAATAATTTATATTAATCGGAGATACAGCAGATGATCTTATTATCTTACGGGGTACTTTTTAAAACACTTGAAAAGTTAACTTATCGAATAGTAAATTAAGTATTTTATTTATATGTTTTTGTATTTAAAAAAATATACCTTGTTCTAAATATTTTATTTTTTTAATAATAACTATAACAATTATATTCCTAGAAGTATTAATTTTTAGCCACCGTTTTTAATTTCATTGAAGAATTTATTTATCAATTGTCATACTAGTATTAATAATATACATACATATTGATAAAATTAATTTAACATTCTAAAAATAAACCAACTTCAACCATATATCCGGCAGTATAGTTTTAATTGAGATGGAGGAGAAAGAACAATAAAATCACACCGCTGTGTAAAATATACATACTTTACATTTTTATCAACGTTAACAAGGGCTGGTTACATGGCTCAGAGCTCGTTTTGCCACGACACTCCATATATAACTGTATAAATAATTATTCATTATAAACAGTTTGATGTTCGGATTAATTGCAAAAAAAATTTTAAACCACCTTTACCATTTTTTTTTGGAAAGTTTTTGTCTCAGTTTGTAGCAATTTAGTAATAAACGTACATTGTTTTAAAAAAAAATACTGTAACAACGATTAATCCACAAAAAAGTGCGTTCTAAACGCTTTTCGATTGAAATATTTTGATAAAATAAGATTGTGATTGTTTTTCCTTTCTTGTATTACTATTCATAATATATTTGCATTGCAAAATCTAGAAGAGACTATCACGATTTGCATTACAATAAGCCACAACGATAGAGTTAATAGTCCGTATGCATATATTGTAATCAACAACAAGGAGACTGACCGTGGACCTTTTAATTTAACATTTGACGGCCGATGAAGTAGCTATGATCACACTTTAAGTAGAAGAGCAATATTCATCTGCATAAATACACCTATATATGTTGTCATATGCTATATGAAATACCACTTTAAGCCTTTCATTGGAGCGCATAATATTAATATCGATGTGTATGTGTGTGTGTGTAGCCCGCGTCATCTTACACATTGGTTCCGTACCGATCGCAGTTGCAACAGAACGTTTATTAATTTCTTCCCTCGTAGAATGAAATTCAAAATAAAATTCGTCTCGTTTATGGATATTTTGCGTTTGACAAACAAAAATAATAATATCCAACGGAGTACTATATATCAGTGACCATAAGCGACTTTACAGGGTTCATTTGTATTAAGTTGTACGGTAAATTATTACCACTTAACATATTATAATATTATATAAAAGAAAGTTATTATAAATATTAGCCCTCCATATTATTATTATTATTATTCAAACAATTATACAACCGAATCACCGATGTGTCACCCGTTTTAATATTTAAAAAGAAAAACCATCACTTCTGAACAGTCCTACAGATACCTATCAATAATAATTACATAAAAATCAAAAAAAGGTTATAATATTTAAATATAGTCTAGCTTTTTATACCCTATATATACCTACTTATTATTAATAAACAGAAGATCATGTTTGTAGCTGCTTCGCTAGAGTTGAATATAAAAAATACTCCTATAAGATACATATTTTGTTCTAATAAACGCACATATAAATACGCTACGATTAGTTATTTTGTGTTTATTACATATATGTTTATTTTGGTGATATCTACTTGTGATTTTGAGCTCGTTAGTGCCATCGTATTGGGATGTCGATGGGTATTCGGATAGACGCATAGAAAATTACAAATTTAAGTGCACATTATTTTAGTTTACAGGGTTACTTGTCATAGCTCACCTGTAGTTTATAACACAATACCCTTTGAAATAGGTTTTTTGATGGCCCTCAAAATCATATGAATCGAATAAATTAAATGATAACAATACAAATTAATTAAATTAAATAATAAAAATACATTGTTTCACATTCATACCTATACGTTCAGTGGTCATGATGCTTATACTTATGATTGTATTATAAACGAATGGATGGACTCTAATGTGATTTTTATAATAGAAGATAGTATAATTTGTAATATTGTTACTGATAACATTATTCAAAAATATTGAGTGAAAATAACTACTCTTTATATAATTGCGTGGCGTCCACTGCAGCGTACATTCACTATTCTTACGCATTGAAACAAGTCTATAGATCGACACGAAAGTACAGTCAAGACAATATGAAGACTAATTTATATGACTGACGAATTTATGTTTTAATTGAACGCAATCATGCCGATATGCCCAAACAAAGTCATAGACGGAAATTGTGACAAGTCGATGAGTTACAGGAAGCGTAGTTAGCTGAAACGAGAAGAAAAACACTGTCCGCGGGACTAGTAACACGATATTATAAAGGACTGAATTAGTGCAAAATATAATTTAAGACCAGGGGCCCTACGCCATAGTATAATATAGAGTGCAGTGACGTGCCCAAGAGAAATATAGGGTTCAACCCATTCCCAACCGAATTGGGAACTGTAATTTGTTAATAAAAACGACTTGTAACTTAGGAAATATAAACTATTAGATGCTGGAAAAAGTGAAAAAACTATTAAAATAAGTCCAGCTACGACAGGATTTTTTGAATTTTGTGATCACGTATTTTTTCTACTGATTGAAAACAACAAATTTAATAGTTTTTTAAAACATTGCAAGAAAAACACATTTAGGTAAATCAACTATATTACTGTTTTGGGGTACTTTGTAAAAACTTACTATTAACGCATAATCGGGTGTGATTCTCAAAATATTTTATGATTTTTCAATCTTTTAGCTGCATTTTGAAATTTTAACTAAATAACAGTTCAATAATTATTAAATCAAAGAACTCAACTTGTGTTGTTATAAATGTATAATATTTTATTTTTAGATCGAAGCTCTTATATTACGATTCCAAAGATTTGAAACATCTCAGATATCTTTAAAGGAACGTACCCGTTATTACAATCTTTAGTAAATAAAAATGTTACAAACCCGGTATTTTTTACTAGAAAATTCTTAGAAAGTACATAAATATGTACATACGACATATTTATAAAACGCGAAGGCTAGTCACTAACGAATTAAGTTACTCAAGAGCTAATTTTTTTTTTTAATTTCCTTTTGACTTAACAAGTAAATTTTTTTCATGATATATTGTTAGAAATGAGTTGATGAACTATATAAGTAGTTACGTTAATTATTTTCTTATTTGAATTCAAGGTATAAAAAAAAAATTTTTATTTTTGTACCTATTGACTATTTTAATAAAAAAAATTATAATTATAATTTTAGAAGTTATTAAATGCACTATTTTAGGTTAAAAATTACGTATGTTAATGTAATTTTACATTAATATTATAC
>NW_020272026.1:0-3673 GCF_003268045.1 Sipha flava
TAAGGGGACACTGGGGAGATTAGCCTCAGGCGTACGCCATTTAAGGTGTTTTGTGGAATTTACAAATAAACGATGGGGGCCGGGGAGAAGTAATACTTAACGGATAATTCCCTCCCCGGTCTTCGGTTCTTTAAAAAAAAAAAAAAGGTTAGGTTAGGTTAGGTTAGGTTTCCGGTCGGGGCATGAGCATGCCGCCGGGCGCGTCCCCAGGTTGCGGATAGGGGAACACCTTGCAGATATGCAGGGTAGCCGCGAAATAAGCCAATCCTTCGAGTTTGGACGAATAAGCGGTCGCGGACAAGCTCAACACCGGGGGAATGATCGACCCCCGGTGCCCTGGTAGATCGGAACGGAAAGCTGGAAAACAGACAGACGGCGCGAGGCTGGTGCCGTCAGTGGACCACAAGCCAAAATCTACAAGAAATGGACATGACGAAAAAAGTGAATATCGTTACTGCTACAGGGGGATCGGTAACTCCAGAGCCGGCGGTTGGGGGCACGCGCGCGCCCCAAAAGTCGTTATCATCGTCTGGCGCGGAAAGTGTGGATGTGTTGAGGCAGGCATCCACCGCCAACCAAGGGGTTGGTAACACGACTGTTGGTGCAGGTGCTAAGTAGGCCTGCACCGACGACCGGAAAGTCGCTTCGGCTACTGCGGAGGCCACGCTGGAGTTGGACTTTGGATCGGCAACAGAGGCACTGAGGGCGGCAACGAAGCAGCTAGGGTCGAAGCTCTGCCTACAACAGGGTGGTTTGGACCTCCTGTCCGAAAAGGCGTCCCATCTCGAGCTTGTCTCTAAAAAGAGCCAGAGCCCCACAGTAAGCTCGGCGATTAAAGAAATACTGGAGGCGGTCAAAGGGATTCAGAAATGCCGAGCCGAAGTAACATCGGCGTTTAGCCTGTCGCTGCGGTGTGTGAAGGCGCTGATGAATACTGGTGGCTTGAGCGCACCTACCAAGCGTGAGGTTAAGGACGCGGCTACCAGCACGAGATCCCACGGTGTAATTGTTGGCCGGGGAAGTAAGGATGCTGCTACAAACACTAATTCCCCGCAAGCAGTGCATAAGGCAGAGCTGCACCAGGGACAACAGCAACAGCGGCGGGAGAACAGAAAGAAACGGCAACGAAAACAGGAGCCACAACAACTGCAGCCGAAAAAACAACTCGGGCAGCCGGAGGTGCAGCACCAGCAGCGTCAGGAGGAGAAGCGGCCTCAACTCCAACGGCAGCGGCATAAACAGCAGCCGGAAACGCTGCAGCCACCCCAGCAGCAGCAGCAGACCTGGAGCGAGGTCGTTAGGAAGAAGCCCTCGAGGCCGGCCAGACAACATCGCACGGTCACCGACCAAGTGGCTGCATTACGGAAGCGGGCTCCGCGATCGATGGCGGTCACTATCGATCGTCCAGTCGAGGGAGGCTCCCTTGCCTCCGTAATGAAGAAAGTAGCAGGGACCATCAACCTCCAGTCCCTCGGAGTCAAGGTCCTGACAACGAGGAAGACGAGGGCGGGAGGAATCCTCCTGGAGGTGGAGGGTAACGAGAAGGCCACGTTACTAGCCGGGAAGATCCGAGAGGTAGTCGGAGATGCTGCCAGGGTCAGGTTACCGGAGCCCCGCACGCCAGTTCTGTTGCTGGGAGTCCCGGAATGGGCAGACGCGGAGAGCGTAGTCGACGGCGTCGCTCAAGTGGGAGTCACCGGAGTAACCCCGGAGTTCGTGAAAATTCGTAAGAACTCCGGTGGCAGAGGTGAGTTCGTGGCGAGCCTCCACCTACCGGTTAGGGATGTCATCACGTTGGCCGAGAAGAAGGCGGTCACTATTGAGTGGACCAGGTGCAGGGTGAAGTTGTTGGCTAGCAACCAACCCACCTGCTTCCGATGCCAAGCTAAGGGACACCTGGCGGCCGAGTGCAGGGACGAGGCCAAGCCCCGCCGCTGCCACAGGTGCGGAAGGGAAGATCACCTGGTGAAGGACTGCGCCCAGGAGAAGCAGACGCAATAGCAGCAGCAGCAGCAGCAACAGCAGCAGACGAAGCCCTCAACAACAAGCCGGGTTCCTGCGGCTACGGAAGCGGAGGTCGGAGTGTTGGCGGGTTGCTTCGCAACCACGGTGCAGCCCGATCGCGCGCAATGATGGAGCAGAGGTACGTGCAAACGAACCTAAATCACTGTAGGGAAGCTCAGGACCTGTTCTGGGAGTTCGTTCGCGCCGAGAACATCGGGGTGGCGCTGGTCAGCGAGCCGTACGGTGTCGGTTCCGCTGGCCGGCACTTAGACTCTTCGGGTCTAGCCGCCTTAGGCGTTCTCGGCCGAGGACTCACACTCGGCGAGGTGGAGACAGGCGACGGGTTCGTGGCGGCAACTGTCGGAGGCGCGGTACGCGTCCACAGCTGCTACGCGTCCCCCGCCCTATCACCCGACGAGTTTGAACGTTTCCTGAGTCGCCTCGAGGCGTCCGCGAGGAAGTTCCGGGGCAGCGGAATCGACCTCGTCATCGGGGGAGATTTCAACGCCAGGTCAGCGTCCTGGGGGGACCGCCTCACGAACGCCCGGGGCGATGCGCTCGCGGAGTTTGCTGACTCTCTGGGCCTGGTCGTTATGAACACGGGAAGGGAGCCCACGTTCTTCGGAAGGGGGGAGGGATCGTGCGTAGACGTGACTCTCGCCTCCGAGTCGACCGCGAGGAAGATTCGAGGGTGGGCCGTGCGTTCGGACGTGGAGAACATGAGTGATCACCATCACATATGCTTCGACTACGCTTCCGACCGCGCGTCTCGGCACACGACCGGCGTCCCCACGACAGCGGGACCCGCGAAGCGACGTCATCCGGGCTGGAGATCAGACCGGATGGACGCCGACCTGCTGGCCGCAGCGTGGATCGCCGTGGAGTGGGCCGGGACGACTTTGCCCCCGGTGCTCCCGGCCGCCCCCAACGGCGCCGAAGCCGAACGGCTGGTGGAAAGCGTGACCGCGGCCTGTGACATGGGTCTTCCGCGGAGATCACCGGATCCCCGCGGGAGAACACCGGTTCACTGGTGGAACGGCAGGATCGCGGCCGCGCGGACCGAATGCGTCCGACTGAGGCGGCTGTGGACCAGGACACGCGGTCGTTGCCCCAATGGTGCAGCGGTCGCGTTGGCCGAGGCGGAGTACCGCGAAGCGCGAAGAGCGCTAAAACGCTGCATTCGCGAAGCGAAGGCAAAGTGTTGGGCAGAGTTGGTCAAGAGCGTAGACGACGATCCCTGGGGTAAGCCCTACAAGGTCGTTCTGAAGAAACTTCGAGGCCCCCCGGCTACGGCGACGATGGAACCACGGACCGTCCGAAACATCGCCGCCGTACTCTTCCCCGAAGGGGACGGAGACGGGGTGCCGGCCGACCTCGACGAACGGAGCACGGACGTACCGGAATTCGATCCGGCGGAGGTGACCGCGGCCGTGGGTCGCTTTAGGTCCCGCGGCAAGGCACCCGGCCCCGACGGTATACCGTCGCGGGTATGGGGCGTCGTGCACGCGGCGAGGCCGGAGCGGCTGACGGACGTGTACAACCGATGTCTGAGAGAAGGCACCTTCCCCGGCCGGTGGAAGCGCGCTCGGCTCGCGCTCATCGCCAAACCGGGAAAGCCGGTGGGGGTGCCGTCCTCGTACCGACCGCTGTGTCTGCTCGACGACGTCGG
>NW_020272027.1:0-7066 GCF_003268045.1 Sipha flava
TTGTGATTCTTTATTATTTTATTTAATAGTACGGCGGTGCTTACGGCCCGTCAACAATACTGTATTTTTTCTTGGTTTCTTTATATATTATTACATGGTCACCTGATATATCACATATACCACAAATAGTGTTAAATTCCTCTGGGTAGTACGGGTACACGCAATCGTCAAGAGGGTCAACCTTACGAGAAGGAACCCATTGACAAAACATTCTGGTAGCAGAGCGTGGTTTATTTAAGCGGAAGTTTTTTTTATGAATTTTTATTACGTTCGTAATATTGGTATAGTGTATGATATATTGTGGTGGTGTAGTAGTCGCGTTTTGGTGCATCAGTAAATTGTTTAATTATTTAAATTTTTATAAATATATAATCGAAATTATTGTATGGTGAAAGTCCCAATGTTAATCAGCAAACCTATTTATATTGATTCATTAATTAGTGCTTGTGTGCAACCGGGCCGTAATTGCGTGATGTGTTAAGCGGTTCCGTCGTTATCTTTTTTTTTTGTATGTTATTATCGAACGACGCATCGCGACGGTCCGATAGTTATGTTACTTCGATTTATTAAATAGTATTTTACGTAATATTCAAATAATGATGACTGAGCGAGCAGACATCGAGCGTGTAAACCGGGTAAAGCGAAAGGCTTTGTTAAAATGCAATAATTGTTTTAATCGCGTAAAGGCTATTCACGCCATCGCGTTGCGATGTGTCGAAAATGCAGAGCTTTATGCGCAATTGTCGGTCCTGTTGGACGATGTCGACGATATTTGTAATGTTTTTAAGGCCGAGAATGAAACTTACATTGATTGTTTAGTCGATTTAGAATTAGAGTCGGAATATTCAGAGGACCCGATAATTGAGATGTATGAGCTAATTTCATTCTCAAAAGCTGTCTTGAATAACCACGAGTACCCCCGCCGTGTAATGTCCGTGCATGGGGGATCTCAAAGGTCGTTACATAGTACCGTAATAAATACTCATAATACACAGCCTGTGGCTGACGATGACGTTTGTGGTCCCGCTCGTAATGTCATTGTCGACGCATACGCGGATAACAGTGGCCCATCCGAAAATTCCGCGCCGATAACTGTCGACCGCTCGAAATCGGTACGCTTACCGGAAATACCATTACCGAGTTTTCACGGCGATATTTTCAAATGGTTGTCATTTCGTGATCGTTTCGTTGCTATGGTGGACCAAAGACAAAACTTAACAGACATAGAAAAATTCTATTATTTAACGGGCTGTTTAAAGGGTATTGCACTAGACGCGATAGGAGGGATTCCTGTGGCCGGCGATAACTACCAGTTGGCGTGGTCCACATTAAAATCGCGCTTTGACCGACCCCGTCTTGTCGCTGCTTCGTTAATCGAAAACCTATTAACTGCCCCCAAGGCATCGACCGAAACATTAGTTGATTTAAACAAATTTTTAATGATTTTCGACGAAGGTGTCGCAGTGTTAGAGACTATGAAGTTACCGAACTTGGGTGACTTTATTCTGTTTATTTTAGCCTCCCGTTGTTTACCGCAATATTCCGTCAAATTGTTCGAGGCGCAATTGTCCACCGGATTTCCGTCCGTAAAAGAACTATTAACATTTGTTAAATCGCGAATAAATGTATTAGAGTGTGTCCCACGCGATAATTCGCAGAAATGTACAAACCCATCAGCGACCAAGTCATTCCCGTCAAATGGTTTTAAAGGTGGTTTCACCCATACAAAGCGCTTCCAAAAGACTTCGTTAGTCGCACACACGACTGCCCCTAAATTACCTGGGAGTTGTTTGGTTTGTTCCGGGTCTCATAGTGTGATTAATTGTAGAAAGTTTTTAGGTTGGTCCGCGGACGTCCGACATAAGTGGGTCCGTGACCACAAAATGTGTTTTCGATGTATACGGTCGGGTCACTGGGCGCAAGACTGCAAGTCACCCACACCATGTGACCAATGTCCCCGTCGCCACCACCCCCTTTTACATCCGGCCGACTCTAGTGGACTTGTGAGACACGGTCAGCATGCGTCAAATGACCAACATCCTGACGACACACCCGACGTTCGCACTTCGTTGGTTGGTCAGGGCTCCGGTAATTCAGTACTGTTAGGGACGACGCTTGTTCATATCCTAGACTGTGGGGGCGTGTTACATACCGTTCGGGCTTTGGTAGACTCGGCGTCGCAGATAAGCGCCATCACATCCGATTGTTCCTCCCGCCTAGGTTTGCGAATGACACGTTGGACTACCCCTGTTTCTGGTTTGGCTGGCGCGCCCGTACCGAACGTGAAAGGGCGAGTCAATTGTCACGTCCAGCCTAGATTTGCTGTAGAGCCAATTTTTAAATTTGAGGCGTGGGTGTTCCCTTCTATTACTGTGGAAATGCCCGGTCATCCTATATCTAGACATATAGTAGAAAAGTATAAAAATTTAGCGTTGGCGGATCCGTTATTCGCTGTCCCGGATAAAATTGATTTATTATTAGGTGCAGACATATTCGCACGCATACTAGATGGTAAGCGCGTGTCGGTTGGGGACTCCTTTCCGGTTGCTTTCGGGTCAGTGTTCGGGTGGATTATTATAGGTCCCGTTCCACAAGTAAATCATAGTACTAACATTTCCTGTCCCATTTCACTTATCACGTCAGTCGAGGGGCTGATGGACAAATTTTGGCAAATAGAGGAACCCGAGACCGCCCCTGAGGACTTTACGCATGACGGTCAGAGTGAGACAATTTTTCGTGATAATTTTCGTCGTCATGAAAATGGTCGTTTTAGTGTCCCTTTATTATTTCGCCTACCAGTCACCGAAGACGCGTTTCGTGGTTCCTACGAAGTGGCCCTTAAACGCTTTAACTCACTCGAGAGGAAGTTATCGGCTGACAACAGACTGCGGGAGGCGTATATAAAGTTTATGACAGAATACTTGACATTAGGGCATATGTCACCGGCAAAATCGTTAGGAACGTATTTTATCCCTCACCATGCCGTGTATAAGTCGTTCGAAGTCGAGACAAAATTACGAGTGGTTTTCGACGCGTCTGCTCAATCCTTTTCTGGTACGTCTCTGAACCAATATTTATTATCCGGTCCTAAATTACAACGAGATGTTATCGATGTCCTCACATTATTTAGGCTTTCACGTTACGCATTTACTACCGACATTACAAAAATGTATAGGCAAATCGAAGTCATTCCAGGCCACCGTTGTTTTCAACATATTCTGTGGCGTCCCTCCCCAACCGAGGAGCTCAAAGTTTTTGAACTTAATACTGTGACATACGGGGTAAATTGTTCGCCTTTTTTAGCGCTTAGAGTTCTAAAACATATCGCTGAAAATGACTGCCACGATTTTCCAGCTGTCCGCGAATCGTTATTATTCAGTACATATGTAGATGACATATGCGTGGGTGCTGATTCTGTAGAGGCCGCGGTGGCGCTACAAAATGACTTACGCACCGTGCTAAGTCGAGCTGGTATGTCATTAAAAAAATGGGCCAGTAATTCAGAGGCGGTGTTAGATAATGTTTCGTTTGATGAGCGGGTCACCAAGTCACTCACGTTTAATCACAGTGAAGACGTCGGGATTAAAGTTCTCGGCCTCAATTGGAGCCATCGAGACGACACGTTTCAATATTTAATGCAATCTGTAGACTTAATTACATCAAAACGGGGTATGTTGTCACTTATCGCCAGAATATTCGACCCGCTAGGCCTTTTGTCCCCGGTAATATTTTATGCTAAATATATAATGCAACAAGTGTGGCAGAGCAATGTCGATTGGGACGATCCATTGCCTCCCGAGTTATCCGAATTATGGCGCAAATTCGTTGTGGATCTTCCCGCACTGCAGCAATTAAAAATTTCGCGTTTTGTAGGTACACAAGTGGGAAGCCAATGTTACGTATGCGGGTTTTGTGATGCGTCCGAAAGGGGTTACGCTGCCGTGGTTTATTTAAAAATAATTGACGAATTTGGACAGTCGGTCGTATCTCTATTGGGGGCTAAAAGCAAGTTAGCGCCACTGAAAGCAACGACCATACCCCGACTTGAGCTTTGCGCGGCCGTGTTGCTTGCACGTTGGTTGGCCCGACTTACGTTAACATTAAAGCGTAGAGTTCATGTCGTTGATATATACGCGTGGTCGGATTCGACAACTGTTTTAAATTGGTTGAAGGTCCCACATGAAAACTTTAAAATATTTGTTTCGAATCGAATTTATAAAATAAAAACATTATTACCCAAGTGTCATTGGAATTACATCCCTTCCGCAAAAAAACCCCGCCGATTGTGTATCGCGCGGTATTTTTCCATCGGAGCTCATTATTAATAAGTTGTATTGGGAGGGACCTGAATTGTTACATTTATTAAGCAACGAATGGCAGAGTGCAGTACCCGACGTAGACGCTGGAAACTTACCTGAAACTAAATTATTGTTATCGGCAACTCTCACGACCGCCGCTCAGTTACCCGCGCCCGAATGGTATCACAGATTTTCGACGTACGTACACCTGTTACGTGTCGTGGCGCGAATGTATAGGTTCTTCAATAATTGTCGCCGGCGTTCCGTGTCCCGCGGTTCATTTTTGTCGAGGGATGAGCTAGACCAGGCTGCTGTTGTCATAGCGAAGTATTCGCAACGTATCGCGTTTGAAAAATTATTTCATGAACTGTCACATAAACTCCCTATAACAACCAAACCTATCGCACGTCTCCGTCCGTTCATAAATGATCTCGGATTAATTTGTGTGGGTGGTCGACTATCTAATGCGCAGGTGTCCGCGGGTCAAAAGCATCCAGTATTACTAGCCAAAGGGTCTCATTTCTCCTTGTTATTAATTCGCCACTGGCATGATTTGACCGGCCATGGTGGTCCCCGTATAATAATGTCCCTTATTACTAGACAATATTGGATATTATCCATAAATACATTGATCAGAACGGTAATAAGTAAATGTGTTATATGCATTCGTTTAACAGCCATGAACCCCCAACCCGTCATGGCCGACTTGCCCGCTTCCCGCGTATCCGAATGTCACCCTTTTTCACGCGTCGGGATAGACTTTGCCGGGCCTATGCAAATGACCGAACACCGTCTACGAAAAGCGCGGCAATACAAAGTTTACATAGCCGTTTTTGTGTGTTTCATTGTGAAAGCGGTCCACCTAGAATATGTATCCGACTTGTCAACGGATGCTTTCGTTGCCGCTCTACACCGTTTCGTCGCCCGCCGGGGCCTCCCTACGGATATTTACACGGACTGCGGCACTAACTTTATCGGTGCGTCAAATCAATTTAGGGAACTTCTTAATGACCCTGCGTGCCAGGACCGGATAGTCGCTAGCACACACTGTTCTTGGCACTTTAACCCCCCAGGCGCACCCCATTTTGGTGGTCTTTGGGAGGCGGCAGTGCGTTCTGCTAAACGATTAATGATCAGAATCATGGGGGAACACACATTTACGCTCGAAGAGTTTACCACGATGCTCTGTCGAGTAGAGGCGATTTTAAATTCACGGCCGATAGTACCGCTCTCATCTGATCCAGCTGAATACGACTGTTTGACTCCGGGTCATTTCCTAATAGGCCGTCCGTTACTATCGTTGCCCGACAAAGAAATCCCTTACACATCGCGTCCTTTGGTCCAACGGTGGAAACTAATAAATCAAACGGTACAATCGTTTTGGCGTCGTTGGCGCGACGAGTATCTCAACACGTTACAAATACGCAGTCGTTGGGTCGTCGATGCGTCAAATATTGCCGTTGACGATCTAGTGGTAATTAAAGACCCACAGACTCCTCCTCTTAAATGGCATATGGCGCGGGTACAAGAGGTTATGCCTGGTGCGGATGGCGTAGTGCGAGTAGTTCGTTTACGTACTGCTACTGGGGTGCTAACGCGTCCCATAGTCAAAGTTGTTAAATTATCCACGTAAATGTACCTTAGTCGCGCGACTATACCACCAAAACTACAATATGTCATACCCTCGTACTTAATGTAATTATTAAATTTTATTCTTTTATATATATATATCGTTAACTTAAATCTATAAGCCTACCATGATGGGGTGTCATGTAAAAAAAAAAAAAATGTGTATTATTTAGTATCTGGTGCTATTTATTGCCCAATGTTTAATTATTTTTTATTTATTGAATTTATATTTGTGAATTATTAATTGATGTAATCAGGTGATCTCCAAAGTATTTATTTTTATTTTTTGTTGTTTTGAATTTTTGGTATCTTTTGTGTTCGTTTTTCAATCATGTACAATATATAGGTCACATCTCCATTACCTTCGGCGCCTACCGGTTACCGTGACAGACTCTCTCTACCTCGTATCTACATCCACCTATCGTACATATTGTCTACAACAGTTGAAAGTCGCCCCGCGTCTTCCAAGGGGGTAGGATGTATAAAAGTTATAAGGCCGCCGAATAACGACCGTCCGCCGTGTGACTGCGATAGTGGATTGCAATAAAGATAAGCTGCGCGTTTCGATCGCCGTGCCTGTGCGTCCGGTCGTCGACCTGTTCACTGTCGCGAGCTTTTGGCCGTTGTGTCTGTCTGGTGGTGACTGCCGTCCGATTCACACCGCACGACGTTTGCAGTGACGGCGGTTTTTCTTCTGCACACATATACGTGTGTCACTTGCGGTTGGGTCGTTTGACCTGGTTGGTAGCTCTTGGCTGTTTTGCCGACACGTCGTCGCATTGCAACCTGACGGTTGTGGCTGTATTTTGTCGTGTCCACGTCGTCGTCCCCGGCTTCTTCACGTGGTCGTGTCCGGGCATCGTGGTCGTTGTGTTGACTGTTGCTGCTCCCGTGTTGGTTGGTGCACGTGGAGATCGAGGAAGCTGTCGTCGTCGTCGCGGGTCAGGTCTCATATAAATATTATTGTTATTATTATTGCCGGTTTTTGAGGCGTTCATGTATGTATTATATTATATATATCCATATTTATTAATATTTGTATTACCCCCCCCCTGGGCGCCCGTCCCATTAATTGTTCAATCTATCTTATTATTGTGATTCTTTATTATTTTATTTAATAGTACGGCGGTGCTTACGGC
>NW_020272028.1:0-10684 GCF_003268045.1 Sipha flava
ATATCTGGTGGGCCCCTCCCTTGAGAGATTTCTGGCTACGCCACTGCTGCTCCTATTATATTAATTGAACCTCTTTTTCCCCGTTTCTTATTTGTTTCTTTGTTTCCTCAATTTTATCGTATTTTCCTAATGATATGTACATTCTTTCTCTTTGCGTACTTATTTCTTTGTGAAATTGTGTAACATTATTATTTCTTTTTGTACAAATTTTGGTATTATTTTGTTTTTCACACAGTTTGTCTATATTCTTTATTATTTCACTCAAATCTACATATCTTTTATCATACTCCTTTAATGATAAATAGTTAATTAATTTGTATTCAGCTCCAATCAACCTTGTTGGTCCGAAATTTTCAAAATATAGTCCTGGTGCTTTTTCTTCATAAGATTCTATTGAATAATATTTGTCATACTCGTTACTTCCCATTACCATCACGATACACATTGCCCTAATAAATAATTTGTATTTTATTTACTTACTCTTTTTTTTTTTTTTTTTTTTTTTTTTTTAAACAACAAAAAAAAATTTATTCTAAGTTTAAATTCTCCCTTTCATCCCTGTCTAATCCATAATAAAACTCTTAACATTCATTATATGTCTCCCACTTCTCCTTTATTTCTATATTACTATCTGGATTGTTATTCATTATTTGTACTATTCTTTGAGATTCCATTATCAAATTTATTAATTCTCCATTTGTTAAAATTTGAATTCTTTCTAGAGAAACTGAAGGTGGTGGTGATAAAATCATTATGGAAGCTATTCCTTTTCGGTTTTTTAGTTTTCTACATTAATAAATACAGTATTATTTGACGTTATTTAGAGTACATACATTTATTTCATTCATAATTATCATTTATTTTTCTTTTATTTATTTATTTTTATTTAAAAAAAAAATTACATTTCTTCTACATTTTCAATTACCCTACCTCTTATTGGTATTATTAGCTTAAGATAATGGTTAAACCATTTTTCATATAATTCTTTATCATAATCTGGGTTTTCTCTTATTATATCAAGTATTCTAGATGTTTGTGTCCTTAATCTTAATAATTCATTTCTTGTTATTCCCGTAATATTTTCAGGTGGTGGTGGCAATATATATATATTGTTGCTTTTCCTATTGGTTTTCTTTTTTATTTAAATATTAAATAGTAACGTTTATTAATGTTATTAAAATGTATTTATTTATTTTTTATTATATTATTTTTTTTTATTTATCATTATAATACTTTTTTACGTTATTTTTATGTACTGTTACACCTCTTCTTCCTTTTTGTATTACAATATTTTCTTCTCCCCATTAATTTCTATTACTTCATACGGTCCTATCCATAAATTATGTAATTTTGTTTTTGAAGCATTGTCCTTGAGCAATATTAAATCTTTCACATGTATATCTACGGAGTTCTCATTTTTATCATATCCTTCTTTAGATTTTATTTTCTTTTTAATTAATTTTTCTCTCGCAATTTTATGTGACTCTTGTAAATTTTGCTTTCAATTATACATATAGTTATCATAATTGTATCTAGGTTCTGGTTCAGATTTTAATTTAATAGGTATTTCTAATTGACTTCCATATACTAATTCATATGGTTGGAAATTATGCGAAGTATGTTCTGTTGAATTATAAACGAAAAACGCGTATGGTAATAAATGATCCCTATTCGCTTTATTTTTATCTACATAATGTCTTAAATATTCTGCTAAAGTTCAATGTGATCTCTCTAAACTACCGTTAGAATGTGGGTGAAATGGACTGGTATTTATTTTATTAATTTTTAATAATTTGCAAAATTCTTTAAATGTATTACTAAGAAACTCTGTTCCTTGATCAGTTAATATTGTTTCTGGTATTCCATGAATACATATAAAATGTACTACGAAAGCCTCAGATACAGTATTAACTTGATGATCAGGTATTGGTATACCTAGTGAATACTTAGTTAACTTGTCTTGCATTATTAAAATATAATTGAATCGCTAAATGCAGAAAAGGCACATGTCCAATATTTTACAAAAATCACTTTATTGCATAATCCAATTTAATATTGATAAATACATGGTTTTGTGCAGACAAGGCACATGTCCTGGACATGTAACCTTTTTGCATCAAAATTATACTTTAGTAATATTATCAGGCCTTAACTTCGTGAAATCACCTTATTGTATGACATGAAATATTGTTTTATTTATAAATTTAATTTTGTATAATGGTTTATCAGTAAATAAAGATTATAATGGGAAAACGTTGCTTACCTAATTATAAAATAAAATGATTATCAGTGAATAAAATAAATATTGTATTGGTTGAAACGTCGTAGTCGTGTACAAACAATCATAACGTGTATAACTTTAAAATATGAGTTCAGACGACGAATGTATTAGTCCTCTCAAAAGAAAAAAAGGTGTTTCTAACAGTGATAAATATAAAAGAAATATTATTAAGCAAGCAAAAAACATACAAACTGGATTGGAAAAATAGTTGGGTTGGGTTAGGTCTTTGCTTTGATTTTATGGCTGTAGTTGACTTACCTAAAATACCGGTGGAGGAAGTATATTATTATCGTCAATTATGTGTCAATACTTTTGGTATTTATAATTTAAACACGAATAATTTATTTTGTTATGTTTATCATGAGGCAACAGCAAGAAAAACGCCAAATGATGTATGCTCATATAATGTGTACATATATGTATCACATATTTATTAGTCTCTCAAATACTTCTTTTAATTTGTTATTATGATCTCGTAAATTTTTCCCATATACTATTATATCATCTAAGTATACTAAACATTTTATTCCTATTATTCCCGATAGTACGTTATTCATTAACCCTCAAAAGCCTGAATTTTTTTTGAAAATTATTTTACTTATATCATGCAATTTTAGAGTCTGGTAGATTACTAGAACATAAATAAAATGCTTTGAATTTTTTTCTTCAGGCAATTTCCGAGAAAACAGATGTTACCATATGGTCACACTAGGCTATAATGAGGTGCAATTTTGTTATATAATGTTTATAAAGTAATAAATCAAAAATATTCATTGTTTTGTAGTACTTTTTACTCATCTGTTATTTTATTTAATATAGAAATATTAGTTTAAGTTAATGATAATGTCAAGTATTTTTAGTTATAATATATAAGTAAATTTATAAAATATAAAAAAAATAATTTGTTATGAAATATTTTAAAACAATCAACACAAAGTCAGTAGTAGTATTAGGGGGCTTCTGAGTCCATTTTTTTAGTTTTTAAAATATATCAAGGAGGTTTCTTGGTTCATTTTTCAATTTTAAAATAAAACAATTTATTCTGTAAAAATTTTCTATATTTATTTTTTCAAATATAAAAATTATAAATATATTTTATAATAAACACGTAAAGTACATAAAAAATCCTATACAAGTTTTCTTATCTCTCTAGTTAATGGTACATATTCAATAATACGATCATGAATTAAAATACAATAAGCAGTCACACCAGTAAGGTTTTCTGAAGCATCAATTTCGATACTAACATCAACAGTAGAAGCTGTACTTTCATCATTTTGCTTTGATGCGTCTACAACAACAATTGGTGCAGTTGATTTAAATGCTGAAGGACTTAATATTGGATTTCGTTCTCCTTTTTCATAATAAGATTCTTGAAACGATGTATACATATTGTATAGTACAGTAAAATTATTTTTTTCAAAGTCTAAATTTAAATTATCGTAAGGGTATAGAACTGAATTTAGAATTACTTTAATGTTTTTCAAGTTACAATGATCAAATTGACTGCAATCTTTTTCAATAACTCCTTTTCGATTTTTCTGTAAACTTATTATAATATATCGTGGTTTTTCTAATTTTGATGCAGTTTTCAAATTCCAAACCACATTTTTTGTAGTTCCTAATTCAGGGTATTCATAAGTTTCATATGATCTAAAAGGAATGAATAAACTTTTCTCTTTTTCTACAATTTTCAACAACTTTAATCGTTCTGCATCGTCTACACTAATATGCGGAATTTTCCAAATAACTTTATTAAGTGTCATTGAACCTGAAGTCGTTGATTTAGGTGTTTTTACGGTTAAAAAATTTAAATCATTATTTGTTCTGGTTAAAATTAATTCAAATCTTGAATTAATTAAAATTTTTTTAAAATCTTCAAAAAATCCTAACCAATATTTTAAAGGAATGCAGGCGGTAAATTGACCATCATTATCTGTTATTATTGTATTATTTTTAAATGTCCAGCCTGCATTTTCATAACAGTAATAATTATCCGGCGTACTTGATACATATCCTTTTAGTGAACTAGTAACTCCTAGATTGCGAGTTCTGTCTACTTCTATGCCATTGATTTCTAATCGTGCTTGATCAAAAAAAAAAAGATAAACCATTATTACATAGTTTAACTTTTTCTGCTTCTTTAATTATTCCTTCTAGATAAAGATAACTTTCATGGAGATATGGATATACGTCTGTTTGTTGAACTGTTATTCTAATTTCATCGTTGTTCCCTAACGATGATGTATAAGGAGTGTAAGAGTGATATTCAATTTTAGTAATTTTTGAATCATTCATGTATTTTGAATCAACATCTAAAATGTTACTTTCAGGCATTTTTTAATTTATATCCTAATTTTTTAAGAATATTTTTACTTTTAAACGATAATTTTATTTTTTTAATATTTTTTGATGTTGTCAAGCCTAAATCAGTTTTATGACTAACTGATTTTATTAGTGGTGATGGTCTTATATTATTTTTACTATTAATAAATTTTAACCCCATTTTAAGATCCGTAACGTTTGATATGTAAAGCAATTGTTATTTTCTCATTAAAATTATGAATAGGCTTACCGTCTTGATCAACTAATTTAATTTGAATTGAGTCAACGGTTGTAGTATTTAATCCGTAATAGATAAGGTTTCTCGGTGCTTCAATTATCTTTGATCCAGTTCTTCCATCAGGAAAAAATTCATAAATCGAATGAGATGGTTGATTATTGTTAAATGAACCCTGAGCTATATTACACATTACTTTTATAGAGTTTACTTCATTTATATTAACAGGTTTCTCTGATCGATAAACTTCACACTCTAAATTATTATATTCTTTTTTTTCAAATCCTAATACAGAAGCAAGACTATTTTCAACATTGAAATCTATTACTTGATTACATTTAATATATGATCTAAAATCTGTAGAATTTGACCACAAATCAAAAATGATATATTGTTCTTTTGAGTTCTTAATATTTTCTTTATCAATTATTTTTGTAATATAATTTTTAATATCAGTTATTTCATAACAACCATTTTCAATTTTTATGTCTATAGATATATCTTTACTCTTATCAGTTAGATCATCAGTGATTATTTTTATTTTTAACTGATTATTTGAATCGTTGATATTTGGAATAGTATTATATGTTTGTAGACAAAGCAGTGCGATTTCAGAGTCTTCGTATACGTTTATTGGTGGAAAATAATTTGTTGATAATGAAGGTTTCTCGCCAGTAAGAGTTAAAGTAACTGATTCATACATTGTAGAGATTTAAGACATAAATGACCGCAAATGAAAGTATTAAAATGTAGATAGTTTGAATAATTATAAAAAATAATATAGCCTTTGAAGTATGTCTGCAATTCAATCGGAGGTGGTAAATCTCCAAAGCTATCAAAATATACAACTGTATTCCTATTTTTATAAAATGATACCCAATGAGTTCCTATACCACTTGAAGTATCTAAGTTTATCACTCCATACTCGATTTTATTTGGTTTTTTAGGTAAGTTATCACGTGAAAAGACACCTCGAAAATGATTAATTTTTAACTTGTTAACGTATTTTATAAGATCATACTGTGTAAGCGGTCTATTTGGTAACATTTTTTTTTCCATTTGTCTGTTATTTTCTACTTCTAACCTTTTTTATTAAGGTATAAATCACTTCCGCGTTTTTTTGAATTTTTTATAGCATTATATAGAGCTGAAGTACCAGAAGCTAAAGAACCGAGAGCAGATAATCTTGCGAAAATAGGTATTAAAGGTAAAACACCACCTGTTTGATTCGTAATCGGTATTGACCTAAAACCTTTTTTCTTAAATTTATTTTTTGGTTTTTTCTTTAGAACTTATTTATCTTTCAATATAACTCTAACTTGACTTTTTTGTTTCTTTTGTTTTTGATTGTTACAACCCATTCCTATATTTTGCTTTGCTTTCATAGCATTCATTACAGCATACGCAACAGCTTTTTCTTTTATAGATCCTGATTATACTCTTTCCCAAGCACGATTTTCTAATTCTCTATCTGCTTTATGTCTATCAACTAAGTTATTACTCATTGAGTATGCAATATCATGGTCTCTACACGCTGAATCTAATGGATTGATACCTTTATCACCTCGTTCTAATCATTTCTCTAATTTTGTACCCGGTCCACAAAATTGGTAACGTGGTGCATGAATTTCAAACGGAAGACTATTTATAGCTGAATTTAATAATCCTTTACCAATTTTAATTGGTTTAGACTTATAAAGTGAACGCATCATACACTACTAACATTATTTATCCAATTGTTGTACTATTTATATTTTATAATATGGAACTAATTGAACAGAATAATAAGTTAGATATTGTAAACGTAGATTCTTAGATATTTAAGACATTAGTCATCAAGACACGGATCATTATTTCCAGACAGTATTCGTGCAATAATTGTTGGACCCTCTGGATCGGGAAAAACAAATGTTATGTATAATTTAATTATTCATAAAAATGGACTGAAATTTGAAAATATATATTTATACACAAAAACATTAAATCAAGAAAAATATATTTTACTAAAAAATATAATCGACGGTATTAAAGGTGTTAACTTATACATATTTACAAATGCAGAACAAGTTATTAAACCAAACTTAGTTAAACAAAATTCAATTTTTATATTTGACGACGTTATTTGTGATAATCAAACACCAATACGTGATTTTTTCAGTAGACATTCTGGTGCAAACTCAATATTTTATTTACCACAGACGTATTCTAAAATACCCAAACAACTTGTAAGGGATAATATAAATTTTTTAATCATATTTAAACAAGACGATAAAAATTTACGACATATTTTTGATGATCATTGTTCAGCAGACATGGATTTTTTCGAGTTTCGTCAAATGTGTCATTTATGTTGGAAACGTGAAGATTATGGATTATTAGTTTTAGATAAAACATGTAAAATTAATCATGGTCGATATAGATGTGGTTTTCATACGTTCATAAGTACCTTATAAATCATTAATAATATAATTGTTTAGTATATAAAGACATATATTTTTATCATATGTATTAGTTGTTTAACATGGTGTACAGTAAAATGTTGTTAAATCATTTAATAACATCTAAGAAAAATATAAAACGAAAATTAATAGAAATGAAACGAGGTATTATAAGTTGTGATCATGACTTTCGTGAGACGTTTAAACCAATAATCGATCCTCTTAACACTATTATAGAAAATAAAAAAGATACTGAAGCATTTAAACCAGTGGAAAATATTGATGAAAATGCAGACAATAGTTCATCAGTTTCAGCCTTTGAAAATTTTTTAAATACACCTTTTGAATCTAGAAAATATGATAAATCATTTGGATTATTTTATGATAAAACCGATGACAAACTCAAAATAGGAAATTACCCTGTAACTTTTATAAATGGTCATTTACATGTTTTCGGTAAACATTTTCCTTGGACGATTGGTCTTTGGTCGTTATTATGCGAGAAAGTACCTATACAAACTACTTTTGAAGACATTGAAACATATTATGAAATATTAAAAACTACGAAAGTTCATCTTAAATCAGATGGAAAACCTAAAACTAATAGCAATTTTAAATGGAGACATGTTATAAAACCACTATACGAACGAATGAAAAATGATTTAAAAAACTCATCTCCTATAAAAACTTCATCTAATTTAAATCTAGCTCAATTTGATGATCATCTCTTAAAAAGAAAAAAAAAAAGATTGATGATTCTGGACTTGGAAATGATCAATCAAATTTTTCATCACCAGTAAAGTTTACACCATTGGAAAGTGAAATAGATCCGGATTTAATAAATTTTACTACACCAACTTCTAAAACGGGATCTGGTTTATATAAACAGGTAATACCGAAAACACAAATAGTGTATTACGATGATCCTAATGAACTAGTTACAAGACTCAATCTTTTAACATCTTCTCAAAATGCAGGTAATACAGGTGTGAATAACGAAATTATTTCTATTTTAGAAGAACTACGTGAAAGGAATATTATATTATAATTAATATTAAATATAATCTAATAATTATTATTAGATATTATATAAGCTAATTTAAAATAAACGTGTATTATTTTTAATAATGTCTGCATTGGAAAATATAGCTAATGAATTGCATCAGTCTGCAAGAAGAACTTTTCCGAGACGGAAAGTTATTACACAATTTAAGGACGATCTTTGGCAAGCAGACTTAATAGATATGCAATTACATTCTAAAAAAAATAAAGGTTTTAAATTCATTTTAATAATTATAGATACGTTTACTAAATATATATGGACATTTCCCTTAAAAAATAAATCTGCTAAAGAAGTTACAAGAGGTATGTCTAATATTTTAAAAAAAAATAAGCCAAAATTATTACAAACAGATAACGGTACAGAATTTTACAATAATCAATTTAAAGATTTAATGAGAAAATATAGTATAAAACATTATTATGATATTACATAACAGGATAATGGAACTGGTATAATTCTTTAGGTAAATTAATTGAAAGTTATAATAGTACAAAACATAGAAAAAATTAATTGTACTCCGCTTGAAGCTAGATTAAATTCAAAAAATATACAATATAAAACTATTATTCAAAAAACATATAAAAAACCAGATTCAAAGTTAAAAATAAATGACAAAGTACGAATATCAAAGTATAAACATCATTTTAGTAAAGGATATACACCAAATTGGATTACTGAAATATTCACTATTGTTAAAATTTTAAATACAAATCCAATAACTTATCAGCTAAAGGATAGTTTTAATAATATAATAACCGGTTGTTTTTATAAAGAAGAAATTAGAAAAACAAAATTTCCTAATACTTTTCTTATTGAACGTATTTTAAAAAAAAAAATAATAAAATGTATGTTAAGTGGTTAGGTTATAGTAATAACTGTAATTCATGGATAAATATTAATGATATTGTTAAATAAATTATGAGAATTTAAATACAGTCTATGAAATAATTTCAATATTTATTTATTTATACTAGATATTTTAATATTTACAATCATAACAATTTATTTAATATGTTACATAAAGCAAAAACATAAAACATTATATTGTTTATTTAATAGTATATATAATTTTAACATATATAAAATAATAACACATTATAAATATATAATTTACAGTTTAAAAAAAATATTATAAAATTATAAAACAGTATATTATTTATTTAATAACATATATATTGTAGGTAAGTACAGCTTTGCAGCTTTAAACAAAACTAAAAAAAAAAATTAAAAAGTCAACACCACGACAAGCCAAGACGAAGGCGATGACGAATTAGAGTAGTGTCGACATGATATAAACCTCGAACCCACGACATATATTGATCGCTTACAGTAGATTCGCCATGAAATCTTTGCGCATCTAAAGCGCGAACAATAATTTTTCGTAGTTCATACAGTTCATTTACATCCATTAAACGTATATGAGAACATTTTACGTGTAGTGGCTTGTTAATGCGAGGACGAACCACGGCAACAGGTCTATGTGGCATATCCTTATAAATTTAAACAATTAATTAATATAATTAAAGCTTTAATTATAGTTATAAAAAAAAAAAAAAAAAACGTATTTTAATATTTAGATTTAGCTTTTAATTTATAATGACCGTAAGCCATAGTGTTAATACCGTCATTCATTACGTATCTTTTATCGTCATCTGCATTTAAAATAATTTATTAGTAGTTTTTGAAAAAACTATATGTTTATTTGATTGAATATAATTCATATCACGATATGCAATTTTTTTATCAACCGATTTATGTTGAATGTGTGCATTTAGTACTTCAATGTATTCATCAATTTTTAAATGTTTATCAATTACGTATTTTTTAGTACCTTTAGCTTTTTTAATTACTTGATCACCTACACTATACGCATAGAGCTTTGGTCGTAATGTAATAAATTCTAATATAATACGGCCTTTTAACTCATCTTTGAAGAATCCGGGCTGATTTTTTCGATCTTCGCTATACCAATAATGGTTTTTAGGAAAATTTGATGTGTCGAAATATGAAAATAAATCGTTTTTAATGCCTTTAAAGAAATTTTCTGTTTTTATTTCATAAACAAGAGAATCAGTATCAGTATAAATAATATTTAATTTATTTTCATATTTTTTTTTCATAACGTTATAATGAAAATTATAAATAATTGTTTTAGAAATATCTAATATAGCAAACCCTACATAAATCGGTTTATTGATTTTAATTGTTTCTTTATGCATGTGAACTGCCATTAAATCTTTTGAATATATCGTTCTGTCTTTAAAAAAAGGTTTCCTCATTAATTTATGTGCTTTTTCTTTACTACTAACTAATTTAATCGACATTCGTTTCCTTACATTTTC
>NW_020272029.1:0-6879 GCF_003268045.1 Sipha flava
AGCGAAAGAGTCGGGAGCGATTCTATTATATTACACGCGCTTTAATACTTTATTGATACGTTTCGATTTATGGCGTCTAGTCTACGTTGGTATCGAATCTTATGACACCTGATTTTCACCTGTTGCTCATGTTCGAGAAAGGTAAATTAAAACAATGTAACGTCATGGAATTTTAATCATTTATTATAATTATTATTAATATTTAATGAGAATAAAATTCCCGATAAAAATAATCTTCAACTAATATTATAATGATATGTGCGATCGATATTATTACATGATCTATCACATATATCATGTTATGACCCTCTCCTCCCCCACTATTCGAAGATTACGATGACTGGGTATTACGACATTGGTGCGATTGATCGCCGCCACCGCTACCATCGCCTCTTCTAGGTCCCAGCGCACACCGTGGGGTATACCTGTGTAAGCGTTCTCCATAAAAATATAAAATACGTTCTGTCTTTGAACAACCATGGGCTGAGAACATCATCACCTCAGGTCCGTCTCAAGTTTTTATCAAAAAATGTACGCCGACCAAATGATGGGCTAAGCGCCAGCCATAGGCCCTCGACGGACGAGAAGTCGGCAATCATCAAAACAACATCACAATATACAGTGTGTAATCGGTTGTTGGAAACACTCTATAACTTAACAAATATTAATGATATTTGAATTATGTTTGTTTGTAGTGCTTAACAAAGTTTGTTATAACTTATTAAAGTGATTAAACAATTTTTATGCCATTTCATTTCGCGCATGCGCATAATAACTTTTTTTTTTTTAAATGGCAACCCCACTATTTTTTGGTTAGTTATTTTTACTCTTATTTTTTCATGAATTTTAGTGGTAAAACCAACTTCCTATGTTAAAAAATAGCTGAGTTATGGATATTTAAGAGATTGATATTATTTTTTGACATTTTTGAATTATTCATCAATTTTATGGCTTAAATAATTAATCCTTTTAGCACCGCATGATATCTTCTAGTGATATTTTTAGTACCTATTTTTGGAAAGCATCCTCCTTCCTTAAAGCAACTATTTTTTTTAAGTTTATCTCATGGGATTAAACAAAAAAAAAAACAATGTTAATTAATTTTATTTTTATTATTTCAAAATTATATTTATTCGTCATCTTATGAATTGTTCATAAGATGAACATGCACGGCGACTTCAGATGGGTCGAGCCTACACTCGACGGTCTGGTATGTGTAAGCGATACCTCCGAGGTAGGACGGGTGTACGAGGTCGATATCTCGTACCCCAAAGATCTGCACGAGTTACATAACGATCTTCCGTTCCTGCCTGAGAACAGTGTCCTGCCAGGCTCGAAATTATCGAAGCTGATGGCCACCCTGGGGTCTCGGAAGAACTACGTGGTACATTACCTAAACTTAAAACAGGCCGTGGCTAACAAACTGAAAGTGAACAAGGTAAATATTAATATAATATATAATATAATATAATATAATTATGTATAATAGTCTGTAAGTTATATTTTTTAGTGTATTATATTAATAAAATTGTACAGGTACACAGAGTGTTCGAGTTTCGGCAATCGGCCTGGTTGGCTCAGTATATAAATTTAAACACGGGAATGCGTCAGAAGGCTGTGAATGATTTTGAAAAAGATTTCTATAAGCTGATGAACAACAGCGTTTTCGGTTATTTAGTTTAATATATATATATAATATATATATTAATATATAAATTAATATATTAATATATTATATATAATATATAAATATACTAGCTGACCCGACAAACGTTGTTTTGTCATATAAATTATTTCTAGAGAATATTTTACTAGAAAAAATAACTAATTAAATATAGGCATGTAAGAATGTGGGTAAGGATAAGGATGTAAGGAAGAGATATGGAGTGCTATGAATGGTGACGAATTATAAAAATGAAAAAACATCAAACATTTATTTTTTTAATAATTTATTAAAATTGATCCATTAAAATTATACATATCGCTAATTATGACAATATTAGTAAAAAACAATAGCTATCCCTTAATGCAATAGAGTGGACAATATTTATTGTTATCCCATCTTTCGCCAACACAAACTGGATGGCTCGAGAGCACACCATGTATAATTAAAAATATGATGTGCTCAAATCTAAGCTACAGACATTGTTTGGCTTTGAAACTTATTGATAATCATATTATTATTATAAATTTAATTTAATATAAACTTATTGATAAATGATAATCATTGCAAATGCTAATCTAATAGGAAATTTAAGGCGTTTAAATTTTATTGGCACATCTGTGAGTATAATGGAGATTCGTGGTAATAATATATTTTCACCTCGGAATTTGCCATTTAAAATTATGGCTTCGATAACATTTTTCATTAATTTTTTAACAACTTATCGTGTGCCGTTGTACAACCGTGGTAAGTCAAATTATGAAGCAAAATAACCGGAGAACAAACCTTCAATTGTAAATTATGCGGTGGCATGCCTGGTAAATCCAATGAGTTTAAAAACTCTGTTAGATAATTTACAGCTTCAGTAGCATAGCAAACTATACCTATAGATTTGTATGACACCATGTCTCCTGGTAATAAATGTTTATCTTGAGATTCAATTCTTGACGTCCATATTTTTTACTACTAAAATTGCCCTTTCTGCCAGCCACTCATGATTTGTATATTGTTTGTGTACATTGGAAAATATCTAGTCAATGAGAGCATCTTGCGAATAAATGATTGTACAGAAATCGGTCGGTAATTTTATACATTCCGTTTCATCTGTAGTAACTTTCCCATCTCCAATATCTAACAATTGTTTTGAGAATCTTCTGCACGCAGTTTTTTTTGATTAAATCGCAAGTATCAAAATCGTTTGCTCACTATCTTTACATACATTTCGACCATGAATTGTTGACGAAGCTCATGATAACGTAGAATAATTTTTCGAACTAACATTCTTATTTGTTTTGACATCTGTTGCGGGATCTTTTTTTGTTTAATATTTATGCAATACCCGTCATTTACTACCAAAAATAAAATTAATAGTTTTTTTATAGTTTTATTTAATAATTCATTTCAATTGTGCAGTTATCGACCAGGTCAAAAATTATTAAATTAAACTATGATTTATTAAACAATAGCACTTTTCCAAAAAAAATTTTCGTAAAAACCTTCTCCTGGCAATTACAAACAATAAAAAAAAATTTGAGCTAAATCGGCCCAGCCGTTCTCAATTGATGAAATGTTATACATTTTTTGCTCCATTTATATATATATATATATATAGATTACTAATAACTAATTATTTATTAACTTTATTAGACTAAATTTACGCCTAAAACCTTCTCTGTATTGTCCTCTTTAATTTAAAAAAAAACTGCACGACGATCCAATAAGTAGTTTCAGAGTTTATCCCGAACAAAAAAAAGCGACTTCATTTTATATATATAATAAATATATTTTATATTATTTGTGTAATAATTAAATATGTAATATATTTTCTATATGTAAAACAATGGAATCCGTTCGTAAACGTATGCACATGGAGCTAGTGTCAAGCGATACACGGGTGCAAAAATTAATCAATAAGACGACGTGTAAAGATTGTAAATATTACGGGGATAATTTGGTGGCAATCACGCTGGAAAATAAAATAATAAAATTCGACAAGCTCATATACATCGAGTGTTTGCGGTATTGGAAGTCAGCAAGTCATTAAAGTATAATTATCATTATGACCTCGTGAAAAGACATTAGAATGCCGACGTAACACTAATGTATACCGATACAGATGACTTTAATGGCTATTTGAATACGTTACGTGTTTAATTCGAAAATATTGTATATTACAGGGGTGGCCACTAACCTTAACTTTGGGAGCCACAAATTTATAAAGCTAATTTGAGGTGAGCCACATTGTAAAGCGATGTTTTTGAAATGAAGACACATTGAAAAATGAACTCAAATTGAAGGAACGTTTATTTTTTACATTACATAAATCATTATTATTATTGACATAGTTATTAACATTATTATTGATTTGATAGAACGTTTATTTTTTGGTTGTGTTTATATGCAGGTACGGTACCTATACATAAAACGTTAAATGCAGGTACGGTACCTACGCATAAAATGTTGTTTGCAGGTACTGTACATTCGTATCGAAAATAAAATATAAAACTGAAAAAATACAGTCAATCGTTCTATGCTCGGTAATCATGGATATTGTATACAATAGGTACTTGAAGTACATACAGTTTGAACATACACGATTAGAGTGATCAATTCGATAAGTGAAAAAAGATAATATCATGTCTATTGTTATGTACATTTTATCACAATGAACAAAAAAAAAACCGTGAAGTTTATACGGCCCGTAGTATAAATATAAATTTCGAATGTACCCACAAGTTGAAAAGGTTAGGCACGCTTGGTATAAAACTTAATAAGAGTAATTGGCAGATTATTTCATCACATTAAGATTATCACTGTCTCGATAAGATGACGTGAGGATTTTCCACCACACCGATAATCAGTCTTGAATTAAACTCATCGCAATATTACCACATTGTAAAAACAGTAAAGTTAAAGTACAAAAGTATATTACATGAAACCAGTTGCTCGCAGACACTTGTATGCATTTTATTCTATGCTCCGTGATTCTCCGTGGTCCTTTCTGTGTTTAATTTTGTTTTTTTGTGTTCTATGCATAGTTATTTGTTCGGTTTTTTGCGTTTTTTTGTGTGAAGCGTGATTTTTTGAGTTCTTTCATTATCATGGATGATATTAAGAATGATATTAAAGTGGGCCAAATATTCAACAGTTATGAACAATTTTTTGAAACTTTTAAAACGTTTTGTGATGAGAATTACCAACCGTTAATTGTTACCAACAACAATAAGCGTCAAGTTACAATTCTTTGCCGACATGGTTACAACCGGCCTTCAAATAGTACAGGTAAAAGAACTAAACTACACTACAATTACATTGGGTGCAAAGCTAAAATTACCTGTTTCAAGCCTGCTAACTCTACTCGGGTCAAGATAACGAGTGTTAGTTTAGAACATAATCACGAAATAAGTAGGTCTGCGTTTGGAACGACTAGAATGAAACTCACTGGTGAACAGAAAGACGTGTTGACAGATCTTCACGACGCAAACTGTAAAGTCAGTCAGATCAGTCGTGTATTTCAAAGTAAATTTGACAAAAAACTTTCATCGCAAAAAATTCGAAATCTGCTTCAAAAGTTAGTTCCCAAATCGTCCGATGAATCGGAACTGCAGATGTTTTTGGAAGGAATTGAGGAAGCGGGAGGTGACGTAGTCAGTAAATTAGATGTTGATGGAAACGTTTCAGTGCTTTGTATTAGTTCAAATATTATGAAAAAATCTTTTGAAGCTTCATGCTCAACTGTCGTTCAAATTGACACATCGTTTGATTTTGACATGTCCAAATATAAATTGTGTGGCTTTTGTTATCTCAATCCTACTACCAATAAAAGTGAGATGTGTATGCTGGCGTTTCTATCTGAAGAGACCAGCAGTAATCTCCGCATAGCTTTTTCAGTTTTTAAAACGATATGCACTCAAAATACGAATATTTTCATAGTTGACAAAGATTTTAATGAAATTTCTGTTTTGAAGGAAGTGTTTGAAAAAGCAACCATTTTACTATGCACATTTCATGTAATAAAATATGTTAAAAATCTTGTAGCAACAGCACCCGTAGTGGTTGAAATTAAAAATGACATTATGAGTAAATTCAAAAATATGTTGTATGCTCAGAGTGAAAAGCTCTACGATGCAAAAACATGTGGGTTAAATGTTTTAGAAATAACCTTCCGACGTTAGGAGACAACACAAATAACAGAATTGAAAGATCTTTTTGGACATTAAAACAAAGTCTTCATACAAGGTTCTCTTCGCTTCCTGAAATTTCTCAAAGTATCGTTCATCTTGTATCGTTCTGCTCAGAAAGACTTACTGAATCCACTTCTACGGCAAATCTCAGATCGCTGAAAATACATGACAAAGACACTAACATCTGTAAATTGAATGCTGAAGCATCACTTGCCTTGAATGACCGTGGTTGTGTACTTTTTCATAAAAGCTTGAAAGCTTTACAAGACCGGAAAGAGTTTATGAAGTTGGATAGTGGAGGTGTACGAGAACGATATGAAGAGGATGAAGTCGTTTATAAATGTTCGAATACTGAATGTACCTGTACGTTCTATGCTAACAATCAGTCTCCATGCCGCCATATACTACTAATAAGAGAACAACAATGTGGGTCACTCTCAGCCGTTTTCGAATTGTCTCTGTTTCATAGTCGTTATCATCAACGAAGAAATGTAGAGCTTATAATACAGCTACGCGTAATTTAGATGAAATAGAAGATCAAGTACAACTAGATGAGATAGAAAATAGAGTATGTCTAGATGAGGAAGAAGTTCCGGTATTGAGTAACCGTCAAAAATACAATATGATGTTGCCTATCGCCCTCAGCATCACTAGCCTATCTGCTTGCCATGGAACAGACAAATTTCAAGCTTACCTTAAGGGTATGAAAGAAATTGAACGTATCATACGATCTGGTTCTGAAATTGAAAATTGTTCATTACTTGCAGCGAGCGCTTGTGCATCTATAGAAACTAAACCAAAGTCAACACTCGCAATCGAATTCGAGCCTCCAGTACAACAAACATTGAACGAAGAGGACAATAGCGAAGGAACATCAACCACACTTGAAGACGAAAGCAAGCCTGCTGATCTATCTGGACGATTACTACTGAAGTTTAAGGATAAATTGAAAGTTAGAGGTAGACCCAAACGTGCATTAAACAACTTTGCTCCTTCAATAAAACAAGTGTTGATAGAGCCACTAAAAAAAAA
>NW_020272029.1:6889-8873 GCF_003268045.1 Sipha flava
TCTATTTTTGTATTAATTCTCAAAATGTTTTATGTATTTATTATTGTTTCATTTATCTAGTGTTTAAATTGCATTATATTATATAATCTAAACTTTTCCACATATATTATAACTACTAACTCTCATCCTCCAACACAAGCCATTGTGCTTACAGGAGGATGGTAAACCATATTTTGTTATTGTTAAATTTTTAAAATGTGTTAATTTCTATAATAAATGGTTATATATTTAAAAAAAAAAAAAAAAACTATAATACAATTTAATCATCTTTTTTTTACAAGTCTTTTAGATTAAAGTTGAAATAATTATATGTCTAATATTTTCCATTACTAACCATTACTTCCCCTAATAGAATGTTGATAGTAAACATATCCACTTTCATCAATGTACACTGTTGATCTCCCTCGAAGTCCTGGAATTGCTCTAGATAAAGGTTCCAAGGGTAATGGTAACTCCAATACTGGATCAACTGGATCCATAATAAAAAAACAAATAAGCTCAACAAGCAAAAGAAATTCAAAATATGTAAAAATTATAAAAAAAAAATATAAAACTAAACTAAAATTATTATATTTTAATAATTATTATATAATTAATAATAATAATTTTTTTTTAGCTTTTTATAACTATTATAGCTCTAGAAACTATTAATAAAAAATAGTTTCAAATTCATTAATACACCAATTTAAAATAAATATTAAATAAAATTAATAATAATGAAAATCGCAACATTCGCAAATGACTGTTAACAGCAATATCGCAGGAGTGACAGTCTACGAACAAGTCTAGGAGCTGCCTGTAGTAGCTGAAGCTTGGCAAGTTCCAAGAAAACAATTTTTCCCCTCCAATTATATGTAGGAGTATTAAACCTCTGATCTGAACCTGTCGTGTAAATTAAGAACTTGTTCCGTATGAAAAATAATAATAGAATTCCAACAAAATTGTTTACAAATTACAAGCAATACAATAGTTTTATTTATAATATATGTTTCAATAATATATATAAGTTATGTATATATATTTGATAAATAACTTCGGATTTCAAAGTTATTAAAAATACTGTTTCCACGTATTCCTATAGCGTGGCTTATCTGTATATTATAAATTAACGGTATTATTCAAGGACTAGGGGTAAATTAGTACGTATATTCATCAACAGATTTTTGATTTTCGGTGTAAACTAACTTAAGGCGCATCCACATAGTATGCAAACAACCAGCACACTCACATATACAGCATTCATTAAAAACGGTGATAGTGTGGACGCGTTTGTACACATCATATACAGCGTATACGTGTGTATTTCGTCGGATTGTCGGTACATCAAAGAGAATTATGACTACTACTGGATGGGGTTTTTCATTATTTTGATGTAACTGCGTTATTGTTCACGCAACTTATTTAATTCATGTACAACACAAAAAATCAAATACACCAAATACTATTATAAATCATTATATATATATATTTCTAAATATTTAATAATATAGGTTTATAATGATTATCGATTGATGTAAAAATAAATTGCTTCAAAAAATTTTTTTATAAACATCTAACCTTTAAGTGGAAAAAAATAAATATACATTGATTTATACCGTGTTGGGCAATAACTTGGGTTATTCTCAATTAAGTTAACTTATTATAAATGTTAGTGTCCAGGACTCTTATTTATACTAGGTTTAGGCTTTGAGCTAAGAAGGGAATTAATGGATGTTTTTTAATATGGCATTGCCATGTACTTGTCGTTCCAAATTCCTCTTTGTCCTTTTGGTAACTATTATAATAGTATGATATAGCTATTGATGGTCGATATGTCCTACATAGTTTAGAATGTTTTAAGTGTTGAATATCATTAACGTATACGTGGGGATTACTACAACACCCTTAGGAGTTATTGTAATTATTTATATCGGTATTCATATGTGGTTAGGAGTGGTTATGAGTGGACGAGGTGGTCATGTAATTGCTTTATGTCTCTTTAGCG
>NW_020272030.1:0-6075 GCF_003268045.1 Sipha flava
TGGCCATTTTGAATAACATTCGTAATTCTTTTGCGGGAATCTAATTCCAATAGGGCATCTGATATATATAGTGACCTGATGTTTTTATATTGATAGTAAACAATAGATTCTTTGGTTATATTATGTACGTCATAGGAGGTGTCGAGTTTGATTTCTTTGTCCACTTCGCTCGAAAGACAGCGAAACGATTAGGCGAAACTAATGGTTTAGTGTTTTTCCCCGTATGGTTTGGAGAATTATGCTATGATAGCAGCGACCGTTTGGGTTTGGTAGTAAACGGAGAGGGTATCTTGTCCATCTTGAAAGTGAAGTCGCATAAATACGATATGTAATACCGTGAATACTCGTATAATACCGTAAACTGAACTAACTAACTTAACTTAAATAAACTAATAAAGTAACTTTAATTAAAATTGCGGTTACGGAACGGGCAAATTATAATCGCACTGACATGCGACCGTGTTACAAGTCAATATCAGACTGATCGATCTAATACTTATTAATTACTATTAAAATGGCATGATAAATTACTTCGTTCACCGTTGATGATTTAAAATTACTCCGTTTTTTAAATTGTGCAGTCCCAATTGTCTCCGAAGTCTTCAAAATTGGCAAAGCTGGAAATGAATGATTGTAGTGGTTGCCATTACTCATAACATCTCCTGCATTCGGTTGGTTAGACACCATTAATACATTATTCATCGTTGTAATTGATTTTCTAGACAGGTACTTTTCTGAAACAAAATCTGATAACTAAAATCAGAATGCGAATGAATAAATAAATTTAATTCGTTCGAATTCGATATCGATGTTCAACCAGTATAATATTTCAGAAAGTGATGTGATACGTCGTATAAATCAACTAAATGTTCTTCTATAACTATAAACAACTAACAAACTAAATTACCAATAGTTACAAATATGCAAAATATAATTTTATATCGATTAATAATGACTAATAATACAATTTTTTTAAGTCTGTATTATCAAACGATAATCGATCGAAAAAATAAAAAGTTCATTTAAAAATCAAAACTGTATTTAAAAATTAAAAAGTGTATTTTCGCATATAGACCTCTTAATACACGTGAATTCACGTTTCACGTGTCACGTGTAAAATCTAAAATAAATCGTAGGTATAACCTTAACTTAATATTGTACTAATAATATTTATTAAAACTTCAAATGCATAACCTAAAATTACTAATTTTCATCATTATAAAAATGGATATATATATATATGTATATTTGGATAAACACGTATTTCACGTGTACACGTGAATTCCGTGACACTTGCTTTAAGAGCTCCATTTACGTATGTACTTGTATATTTTTAGTCATGTATGTATTTAAATATTGTTTAGTTTCAAAAGTGATCTGATGGTGAGTAGAAGTGCTGTTTTTTTTAAATTTTTAACGCGACTGTTAAATGGATCGAACAAAATAGGAGTACTTATATTGTTTGCGATATGCTTCGTAAAGAAATCTTAAAAAAGAAGCAAGAGGCTTTTTAAAAAAAAGATTATGGATTCAACAATGGATTAATAGAAAAAAATAGTGTTGGCGCATCAGTTTGTTTTGAATTAAGAAATCACATTAATCACGTGGTTCACTATTCGTGTTCGGGAATGAATTGGCCTAAAATTACCTAATTTCACTCAACTTCTGTCCGACGTGTTGGACTGCATGCAAGTTTGATTAGAGCTTGCATACGTATTATAAACGTTCACATTTGTTCAATTTTGTTCTTCCACAAGTAAAAATAAGCTTGCGGGAAAAAGCATACAAGAAATGTCTATAATGTGAACCCGGTATAATGCTTTATTTTTAACTTTTAAAATTCACATACGTATTGTGTAAATAAAGGTAAAATACACTATCGGCGGACGGTGATTATCGTATAGATAAGGAATAAATGTACTTATGCATTGCGGTCGTTTGACGTTTATTAAATATTTTACAATGAACAATTTTGCAAAATGTTTAAATTTTACCAAAATTTGGTATGTACACTAAAAAATTTTTTACGAACCGGAACGCTAAAAAAAATGGTTTCGTAAACCGGAACTGCGTTCCGGTCCATTTCAAGCCCTGACTTCAACAATAGCTGTGGTGTTGTTATTTCCATACGGTTCCCGTGTCCGCAGCGCGTTCGTGCTCACGTGTTCTGGTACGAAACGCCAAATGAATTTTGCACGAGGGCTTTTTGCAACCGCGATGCGGTCCGCAAGTCCGAGCACGTGTTCTCCGAAGGGTCGTCGGTTCACGTGCGCGAGGCCGCCGACCGTTCGCCCTCCCCGTGGCGGTGGACAATTGCCATATTTTACGGGGTCGCCGAACGACCGCCGTCGTGCCGCCAAGTGCAGCCGTACGGTCTCGCGTTGCGGGCAAGGCCGTCCGTGTCCGCAGTGTGACCATCTTGCGCGAAAACATCGTACCCACCGGCGGCCGCCGACTCCGTACCCCGCTATCGTTTTGCAAACGCGATCGCTGGAAAGAATAATTTTTTTCCGGCCACCTACGGAGTCCGTTGTCCGCAACGACCCCACGCGCTTATCGTGTTTTCCGGTTGCTCGATTAAATTCGTTGCACCGAATCGTTTCGTACGTTGTTATAGTTGTTGTGTAACGCACGTCCAACGCAGGGGCGTATTAAGGGAGGGGTGGAAGGAGGCGATCGCCCTCCCCCCCTGAATCCGTTTTTAAGGAATCGGTTGTATGTGAGAAGCACATTTCAAATTTTTTTTTTTAAATGTGTATCGGCTTATAACGGAATCGAATTAGTTAACGATTTTGATTTTCTACAAAAAGGTTTGTCATCAAATACGAATGAGTGATAAGAAAATTTACAGAAAAACATATTGAAATATAATAATTGAAGGCGAACGGACGTGTATGATGATGTATGTATCATATTTTATCAGTATCAGTACCAATGATCAATGGTAACATCACGGTCAATGTTTTATGTAATGAATCGGGCTTTTTGTCGGATCCATGTTTAGTGAAAAATTAAATAAAACACAAGCGTAGCTTTCAAAACACAGACAGGTGTTAAAAAGGAACTACACAAAAGTCGATTGTAAGTGGATCCGGCATTAGGTTAAAAAAAAAACACAAATATTAAGGATTTACCAGAATTACATATTACCAAACATTTTACTTGTAAATTTTGAGCCTAATTTAAAGAAAAAATTTGAGTTCCCCCTAAAAGTAAGTCTAAATACGCCCTTGGTCTAACGACGTTACAACACAATAACCGTACAGTAGTCGTACACGAACGTAATACATATTTTAGCCAAAATCGATCGTTTGCATTCGCGTGCAAACGATTAGTTTAGTTTTCAACGAACGATCTGAAACATCGCCCATTGCATTACTCTATTATCGAGAAAAGTGAAACTTCCGATCGCGAATTCGTTTAACGGGAACGTGAAACCGACATCGTACTCCATGTAATACATTCGTAAGCAATTTTTGCGGTTTCCTCGACTTTTGCTCGTGCGGTTAAAATCCTTCGAGTGCACCAACAGCGTAATATTTCGACCGGGGTATTTCACGTAACGCCTAAAGGGCTTATGATAGTAAGAAACGAACCAGTTTTAAGTAATATTGAGAAACTAGATATCTATAGTTCATACATATATATAAGTGCTTCATAAATAAAATATTGACAACATTTGACTTAAAAACCATTTTGTTGGCAAATAGATTATCTATCGTATACAAAAATATTTTGTACCTAAATTTATTGAAACTATAAAAACTTATACATCTCCATGAATATCTAATTATCTATATATAAATCTAAAAACCACATGGCATATTTTAATATTTCAACTTATGATAAATATAAGCATGTGAATTACAAGAAAAATGTCGTCAATATGTCTTATATCATAATAACGATTGTACAATTATAAGTTATTTAACATAATTCAATAATGACTAATATATATATTTAAAAATCATAATCAATTATATAGTCTTTATATAGTCTTTGCCAAATCCTCATGTTTATTACGACTGTCGAAAAGTTATGCAACCAATACTCACTATTCAATGTAGTACTTCACTATCTATATTTTTCACAACTAATAGACAATTGCAGTAAAAATTCGTTAGTAAACCAACCCAATGGTAAATTTGGTAAATTTTAAATATTTCTATACTCGAATGCCTTATCATCAAAAGAGAAAAACATTATTTTGCCTTGTTCTATATTTTGTAATAATTATCAATTAAATTTATATCATATGCATATGCATATGAATATTATGTGTGCCATGTTGATTTTTTTCTACCATGTAATAAATGCACCGAAATAATGTAGCTTCCTGTGCTCACCAAATTTTTATTTTGTCTACATAAAATACAGACGCATATTTTGTGAGAACCGAAAATCACAAATTTTTTTTCTACTTTTTTTTTAATTACACATATGTCGAATGAACGATGTCTCGTTTGGCCGTCCGTAGCATCTAACGGTTCTAACATCAATCCGTTGAATGTAACATGCTTATAATAATAATATGTTCTAGTATTATACATGAATATACTGCACGTACACGAAATCTGTGTATTCTGTACGTAAATCAAATGTCATTGTATCATTGTTGAAAACTATTATAACAGGTATAACCTACCTGTTGCCACTTGTACTACCGTGTACAATCCTTGTACAATGTATGATGAGCGCATTTCACGATATCAATAAAAAACAAAAGTAACTGTAAAGCGAAAGTGTACGTATATAATTTATTAAATATAATTTATGTGTATCGTAATAATTCAATAGTACTAGATGTTGCAAATATCTATCCAAATAAAATTATATTAAAGGTATACAAAAGACGGTTATGGGTCGACGTACGTTCAAATGGATAGGCCAATTTCATGGACATGTTCAAACGTCACTATGTGTACAACGTCGTAATAATGTATAACCTAACTTACAAGGTAACTTATATATTGAAAATTCCTGTGGCTCTGCATGCTTATCTGTATGACATTATACATCAATTATACAATCAAATGTAATATTTCGATTATATTTACTATATACATATAAATTTATATTTTTAACTTACCTATAAGTATATCTATTGATAGTAGGTATGCGTAGTATATATTGTATAACATTATACGTTATGCTTAGGTACTTGCATGGCTAAACATTTAATAGATCAGTGATATAACTTCTTAATAACTAAGTTTATCTTTTTTCCAGCTGTTAATTATTAAAATATTCATTGACATCTTTTGAATACATATCTTCAAAAGACATTTTATTTTATGAATTTATAAAATTAATATGCGAAGACACAGACAACATTTTGATGATAGGTTTAAATATGTCGTCATTGATTATAAATGCCATACTACTATTAGTATTACTTCAATGTTATTTTTATTGTAAACGTCAAATTATTTTAATAGCATTTACTGTTTAGTAATATTTTTGAAAATATATTAATCATTTAAATATTTTATAACTATGATATGTCAAGCAAATATTGAACAACACTGCCTATATTCATATGTGAACTCGGTGATTTTGATTGATATTCAAACTTTACAATAATTATTAAAAGCCATATTATCAATTATAAAATAACAAACTAAAAAGCATATATTAATATTATGTTCGTGCCAATATTGGTAGAGAAAGTGACAATTTGAAAACCAGTTTTAAAATTATAATCAAAACTCTAGACATTTTTGAAAAAAATCAAATAGATAAATATAAATGATTTATGGTTTATTTACAATTGTAGGTAGTTATATACTATATGGTACTAAGTTTAAAATTATGCTCAGGAAAATACTAAATAAAACTGATCACTTTTTGGAAATATCTTAGTAAAGCATATTAAGATAAAACTGTATAACCTGCCACATAATTTATGGTAAGAGAACATAGCTAAAGAAATTTTGTATTCAATTTTAAGAGAAACTGACGATTGCAATTATGATAGGTAATCTAAAAGTATACAGAAGAAAAATGTATAAAAGTATCTTGATTTTTTTCCCGTTCAAAAATGTTATGATAATAAATATAAGTAACATTTTTTTT
>NW_020272031.1:0-5906 GCF_003268045.1 Sipha flava
ACAGTATCGAGCCTTCCCCGTGGTACGCTGCACTGCCACGGGGCGACGACCCTTTCAAACCCCACTCGTGGGAACTATATGGATAGACAAAATGAAAACAAGAACCCAGGATCACCGACTGGAAAATTGGTGAGCGGGAGCCAAGCCGCACAAGTCGAGATGTCCAGAGACATGGACAAGAACGTTAGGGATGTGTCCACATCTAGACCAGACGCAGACTCCGTCTACAACGTAGCCAAAGTTCTCCGGAACTCTTTGGCAACCCAGGATGGAGGCTTCAAAGTTTTGCTGCAGAAGGCAGCGACTCTCGAGGTCTGGGCGAACAAAATCAGGAGCCCAGAAGCCAAGAACGCCATCGAAGCGCTGCTAGAGGTGATCTCTGGCATGAAAAACAGTCGGGACGAAGTACATATGGCATTCAATGCCATGTCACAGCGAATCCCGAAAACTGAACAGGTACGCGTACCACCAACACCCGCGGTAGCCACCACCTGCGCCTCAACGCAGACTGTAGTTGCTGTGGACAAAAGGAGTACGTAAACCGAATCCGAAAGTTCGAGGAGGGAGATAGCCGAACCAATACGAATTTCCACCGAGGATGCCGCTACCGAAACCCCATGCTGGTGGGATGTAGCGTCCGTGCCCGCACTACCATCGAGGAAGCACATGTCGAGTATGCAGCATGTTGAGCTCAAGGGACCCAAGAAAAACGGCCTAGAGAAGGTACCCAAATTCCAGCATCAAGAGCCTCCAACTCGACAGCGTGTGAGAGACCGGCAACCACCATCGAACCTAGATTCGAAAGAGGTCAGTTTGCCACTAATGGCGGAACAGGAGTTCACGGTGGTCGAAACCAAGAAATCCAAGAGAAGGAGGGCGAAGGCCGATTCCCAGGCTGTCAACTCAGTAGTCGCCACTCGTCAACCCGCTAAGGTCATCAGCAAGCGCAGACGAAAAACCAAAAACTCAGGCTGTGGTCCTTGAGAAGCCGCCAAACACCTCCTACGCCGACATACTGAGGAAGGCTAAAGCGGCGGTACGGGATGAAAAGCTTCCATACGATATTTCGACGAGAAGGGCAAAATCCGGTAACGTCGTTTTCGAAATGTCCGGCAAAGAGCAAGCGGATAAATTGGCAGGTGTTCTCCAAAGTAAAATGGGCGACTCAGTCGGCATAAGGCGCCCATCACCGAGTGTCTCCCTATTGCTTATAGGGATCGAGGACTCCGTCGATGCCACGGAGCTGAGGAGTGCCCTAGAAAGTTACGATAGCGACCTGGTTAGCGTAAGGGACATCGTCATCAGGGAAAGTAAAAACGGAGTCAGATCGACTATTATTCGCGCCCCTCTCAGAGCCGGTATGAGGCTGATCGAAGAGAGAAAGATCAGGGTCGGTTGGGCAACCTGCCGCGTCAGGGAATTCGACAGGACGTCCCAGAGATGCGATAGGTGCAAGGAAACGGGCCACACATCTAAGGCATGCACTGGTCTCGAAAGGAGGAAGTGCTTCCGCTGCAAGGCAGAAGGGCACCTGATAGCTGACTGCGGCCAACAGGGGGCAAAAGTCCCGAACGCGTTGTGCCCGCCAAAATGACAGACGCCCAACGGTCATCAGCGGTTAAGGTCATCCAAGTTAACCTTAACCATTGCTGGGCGGCTCAGCAGTTGCTAACCCAGACCGCCTACGAAAGGAACGTGGACGTATTCGTCATCAGCGACTACCACCACAAGGGCTGTGAACAATCCTGGGCTATCAGCTCGGACAAGGGGTGCGCCATCTACTTGCCCCACAACTCAAGCGCAAGCCTGGTAACTAGAGGTGCGGGCGCGGGATACGTATGGGCTCGACTTGGCGAGCTCATAGTGTACAGCTGCTATTGCCCCCCCAGATGGTCCGACCTCGAATTCGATGCGTTCCTCGATAGCCTTGATCGCTCCATTTGCACCCACGATCGAGACGCCTTGTTATCGTTGTTAATCGCCGGGGATTTCAATGCCCACTCCGCGGAATGGGGTTCCGACAGAGAGGACACTAGGGGAGCTCTGCTGGCCAGTTTCGCCTCCAGTGCAAACTTGTTCCCCATCAACCAAGGCTCCGTCCCAACATACAGAAGGGTCAACGCGTCATCGGTAGTGGATGTTACCTTCGGCAGATCGCTTCCAGTCCACTACATAGCGGACTGGGCAGTGCTCTCGGACACTTACTCCGGAAGCGATCACTCTTACATTGAGTATAAGATCGTCAAGCGGACACGCGATAGGGAAGCATCAGCTGTTCCACAGACAACGAGTGCGGACGGTTGGGCACTGAACAAACTGTCGGAGAATTCCTTGGACGACTACTTGTTATCCAAGGGCAATGCATCCGGTCCACAATCGGACACTGCCCCGGAGCTCGTCGAACGCCTGCAGAGTTTTCTGGTCGGAGCCTGCAATGCGTCGATGCCCCGCAGAACCGTGTTCCCCGGGAAGAAATCGGCGCACTGGTGGAGCAGCGAGATCTCGGATCTGAGGAAGGCTGCAATATCGGCTCGTAGGCTTTATCAGCGTGCTGGACGCAGACGAGGATCGGACCAACGGACAACCGAGCATGACGCCTACCAAACTGCTAGGAAGGAACTGAAGCTAGCCATCCGCAAAGCCCAAGAGGCTAGTTGGAGAAGTCTGTGTGACGCCGTCGACAACGATCCTTGGGGGATACCTTACAGGATCGTATCGAAGAAGATGGGCCGGAAAGCAGCAGTCCCAGACAGCCAGTCTGTACAGACACTAGCCAGGGGATTGTTTCCTGCTATGCCGGCGATTGACTGGGATGCTTCCCCGAACTTGGAGGCCGTCACAGGACGCATAGTGGCCATCGAAGTAGCCCCGGCTGTGTTCAATGCCGAAGAGCTGGGTAAAGCAGTTGAGAGACTTCCACGCGGAAAAGCCCCAGGGCCTGACTGCATACCGAACGAGGTCATCAAACAGGCGGCTACAAGGTGTCCGAGCTTATTCTTGGGGACATACAACGCATGCCTGGCGAGCGGTTACTTTCCCGACGAGTGGAAGAGAGCGAGGTTGGTGTTACTCCGGAAGGGCCCGGACAAACCGCTAGACGAGCCTTCGAGTTTCCGACCCATCAGCCTTTTGGACGGTGCCGGGAAAATTCTCGAGAGAATGCTACTGAACCGACTCGAAGCTCACATCGCAGCCGTCGAAGCGCTGAGCGACAACCAGTTCGGTTTCAGGCGCTCTCGTTCCACCATGGACGCTGCGAACGCGGTTTTACGAATCGCCAGAACATGTAACGCGGGAGCCGTTCAGAACCGGGGTTTATGTGTCGTCGTGTCCCTGGACGTAAGGAACGCCTTCAACACGGCACCCTGGCTCCGGATCGACGCCGCTCTCCGGACGGCCTCCGTTCCACCTTACCTGGTAAGGATATTCCGGTCGTACATGTCTAACCATTGGCTCCAACTGGGGAACGAGGGCCAGCAACTAGCCGTAACGGGCGGCATACCCCAAGGGTCCGTATTGGGTCCCTCCTTGTGGAACCTGTTCTACGACGGCCTGCTTCGCATGCAAGTCCCCAAGGGGGTCAACATAATTGCCTTCGCGGACGACGTGGCTGTCGTGGCTGTTGCCCAAAACGGCGCACTCGTGGAGGAGCTGGTGAATCCGGTGCTGGCGGACATAAGTCGCTGGATGACCGCAAATGGGCTAACTCTTGCGCCAGCGAAGTCGGAAAGCATCGTGCTAACGGCCAAGCATGGCTACAGAGACCCAGTATTGTCGATAGACGGACACCGCATTCCGGTAGTCAATGAAATGCGATATCTGGGAATCCAGCTGGACACCAGACTGTCGTTTATCAAACACGCGGCTGCGGCAGCGGCGGGAGCCAGGAAGACGGCAACGGCCCTGGGTAGATTGATGCCGAACGTGAGCGGGCCATCGGAAGCTAAACGGAGACTGTTGATGTCCGTTGTCCATAGCAGACTCCTATACGGCGCCGAAGTATGGGCAGACGAAGTGTGTAAGACCAAGAAGGCCGTAGGGTTGCTGATGCAGAGCCAAAGGTGCGCCGCACTACGGGTCGCTCGGTGTTATAGGTCCGTCTCCGACGCGGCCGCGCTCGTATTGGCCCGTATGCCTCCGGCCCACTTGCTCGCCCTGGAAAGGAAGCGGGTCTCGGAATGGAGATCCAATAATCACGGTCCGGTACCTAGGGCAGCCATGACGAGGGTTACCATCGAGCAATGGCAAAGTAATTGGTTGTGTACCTCCAAAGCCCAGTGGACCAGACGGGTCATCCCAGACGTTGTTAGGTGGTGGTACCACGGTCCACAGTCAATAAGCCACCACATGGCTCAGGCGCTGACTGGACACGGGTGCTTTCAGGAGTACCTTTACTCCAGAGGTAGGGCACCTGATCCGACGTGCGTTCATTGCCCAGAGGAGGTAGACAGCGTGGAACACACGATTTTTAAGTGCGTTTACTGGGAACACGCCAGAGCGGCTATCACCACTTTGCTGGGTAGACCTCTACTTCCAGAGGACTTATCTGAGGTCATGTGCACCCCGAGCGGAGACGAGTTGCCGGATGACGCCGATCGAAAGAGACTGATCCTTGAAGCTGCCAGCAATCTTCGCCAAGCGTTCACTGTCATGGTCGAGGAGATAATGAGCAGGAAGTTAAGCCTCGAGAGGGAAAGGCAGAAAGAAGGTTAAATTATCTAAACGTAGTTAAGACGTATAAAATGTGCACCGAAGGTGAAAGCTAGGGGGTTAGAGGCCCCCTGTTTTGTTGTAAATTATCTTTTTATTTGTATTTAACATTGTACTATTGTTTGCAAGATAATAAACGATGGTGGCGGCTCGGCAGTAATACGAAAGTAGTTCCCGAGTCGTCTCCGGAAAAAAAAAAAAAAAAAAAAAAAAAAGGTTAGGTTAGGTTCCCGGTCGGGGCATGAGCATGCCGCCGGGCGCGTCCCCAGGTTGCGGATAGGGGAACGCCCTGCAGATATGCAGGGTAGCCGCGAAATAAGCCAATCCTTCGAGTTTGGACGAATAAGCGGTCGCGGACAAGCTCACCACCGGGGGAATGATCGACCCCCGGTGCCCTGGTAGATCGGAACGGAAAGCTGGAAAACTGACAGACGGCGCGAGGCTGGTGCCGTCGGTGGACCACAAGCTAAAATCTACAAGAAATGGACATGACGAAAAAAGTGAATATCGTTACTGCTACAGGGGGATCGGTAACTCCAGAGCCGGCGGTTGGGGGCACGCGCGCGCCCCAAAAGTCGTTATCATCGTCTGGCGCGGAAAGTGTGGATGTGTTGAAACAGGCATCCACCGCCAACCAAGGGGTTGGTAACATGACTGTTGGTGCAGGTGCTAAGCAGGCCTGCACCGGCGACCGGAAAGTCGCTTCGGCTACTGCGGAGGCCACGCTGGAGTTGGATTATGAATCGGCAACCGAGGCACTGAGGGCGGCAACGAAGCAGCTAGGGTCGAAGCTCTGCCTACAACAGGGTGGTTTGGACCTCCTGTCCGAAAAGGCGTCCCATCTCGAGCTTGTCTCTAAAAAGAGCCAGAGCCCCACAGTAAGATCGGCGATTAAAGAAATACTGGAGGCGGTCAAAGGGATTCAGAAATGCCGAGCCGAAGTAACATCGGCGTTTAGCCTGTCGCTGCGGTGTGTGAAGGCGCTGATGAATACTGGTGGCGTGAGCGCACTTACCAAGCGTGAGGGTAAAGACGCGGCTACCAGCACGAGATCCCTCGGTGCAATTGTTGTCCGGGGAAGTAAGGATGCTGCCACAAACACTGATTCCCCGCAAGCAGTACATAAGGCAGAGCTGCACCAGGGACAACAGCAACAGCGGCGGGAGAACAGAAAGAAACGGCAACGAAAACAGGAG
>NW_020272032.1:0-1525 GCF_003268045.1 Sipha flava
TTTTTTACTGCGATGCATGGGCTAACTGGAGAAGAATGGCATGCATTAAACTAGGCATTACCGAACTCACGCCAGATAATTTGGTTGACATCATGATGTCTTCAGCGGATGGTTGGGCCATGGTGAGTGATCTCATTGGAAGGATCATGTCGACGAGGGAATCGGAGGAGAGGATTAGGCGGAGATTACCAGTTGATACCCCATGAACGGGGCGGATCCGCACGCGAAGTCGGGGGTGGCGGGTTGCTCGATACCGGCCCAAGAGGAGGGACGGACTCCTTATTTCGGCGATGGTCCCTTTAGTTAGGCCAATTTTTATTGTGGGCCAGTGGCCAATTTTTTCTGAGAGGGGTTAGAGGCCCCCTCGTACTGTTCTATTTGTTAGAACGTGCTAGTCGTAAGCATTTGTCATGTGGTGTGTTGTTTGTTTGTATTGGTGAATGATGGTAGCGCTGCTGTCCCCCCGAAGAAGTTCCGGCTGGACTGTACCGGGGGGACGTGGCTTATCGGTACCGGAGAAAAAAAAAAAAAAAAAAAAAAAAGCCCTCGAGGCCGGCCAGACAACCTCGCACGGTCACCGACTAAGTGGCTACATTACGGAAGCGGGCTCCGCGATCGATGGCGGTCACTATCGATAGGTTAGGTTAGGTTAGGAGCTCCCAAGCGGAAAACCAACCTCCCGCAACGGACAGCATCCCGCAAAGCAGTCAATCAGGTCCAAAACATCATGCGGAACCGGACTCTAAACACCAAGAAATCCAAGAAAGACTAGACAGACAGGACACAAAACTAGAAGCCATAATGGCGTGCCTAGCAAACCTGCAACAAGAAAACAGCCGTCATGAAGCTCATGGAGGGACGAAAGCCCCTCGTCCGCAACTGAACACTAAGACCAATACTCGGAGACAGGAGGCAGCTCCAACACCCACGACCGCACCAGATCTGAAAATACCGACTGAGTACACCTGGACCGAGATAGTTCAGAGGAATAACCCACAGAACAATCGCAAAACCAAGAAGCGTCACAGACCATAGGCAGTCGTTGTACAAGCCGAGGGCCTCACTTACACAGATATGCTGAGAAGAATCAAAACGGATAAAGAAGTACAAGCCGTAAGCACGCATGTAAGTGCGATATCTATGACTAGGGCAGGACACCTCAGGGTGGTATTGAACAAAGAAACGGAAAACGGTGAAACTATTTCCAAAACACTGCAGAAAGCTATAGGCGAATGCGCCAAAACTGTAACCTTAAAAGAATCGACCAGGGTGCAGATTAGCGATGTCGACGAGGAGGCATCAGACAACGAAATACTAGCAGCCATTGCGGACAAAACTGGCAGCATCGATACAGTGAACATCGTCAGCAAAAGAAAGGTTGGACGAGGAGTCCATTTGGTGTACGTCTCCGTCCCCTCGGCAGTCGTCCACAAAGTCACCCCGAGGATCAGGATAGGCTACTCTAACTGTAGAACCAAACCGATGATCGAAGTGAAAAAGTGTTTCAAATGCCAGTCTTTTCAAA
>NW_020272033.1:0-4330 GCF_003268045.1 Sipha flava
ATCTGAAACAATTTAAATATGTAATTATAAGATTGACAAATAATTTAAATACAAGCAATTATTGAATATCAATTTCAATTTAATTATATAATAATGTTGGAAATTATATAAAAAAGAAGGAAAGGTGTGGTAAAGTGGCAAACTTTATATACCAATACAACTTGTTAATTGACAACTCGGCATTCATTTATCTTATTTTGATTATGATCATAGTTGTGATCACGAAAAATGAGTGTTGGCACCCACTATCGGTGTTCATACCATCTGGTTCTCAACATTAATCTGGCATGCAGCCGTTACCAGATAATACAAGTACTGTAAAAATTAGATTTGACCGTATATTGGCACCCGGTTGGCTCAACTTTTAAGTTAAATTATTTGATAACCAGTTTAGAATGATGCGCCGTATGGCGCATAACGGGTAGCGACCTTTTTTCGTGCTATCCACTACAAATTGAGTAATAGTGGTGTGATAATACCAGTAGCAGAATAAATAGCACTGCTTTTTTCTATTAGAAATAGCAGGTTGCTAATCGAAATTAAAAGTTGCTGCTATTGCTAATTGTTTATTTTTATGCTGCTGGCTACCTAAACTACTTTTAAAGATATTATAGAGCTGCTAAATATTATTAAATTATTATGCATTTTTCACTTTGATAATATTGTTATTGTGATATTCTTATATCGATGTATACTACCTAAAACAAACATTTAAAAATGTATTGTATAGTACCTATTTAAAATTTATATTCTTGTGTTTTATACATGAGTGATTAAAATAAACATATCATTTGAAACAGCACTAAACGAAGCCCTGGTTCAAAAGGAAAGGCGGACGAATTCGAACGGAATTGTTGCTCACGCCAGAGAAATCAGAGTGCGTGATCCTCATTGGCAAACAATTTATATTGGAAATTAAAATGATTATTTTATTGTTATCATTATAGTTATATTTACAATATCTCGAATCTATAATTAACTTAATATCTATTTTGGATGTTTACTATTCACTATTTAGATTTATTTATACATATTTTCTTTTATGGAATGATGAACCCGTACAAATTAAACTGCTATAGCAGTTATACAAATTTTACATAAAATATTGACTGCTATTTGGCTAATATAATATTGCTACCAGACGGCAGACTATTTCAGCAGTAATTTCTAATAGCATGATAAATAAAAATACTAGAAATCTCAATAGCAGCTATTTGGCATTGCTGTTTTTCAATACCAATAGCAGGTGCTAAAAATATAATTAGCAGTTTACCACCACTAAAATTGAGTGACGCCTTGATATAATATACGCATGCGCAAATTTTAGTACTTCTAACGACCCTATCGGAGTCCATTAGTACTATAGTCCGTTCCACAAGAGAAGACACGAAGCGGCCACCAGTTTTTGTTCGGCGGCGAGCATCCCCCACCCACGACTTTTGTGTGCTGCATTTTAATTACGGTGTATACATCGTCGGTAATGATCGGAAATAGACTTCATAAAGTTCACTGCTTAAAACAAAACTAGGTGGAAGGGGATAAATGCGCAGAAACCGTGTCTTCTCTTTTGGAACGAAGTATAGACGCCGCGCTCTTAAATAAGCTGAATGTTACATATGAAATACACTAGGATCGCTTGTGGTAAAATGGTATTCGATAAGAACATTTTTGGACATAATTCTCTGAAGTCCACTATAGGCCGTCACCAAACCATAGTATCTATATCCATGAGTGTGGTCCACCCATTAATATAAAAAGAAATTCATAAAAGAATTTTAAAATTTAAAAGTGTAAAAGAAAATTAATTTTAAATTAATTAATTAAAATTAATTAAATTTAAAGTTAAAAAGGATAATCTACAAGGTATGGTGTACTTTTTTTTTATCAGTGTCTATTCTAATTTAAGCTATTCTGTGTTGTAGTCCCATAAACTCATGGTGCCAACTGTTACCACATTATTTGTATCTAATGTAATATTGTATATGTTCCTTGTAATTTTTATTTATGTTAAAAGCCTGATTGTTCGAACGACGATGGTTACGGACACGATTTAAGATATATCTTAAACCATGGTTACGAGTAAAACCCTGTTCTCCTACAGTCGATAAGGAAAAAAAATGTAACAACTCATATCAACCAAAAAAAAATGTCAACGTTCTTAATGACAATTTAATATAACTTTCAGTGACAGCCTGTAATACAATAAATAAATAAATGTTTTCATTTTATTTTCACTGTCATCCGTTGATTTATCGTTAATTAATTTGAAAATCCATCTGACAAAAAATGGCATTACTCGATCACGATTACTTACAAAGTATTATATATTTATTCATGTGTTTAAGCACAACGCGCATTATAAAAATAAGGTTGACGTCCAAAACTCAGTAAAAATACAAGATCAATCAATTTGATAGTTACTATAGCAGGGTAATGGATGAACTAAAAACAACCAGGAGGATTACATACAAAAGGAACGTTATATTAAAATATATTGGTCTAAGTGACCTAATAAATAATAAATAAAAACATAAGCAAAAAGTAACGAATGAATAATATAACGCGCAACAAAATAAACAATTAAACAATTACAACTTACACTGTTGATTACATGATTATCAAGAAGATAATTTACGGTATCTCTCGTTACCATTACCAGTGTTATTGAACGATTACACTTGGTTGACCGCTGTCGTAGGTGAACTCGTACATTACATCCGATGATGACTCCTGGTTGACAAATGCCACGGGTAAACTCGAATGCAACATCAAAAGACCGTTGCCACACGAATAGAACTATGACACCCGACTCGGATCGCGTAAACCGAATTAGGTACGACTAACTCGTATTCGTGCTCGTCGCACACTGGTACGCAGCTAAGTAGAACGTGTAGAGAAGTAACATCACGAGGCACAGATAAACGTAGTCGGAACTAATCGCAGTTCGGATACGAATACCAAACGGTAGCGAAACGTCGCAATCAACGTTGTTGAATCATATGGAACACACCGTAAACAAATAAATATGCACTAGGCGCAGAACACGTGTTTCGGCAACAATGGCCGACAACGCGAACGACACCACACTCGGGCAGCTACGCGAGAGCACCGGTGAACAGCCCGAGACGCAAAACGGTCCTAAACAGAACGCGAGTGGGTACGCCGAGCGTCGAGTTCCTCGGTTAGGAGGGTGCAAGCGCAGGGGCGCCAACAAGTGGCAGTAAATCCAACAATAAGTATTACATATCCCGTCACAATTTTACAATTATCAATGATATACTCGTATTTACATGCTAAATATTTACAATTTATTTTTATTTTTACAATTGTACACACTGTAAAGCAGGGATCACTAACTGGTCCACCGCAAACACTTTATAACGGACACTTTTCATGGAGTAGTTTTTTAAATTTTTGAAATGCAAATATAATAACTATAAGTGTGTCATATAAAATTTATATTACGACAAAACAATTATTTAAGTAATTGAAAAAAAATTTGTATGTGGTGACTTCAATTATTAATTATAAAATAAGAAAGTACCTTCAAGCGTATGCCTGCCTAAAACGCATTTATAGAGTATATGAGTATGTATACGAGTGAATGCAGATCGTTTCGCGACAAGTGGCATAGCAAGGGTATGATCTGTGTTGAGAATTATCTAGGTAAATTATCTAAGTGTACATAGTATATATATATCGATAAGTATGATTTTGAAGAATTGTTTACATATATAATAAATACTATTAAATTTATATTTTCTAGTACCATATAATATTTGATTCCTAAGAAAGAAAATTATATAATACACATAATGGTTGAATTAACTCTAAAGTATTTTAACCATAAATATTACTCCATAATAAGTATTATATAAATTGTAATGAATAATTTTATAAAATTATAATATAGCTACCTATAAAGAATATTTTTTTTTCAAGCCTGGATAAAGACTTTCAGGGGCCCAGGGGCAAATACATGGTTGTGGGCCCCCATCAATGAACACAATTCTTTAAAATTTTAAAAGTATTGTATAATAAAACAAATTAAAATTTTTATTTAAGTATAATAACCATTAATGAGAATAAAAACATTAAAAACATTATTTTTTATTTAAATTAATATTTACATAATTAATGAAGTATTTGTTCTAGCTTTTTGCGTAGCGAATATTTTTAATGTTTTATCGAAGCTTAAATTTTGAAGAACATCATTTTCTGTTGATAAAATCATAAATGTTGACAAATTATCTTGTGTTTGTGAAGATCTATTTTTATTTTTAATTCTGACCAACTTCGAAAATGCTCTCTGCAGTACAATTAGCAACAG
>NW_020272033.1:4340-329171 GCF_003268045.1 Sipha flava
AAAAAAAATTTCAACTACTAAACTATATGCTTTATTATTTTGTCCAGTTCTGTGTAAAATTTATCAACTATTACATGTTGTGTTTCAACCCAAAATTTATCATTAACGATAAGACGTATAGTTGAAGTTTTATTGTCACCATCAGGACATTTTTATTATAATTTACCCTTTTATTTTCATATTTTTATACAAGACTTATTTGGGAGCAAAACCCTTCAAACCTACGTTCATAGATTATGTTTGAACTTCTTAAACTTGAAACAACATATTTTAAACTTTTCAACAAATGTACAGCTTTTAAAATATCATTGCTTTTGCTTTATAAATAAATAGATATTTTATTACAATGTTGTGAAATGTCATTCCAAAATATACACAAATAACCTGTTTCTTTTTTCAACATATTTTTAAACAACAACTTAGCATTATATTTTGTATCCCCATTTTCATATTTGCTTTCAGATATTTCAAAAAGTACAGATAATATAGTTTATAATTTATAATGAGTGCATGACAAGCCTCAGAATGGCATACCCATCTTGTGTCATGTAAAGACTTTAAAAACATCAACCTTTCATTATCCTTTTTTCTCTAGCGAATTGGTTAAGATTGTCCATCTGCGAATAGTCACTGAAAAAATTATATAGCCAAATATTTTACTTTTCAACTTAAATACAATTTTCTCTAATTCCTAACAAAAATTTTAATTATTAAAAAATTATGAAAGAAACTATTTGATGGAAATTTGTTAAAATACCCGATTTCGTTAATACATAATACTTGTAAATTTTATTCTAAAATAAAAAAAACATATCAGAAATCTTTTAAAAACTTTAAAACCTATAATATTAAAATTAAAAGTTCATTAAATTTGTATAGAGTTATATCAAAATTCAATATTAAAATCCTCATTAATGTATTTTTTACTATAAAAGTATATTAAAAATTATCGACATTTTAATTTAAAAATCGTGAAATTTTCAAATATTTATTAAAAGATTTAATTTTAATTTATATAATAAAATAAATAAACTAGTATGGTCACAATTAACCACTTTAAAAATAGACATTATCGGTTTATTAATTTTTTTCCAACCTATTCATTCCAGCCATTTTTTTCAAAAATTTATTTACTTAAATGTGTTAAATAAAAACTAATTAAAAAAATTAATAATTATTGAATATTAATAATATTATGATTATTTATTAATTATTTTATTTTTTAACTAATTTAATTAACTTAAATTCCGATTCATTAAATCATATTTTTGATACATACTTGAACTACTTTTTTTGTGGAATCCTTTGTTCCAGTAATATAAATTATGTTAGACGAATTTTTCATACACGGTATTTGAACACGTGCTCCTGTATGTTTTTCGATACTTTTAAGATTAAGTCCTTGTTTGCCTAATAACTTACTTCGATGTTCCTTTGGAAAATGTGTAGTAGTAGTTTTAATCTGAAATTTTAATGTTTTAGTTAAATTTGCTAAAAAAAAAAAAAAAATTTTTTTATTTATTTATCCGTAAAAAAATTATAAAATAAATGATTTATCAAACATTTTACATTATTATGCACATTTATGTATTATACGAGGCATATTCGAAAAATATGGGCCGTTTTATCATAAAAAAAACAATAACCATATGAAATCGCTTTTATTAGCACATTTAGTTTCCTATAGGAATAGTATACTTATTAGTATACTAATCATTTCCACTTTTCCACATAATCGCCGTTTTATTTTAAGAATTTTTCGTACCGCTTCACCAGCTTCCTTAACCCATCTGCATAGAAGCTCGCCGCCGGCGAGTTGAACGAGTTTTCAATGGCGTTCTGAAGTTTTTTGTCATTTTCAAAGCGTTGTCCACCGAGCCATTTTTTGAAATATAAGAAAAGGAAGTAGTCACTAGGTGCAAAGTCGGGACTAGTACGGTGGGTTTCTCTTGGGTCTTGGTTGCAGTGTGAGGACGCGCATTGTTGTGAAGGAGGATTATACCGGATGACAATTTGTGGTATCCAAGTTAGTCTGTGACAATTGTGTAGACAATAGTGCGTTCAAGGTTAGGAAATTCATAAGCCAGGGCACTAATAGTCAACCGACGATTAGATTGCAGCTTTTGGTCCACCAAAGAAACAATTTCTTCAGTTTGCCTACTGGGCTTACCACTCCGCTCTTCGTCATGAACATTTATTCGTCCATTTTTGAAATCACGACACCATTGTCTTACCTTTTTTTTCACTCATTACAGTAGGTCCATAAACTAGTCATAACTTTCGATGAATTTCAGCAGTTGAAGATCCATTTGCACACAAAAATCTTATTACAGCGCGAACTTCACAGTTGGCGGGAACAACAACTATCGCGGACATTACCTACTGTACGCACAATTAAGAAAATTACTACTAAATCAAAACAACGCCTGAAATAACTGCACGAGTAGTGCACGTACAGATATGCACAAGTTTAAACGTGTTATGGCTTGTCGATTTTGAAATATAAGCGAACGGCCTCGTAATATTAAAAAATTATAATAATAATAAATAATTCATAATTTGTACACAACAATATAATATATATAATAAATATTATTTTTATCAGTTAATCTTATTAATTCCAACTTAATTAAAACTTATTTACTTGAGTTTGGTCGCTTGCGATAATCTTTTGTTTTGCTAGTTCAACATTAACGCTATTGCCGCTGATTAGATCCATGGTTTTTGAAGTACAAATCTCCATTCCTACATTATATTCTTTCCCAATTTTTATATATACTTCCTTACATTTTTCATGTTCTAATTGACTATTCCTGTCCCAATTTCGGTCTTGGGCAGGTATTGTAATTATCTACAAATTTTACAAAATAAAAATTAAGATATTATTTTATTTATATTCTAGATATAAATCAACAAAAACTTTCTAAACTATTCATACATAAAAATGTTATTTAAAATCATAATAATGATGTTCTTTAATATGCAAATTATCATTCTATAATTTTTATGTTATTTTTTATTTAACTTTCAACATAAAGTTATTTTAGCTCAACAATTAAATGATGTAAGATAACTAAGTATGTATTTTAACATTGATATACAATAATTATTAAGATAAGAGGAGACGTGAGTACAATATTTTTATTTTTATGATAACAAGTGCGTTGTTTTGCGACGTTTAAGAAGTAATTTATGTTTAGGACAACCTTTATAGTTGGAATTATGATCATCCGCGCAAAAGCCGCACTTGGTTGAACTGCCTTTCTCTTTGATGTAACTGTTTTAGGAGTGATTTCTCCCACATTTAACACAACGTAAAGGATGAACGGTCACCATCATTTCCAGTACGGTGATGGTAATAGTTAGCATTGTGACCGTAGCTATGTAATTTTAGACACTGAGGTGAATCACTAGAAGTCTTATTGGGTAATTCAACTTAAATTTTCATGTGCAACATTGATGATTCATTAAGAATTTTTTTATCATTTATATTTGGATTAATTTCAACAAAGAACAGCGGAAGCGTAAGGCCATTTTGAATGACATTCGTAATTATTTTGCGGGAATTTAATTCCAATAGGGCATCTGATATATATAGTGACCTGATGTTTTTATATTGATGGTAAAAAATAGATTCTTTGGTTATATTATGAACATCACAAGAGGTTTCGAGTTTGATTTCTTTGTCCACTTCGCTCGAAGACAGCAAAACGATTAGGAGAAACTAATGGTTTAGTGTTTTTTCCCATATGGATAGGAGCAGGACCGTAGCAAGAGGGTGACGAGAGGTGCCTACACCTCGGGCGCAATTCCTGGAAGAGCGCAAAAATATAAATCTTACATTCAAGTTTAAAAATTACAATGGTCAGTGTCGTATATTTTGTTTACAAAACTTTTAACATTCTTAAAATTAATTAAAACAATCATTGAAAATAATATCTAATAAGCATAGTATTTTTATATTGAAAATACATAAGGACGCATTTAGAAATTTCGTCTCGGGGGCAATGTTTGGTTGCTATGGCACTGGATAGGAAAATTAGGCTACGATAGCAGCGACCGTTTGGGTTTGGTAGTAAGTGGAGAGGATATGTTGTCAATCTTGAAAGTGAAGTCGCATAAATATAATACCGTGATTTGAACTAACATAACTTAAATAAACTAGTGAAGTAACTTAACTAAAATTGCGGTAACTGAACGGACAAATTATAATCGCACTGACATGCATCCGTGTTACAAGCCAATATCAGACTGATTGTTCTAATACTTATTAATTACTATTAAAATGGCATGATAAATTACTTCGTTCACCGTTGAAGATTTAATATTCCACCGTTTTTTAAATGGTACAGTGCCGATTGTGTTCGATGTCTTCGAAACCGGCAAAGCTGGAAATACGAGATCGTAGCTGTTGCCATTATTCTTAGCATCTCCTGAACTAGGTTGGCCAGACACCATTGACACATTCATTATTGTAATTGTTGCTTTGAACAGGTACTAAATTACTTTCCTGAAACAAAATCTAAAAACTCTAAAATCAAAATGCGAATGAATAAAAAAATTTAATTCATTCGAATTCGATAACAATGTTCAACCAGTATTATGCTTCAGAAAATGATTTGATACGCCATATAAATAAACTAAATGTTCTTCTATAAATATAAACAACTAACAAACTAAATCACCAATAGTTACAAATATGCTAAATATAATTTTATATCGATTAATAACGACTAATAATGCAATTTTTATAAGTTTGTATTATCAAACGATAATCGATTGAAAAAATAAAATGTTCATATAAAAATCAATAATGTATTTAAGTATTAAGAAACTATTAAATACCATAAAAATGCTATCATAAACACTCAGTTTTAGTTTTGAGTCACTACGAATAAAATATTTTATAAAATAACATCATAATGATTAATATCGTACAAATATAACTGATATTTATTAAAATGTCCAATTCCGTCAATGTATAATTTTCTTAAGTTTATAAAACTATTTTGTGGCTTTCCGGTATTTTTTATTTTATTTTATTGCGTTAAAAAATGTTATGAAAAATCTTGTATCTAAATTTCAACTGTTAATTATAACATTTTTTTAAATAAATTTTTTTAATATTTTGGGTTTGGCCCCTCTATTTTAAAATTAAAGTTGAAGTCACAATGAACGTTCCTCCAAAATATCATCATTTTGTTGCCCACCACGCTCAAGTAATAAACCAAATAAGTGGGAAACATAATGGAGTTACTGTTACATTTCCACAAGTTAATTCCAATTCTAGTAAAGTTTTGATTAAAGGCCACAAGGATTATGTTGAAAAAGCCAAATGTGAAATCGATAATATTATTATTGACTTGGTAAGTTGTATACTAACATTTATTGTTTTATCGTTAAATTATTAATCAATAATCGTGTTACACAGCGGCGTAGCAGAGGTGCAATAGGTGCGACGCAGCGAGGTCTTCTTGATTTGGGGCCCTCAATTCAAAAGAAAACTGATATGAACAAAAATAGAAGCTTGTGTTAACTATAATCATTTGTTTTGATTTTCGATAGAAATAAATAATGAAAACATTTTTTTTCAAAATCTCAACAACGTCTTTTAATGTTAGATTAGTCGAAATAATTAAACTAATAAATTGAAATGTAATTATAATGAAATAAAATATATTAAATACGATAAACTTAACATAAAAATTACTATATTAACAAACTTATTATTAATTATTGATTATAATTTTTTTAATATTTTGGGTTTGGCCCCTCTATTTTAAAATCCTGTCTACGCTACCGAAAGATAATATTCTTTATGACATAAAGAGATCTAAACTATAGGCCTAAACATCTTTATTCCATATTTATTGATGTAAAAAAATAGAGGAGGTTATAAAAGAGTTTTAATAGTGTTTTTAAATGACTTAAATACATTGGGAATTTGTTAATCAAACTGACCTGCTATTTTACTTCTATTATATCTGGTTTATCTGTAAAAATAATAATCTCAGCTAAGAATGATTGTTATAATTTCAATATCCTACAAAATATGACATGTTCCAATAATTCATTTTACAAAATCATGGATTATGTTTAGTAATAGGTAATAACAATCTGTAAAAATATTTATAAATACAACTACATAATGTTGCTAAAGCGAAAACTTCAAATATTGTTAATAACGACATCAATTAACCAAATAAGTTGTATTTTATAATTTGTGATAGATACTGTATGTTTTAATTTTAAACTTATATGTTAAAAATATTTTTGTCGTGAAAAATACAGTCAACATTTTGTATCCTCTTTGGTTGTACAACGTATTTATTTAATAAGAAATTCTTCACTAAATTAAATAACTATGGTTACTAATGCATTGTTTCACAATAGTTCAATAATAGTGAAAATTCAGCGTAAAATTTAAACAGTGTTTATTACAATTAACTAAAACGTTTTCCATCACTGTGTAATTGGACCATTGGAGATGTACGGAGACTACGTATTGGAGGACAATAAGCCAATACAACCAAAAGCTTTAGTGAAGCGTGGTTACACCGTTGCCGAACGGATTGGCCAAGGAGGATACAGATTGATTTTGACGGCCAGATCTGCGCGGCATCATAGCCGCATGGCGATCAAAGTGATCGAAAGATGTTCGTCGGACAGTGATTTACAAAAGGCCATCGAAAGCGAGAAACTGTTCGCCGACATGTTCGATCATCCTTATATCAACGTGTACCACGAAATCATAGAAACATCGAGAAGGTAAAATAACAATCTCAGTATTATCGTCGTACGCGTTAAGTCCGATTTGTTTTCACGTATACCGTTGTTCCACACACGTTGGGCGAACAAAGTTTGTCGAGCGTAGAGTAATGAATTTTTTCATTCTGTTGGACCGCTCGAACGACGGTCTGAGAGATCGCCGCAAGAGCACCGACAACTAACCGTTTTCGCGTTTTTCGTTGCATACAATCATGCGCTGGGGTCGCTGTAAACAGGGTGTACATGATCATGGACTACTACCCGGACGGCACGTTGCTGGACTACTTCAAGGAGGTGAACTACACGCCCGAGCCGGTGGCGTACGAGTGGTTCGCGCAGCTGTGCTCGGCACTCGAGTACGTGCACGGCCGCGGCTTCGCGCACCGCGACGTCAAGATGGAAAACGTGCTGCTGGACCGGCAGGGCAACATCCGATTGGCCGACTTCGGGATGTGCGTGGCCGTCATGGAGCCAAACGTTAGTCCCGACGACGATCGCGAAAGAGTCGCGTCCCGTCGGCCCGTCAACCTTACAGCATGCGGCACCGTCATGTACATGTCACCGGAACAGTTGTCCCGCGTCCCGTACAACGCGCAGTTGGCCGACGTATGGGCTGCCGGTGTGCTACTCTTCTGTCTGGTCGTCGGCCGGTTTCCGTTCCCGTACCCGACCGGAGTACGCGACGTGAGGCCACTGGTAAGTTCTGTAGACGTTCGCCGAACGGTCGTTAAACTTCGACTGCAAAAACGTAAGCGTCACGAGTAACGTCTTGTAACTGCGTGCAACGAACGAGTTAGAGAGGAGGGACATGGATTTTGTGTGATCATATCGATTTAAAATTTATCGCCCAATCGTTTAGCCCTTTGATGTTTAACGCACATTTATAAATGCATACGGTTGGCTGTTCGCGAGATTTGATTTTCTAGGTCATTCTGTATTCATAACTAGGCTTATGTTGAACACCAAACTAAATTTTATAACGTTGAAAAATACAACTGTTAACAGATATTGAAATGTCAGAGAGATGGATACGCCTTTGAACCACATGAAAAAATACGTCTATCGATCGAGTGCCAATCGATTTTCGGAAAAATATTTGTAGACGAATCGCAAAGAGAAGAAATCAAAAATCTTAAAAAAGATAAATGGATGGTTAAAGGAACACAGAACAACGAAAATTAGTACTTTTTAATTTAATAGTGTGTTCAATTTTATGAAACACGTCTTTAAATTAAACATAATTTTATTATGTCGCGTAACTATAAATAATCTTAAATTTTTACGAGTTATATCAAAAAGTAAATTTTGTTGGACAATAAAAATAAGTTAAGAAATATGTTTAAAAAAAAAAAAACAATTTAATGGGACAAATTTTAAGCTATTTTTCAACAAAGTGGCCACCTTTATTTAAGCACTTTTGACGGAGTATTAGATTTGTATTCCTTCGTCTTAGAAACCTGTGATTACAATCACTTGTTCGCATCTTCTCTTGCCACGTCGTCGTCGTTGGTTTTTGGTCACTAAGAAATTATTTCATGTGTAAAAAAATATGAAAATTACTAGTTTCAGATCTTAAAAAACTGCATCTTATAGTATAAAATAAAATGTGAGGCATGTTTAAACGCATTATTGGTTTTGTTCACGACAATGTCCACCTACACAGTGAATGTGAACTTCTTGTCGATTTTGCATCTGAAGAATTTGATCATCCTCCTTACATAACCATACATGGCAACTAGTTTATGTTTTCATAATATTTTATGTATGATATAATTTCTTAGTGGCCAATTATTCAATGATGACCACATGCTGAAAGAAGATGTTAACATCTGTTTGTTATCATATATGACATATTTTTATGATGAAAGAATAAATAAACTAGTATCGTATCATAAGTACTTAAATAAAGCCATTTTTATTGAACCTTTTAAAAAAATAACTTAATATTTATATTTATTTTTCCAATAAATTGTTTTTTTTTAATTTTATATTTTACTTACCTACTCGAATTTTTATTACCCAACGGAATTTTCTTTCTGGTCACATATGTTACAAATAGTTTAATTTTCATGATGATAAGGGTCCGATAATGTAACGACGCTATTCATGATGTATTAAAATATTTTTATATTTTTATTTTTATTTTATTTTATTTATATTCATATTTTTTTATTTTTTTACAAAAATGTTTTTTTTATGTCTTGTAAAAAACATTCAAAAACATTGTTTTTGATTGATGGATCTCCACCATTCTTCTTTCAATTGTCTTTCAAGATTGGTCATTCCACGAGTTCTGATTCCATAATTTACTTGTATTTGTTTCCATAAACATTCAATAGTCTATGTTTGACCACCTGTACGCGAATCTATAAAGTTTTTTGTATTGATGTTTCACCGACCTATTTCTTATATTTTTGAATTGAATATTATCATAATTATTAAAAAAAAATACATAATCATATCAGTTGTGCGCTCCTTTAAAATTTATGCTACGGGAATCGTAGTATGTTTTCTGAGCATTATATAATGTAGTGCGTATGTGTATGTAGAACTACGCGTATTTTTTCACCAAATAACACTTCACTCAGATTCGTACAAAATTAACATAATAGTGCTTTAGAACATAAAATAGAGTTAGAGATTAGAGTTTAGAGAGAAGAAGAGATCATAAAAAATTTTTGGAGTCGAAAGCATTGGAAATTATTTAGGGTTATTAGTGCTTATTGCTAATTTTAATCCATTTTGAGTTGTATGATAATAAGGGGAAAGATAATTCATTATGAATGTCGAAAACCATTTGTAATGAAATTTTAAACATAATGAAAAACGATTTAGTTAACTTTATTGTAGAAGTTAAACGGTTAAAATACTTCTCTATAATTATGGATTCTACTTCAAACATCTCAAAGATTGATCAAATGGGTATAGTAATCAGATATTGCATTTCATCTTAAGTTTATGAGCGATTTTTTGATCTATCACCAGTAACTAGTCATAAAGGAGAATTTCTGTAAAATACGGGACTTGATATAAAAAGTTGTCTTCGTCAATCTTATGACAACGCTTCTAACATGAGAAGTATATATAAGGAACCCAAAGCATACGTTAAAAATCAAAAACCTTTAGCTGTTTACATTCCATGTAAAACCCGCTCGTTAAATTTAATGGGTGTACATAGTATACATAGACTTCTGTGAAGATACTGTTCATTATTTTAGTTTTTTGCATATGCTATATAATTTTTTCAGTGACTATTCGCAGATGGACAATCTTAACCAATTCGCTAGAGAAAAAGGATAATGAAAGGTTGATGTTTTTAAAGTCTTTACATGACACAAGATGGGTATGCCATTCTGAGGCTTGTCATGCACTCATTATAAATTATAAACTATATTATCTGTACTTTTTGAAATATCTGAAAGCAAATATGAAAATGGGGATACAAAATATAATGCTAAGTTGTTGTTTAAAAATATGTTGAAAAAAGAAACAGGTTATTTGTGTATATTTTGGAATGACATTTCACAACATTGTAATAAAATATCTATTTATTTATAAAGCAAAAGCAATGATATTTTAAAAGCTGTACATTTGTTGAAAAGTTTAAAATATGTTGTTTCAAGTTTAAGAAGTTCAAACATAATCTATGAACGTAGGTTTGAAGGGTTTTGCTCCCAAATAAGTCTTGTATAAAAATATGAAAATAAAAGGGTAAATTATAATAAAAATGTCCTGATGGTGACAATAAAACTTCAACTATACGTCTTATCGTTAATGATAAATTTTGGGTTGAAACACAACATGTAATAGTTGATAAATTTTACACAGAACTGGACAAAATAATAAAGCATATAGTTTAGTAGTTGAAATTTTTTTTATTTTTAACTAGACTACATGTTGAGTCTACTAATAATGATGAGAAAAGTGTTAACAGATTCATTAGTGTATATAATGACGATGTTGATGATACAACAAAGTATGAATTAGTACATTTCAAACAGTTTTGGGATCAGTTAAAACCAACATTTGATGGAAGTGATGTACTCAAGATATTTGAATGGATGACCGAATGTAATATTATTAATATTTTCCCTAGCATTCATATTGCTCTAAGAATATATCTTACCGTTCCTGTTGCTAATTGTACTGCAGAGAGCATTTTCGAAGTTGGTCAGAATTAAAAATAAAAATAGATCTTCACAAACACAAGATAATTTGTCAACATTTATGATTTTATCAACAGAAAATGATGTTCTTCAAAATTTAAGCTTCGATAAAACATTAAAAATATTCGCTACGCAAAAAGCTAGAACTTGATAGATAGCATACGACACGTGTGTCCATTAAAGTTTTTTATTGATGTTTCACCGACCTATTTCTTATATTTTTAACATTGTATAAGCTAATAAGTATTTAAATCCCAAAGGAATCAAATGTGGTTATTTTCGTTTTCATATGAGCGTAGAATAAATATTAAAAAAAAAAAAATAAAAAAAAAATATAGAAATTCATTCATTATGATATCTTGGGTTAAGGATTTCATAATTTTGGCAACGTACATAAAATTTAGCTACACAAAAGATGAAATATATCAATTAAATCGATTGAAGTAGACTTACTCAACATTATAGCTTACTTTCTAAAACATATTGCACTTAATATTTAAACTTACAACCAACCATCCGAAAAATGTATAATTGTGTGCCTCATCGAGTTTCAATTAACTAATTATAGTTACTGATTGATACACGATATCAACATAACCAAAAACCAGTTGCATATTAGTACGTATACGCGGGTATATGCCGTATACCCTTCAGCAGATTTTCGTTTTTCGGCATATACCTAATGTAAAACTTTATTTTAAGGGTATGCGGTTTTAAAATAACTCGAAAACCTTAATTGAATACTACTAGTTCATTGGAAAAAATTGTTATTAACTGTGAAGTTTGAATGAAATATTTATCACAAAATGAAATATTTATTACAGTGAGAATCGCTGTGCTTAATTTATTTTAAGTTTGATTTAGTAAATAACATTTTAAATAATAGATATTATTAAATATAATACGGAGTATGGACATTCAGCCCGTGGTTCTTATATCTGCATCGAAAAAATTATTCAATTTGTAACGCGTGACAAACATGTGGTGTTGTATTTTATTATCTTATTAGAAGTTATAAACATGTAAGGGATTAATTTATTCGAACGTAGTGAAAAGTTATTTTGAGGTTTATATCTATATTTTTTTAATGCGTATACCCTTAAATATATTTACCAATACACCGTTGCCAAATATTATACCGTTTTTACTACTTATCATTTCTTTGCTGGTCATTTCAACTATTCGTATTATCGATAAGGTGTAATAACTCAAGTAAAAGTTAAGTTTAAGTTTATGGGATATAAAAATCTAAATAGCTACACGAAATTTTTTTAAATAATGGTCATTATAATTTTTTATAGATTTATTTTATTTATTTATTTATTTTATTTTATTTATTTTAAAGTATACTCGAACAATTCCTTTCAGATTACGCACTGTCGAGCCATCTAGCGCTACTCGTACGGCGTAAAAGTGATTTGTTCATCTACGACAGATGGCGCTCTTATGACCTTATCTTACTCGTAATATTTAAACACCAATAGTTTTCTTTTTATTTATGTCTTCTAATATACTCGTATAAGCTAAAATGTAGCAATATCATGAAACAACACGCGAAATAAAATATATAGATAGATATAACCATTGATTATAGAATAAATTATAAAATTGTTTATTCTGTAATCAATGATATAATTAAGAATCAGTGAAGATCGCAAAAAAAAAAATATTACTATAATATTATGTTGCTGGGGCGTTAATTAAATTCGATTATAATACGTAATAATATAAATAATTTACGTTATATAAAAGTGTAATACAAACGTTTAATATTTGAACAACAAGAACAATTTTAGTTAGTACTTTTGACGATGAGTGCGTTTGGAGTGTAATTAGTGGATTTATTATGGCATTCGGATTAGAGATGAATCGGAAAAAAATAATTGAGATATGTTCTGTGAATATTTTGATTGACTGTAGCTTTCGCAAGTTTTAGTCTTGGATTGACTACGGTAGTCGGTGGCCTTGGCTGATGGAACCGTTGTAGTGGTTTTATTTTTTGTTGGTATATATTTTGAAAGACGTGCATCCTCTGTTATTTACTGTGTGGTCCAGTAACTTATAGTTACACCATTTATTTTTACGTCATTAGATTCATTTAGTCCCAAAGGTGGCAATTTTCTCAAACAATTGCGTGAAAATGGTTTGTTATTTCCGATTAATTTGCGTATATTGTGTGTGTATGTGTATTACACGTGACAATGACCGTTCAACAATAATATTAATCACAAAATCGTCATTCAAATATAATTACAATATAGTAATTATTTTCTTAGTTATTCCAACAAGATACATATTGATATGAAATGCATTAAATTATTACAATTTATTGAACACGAGACACGAGTAACGACCGAATTTGTAGTGTTATCAGATTGTCTACGGGTTCCTTCGACAGCCGCTCACGCAGTTCCGCAACAACCGGGTGAAATACTATAAAACCGGAAACGCGGACACTGCATCTGCCAATTCGCGCAATGACGTTTCGATCAAGATTAAATATTGTAGCGCTCATCAACGAGTTCAGAACTGAGGTCGGTATTTAATTCCCTGGGTAATATCTAGAAGTTTCGGAATTTTAAACGAAATCATTAATTTTTTTGTAAATCTGTAAAAGTGATTGGAATTCAATTTTTATTTTTATTTTTTAATGTTCGTATAGCACATCTGTATCTGAATATTTTAAACGTTTTAACTCCACCGATGCAGAGGAGGCTGGTAACTGTAATTAATTTTTGTTGAGAAATCACTCGGGCGCTGGGACGAAATTACCGAAAACTAACTTCAAAGAGATTGAATTTACACATTTTTGCCCACTCGAATAGAATTTAATGTTCATGTTTTTGATCCCAAGTTCTTATTATGTATCTGTTACGCTACTCTTTAATTTGATAATCTTTTCAATCCTCACGCGTTTCATCTCGTTAGTACAAATGTTTTAAAATTATATGTTAAATCATTTTATCATTGAATTATTCGCGCCTGTATCGTGTGCGGTAAACTACACTACACGTTACACTAATTCTACTACCCGAATTATATTTTTCGATTTTTAAAGCAAGTTTGGACGTAAATAGTTAATATCTATTTAGTAATTTTCATACGAATCGTCAATGCTAATCAAAAGGTAATGCGAGTTAAGGGAAAATTTATTTAAAATCACTGTCCGTTGTCTTCGTAGCGATGAATTTTTATAATTTATACAAAAATTATGGAAATGTTCCTATATCGCGTTTAAAATGTTAATCACGGTGTAGGGTCAAGTAGGCACACTTGCGCTCCGTAGGACGGAATATCGTTGATTGCGTTAATCAATTCGATACATATAGGTACCTGTACCATACTTTTACACCGGTCGTCGAGACGCTGTCAAACCTACACAGTTAAGTTATTGTAAGTTGTGATTTCAAATAAAATCGCATTACTCTTTGTACACATATCACGGCCATCAATATATATATACATATATATATATATATATATTATCTGGTGTAGAAATCGTTAAGCGATTGCGTACGGGATCAGACATTCATAAAAATTATGTTTTAACAACGTGCACAGCGCGACTAGAATGTGAACACTCTATCGTTTCGAAGCGTTGTTTTATGGTGCACTCGTATTGTTATTCCGTAAGAAGTGTACGGACTTACACTTAAGACTCAGCTGCGGTCGGTCCTCGTGAACGGATATCAGACGAACGCGGTAAACGGAAACGGCAGTGGTGTATTTGGGATAATTTATCAAGGGGGGGGGGGGCAAAATACAATGATCACTTACTGTTACAATATAAGGAAACTTTAATGCAATAGTATATTTATTTTTATATTAGGTTAGGATTTTAGACACCGGTTCAAACTCGTTCAGTTACAATCCAAAACATACTGTCATAAAACAAGTTTAGTATAAGTTCTGTGTTCCTTTTTTTCGTGGCAGGAAACAAATTAACCAACTCATCTATTTCAATGCCCTTGTGCCTATAAGTAATTAGCAAAGCCAATCCAATTTATAATCACAGTTTCCGCAAGAGTATAAAAAATAAGTCTTGGGGGGCGGTAAAATGCCCCTATTGACCCTCCTCCCTCAAATACGCCACCGGGAAATGACGGGAACGGTTGAAATAACGTAGACCACCCTTAGTCGTACGGTTCGAGCATGCCTGCCTACAGGGGGGGAAGGCCAAAGGCGTAATTGTTCCTACTGGGAATTTTGGTTTGAAAACTATTATTCATTTAATACCAAGAAAATTAATTATAACATCATTTCATTGAGATCCATTTATGAAGTTTAGTAAAATATACTTATAATTTTGAACGTATTTATTAGTTAACAATGTTTACGCTTGACTGCATATCGCTTAAAACTAAAAAATCTCTCCCGAGTACCGATTTCTGTGGTATTTGATTTCGTTGTCATCTATTTTTAGGTACACGTTGTTTCGGCCCTTAGAATTTTAATCTTGCCTCAGGTGGGATTTTATCCTGCGGTATCAAGCCGGTTCGAAAACGCCCGACCGAAAGCGTACGACTTAACCGGACGGTATTGCGCTGTGCGCGCGCGCGCCGTGCCGTACGGTTTTATGTATCCGAGAGCTGGGCCGGGCCACGACGGCGGGGTACGCGGGGCGGAAAGGGATTGCGTGGTGACGGCAGTGGGGTGGGGGACACAATGGGCCGTGACGAGCGATTGTATTGGCCGATGCGGGGGTGCGGTGTGGGGGTGGCGGGCGGCGGGAACAATGCACGGCGACGGCCTCTGCGCACCACGACCGCCGTCCGAACAACGCCACCGCTCCCGTTCGCAGATATTGTTCTCGGGCCACGCGGCGCAGTGCGGTTGCGCGTCCTCGGGAACCTGAGCGGGACAAGGGATTTTCCGTTGTTGCGTGAGTGACGGGAAGATTGAAATAAAAAAATTAATAAACGAGGTCCAGAGAATGATTAATGTATTTTATTATAATGTTTTCCGATTGTTATAACCGATACACTGAAAAAGAAAACAATTACGAGAAAATCATAATCCCAGTTCAGATGAATTAAATAATCATTTTTGTTCTTTTTTTCTCTATCGGTCATGATCTAACTTATTTAAAACATCCGTTGAAACAACAGCGTGCTTGTTTAGCCTTTTCGCGGTTCGCAACCTGTTCACCGCAGCCACCCCGGAGTGATCTTAACCGATATTCTTAACGTGTACGCGCGCAGTACGTGGCTAGAATGGGATGTGCACTTACTATACTGGGTATGAAATTGTGAAACACAAAAACTATTCATCGCCGTTATAGGTTTTTACAATATTTTATTTTTGAATATTATATTAAGTGGGTGATATTTAAAAAACTAGTAACTGTTCACAAATAACTGATAGATCAGACATCAACATGGTTAAAATTCATAACGATAAGAAACATTTCGGAATGGGTGCGGTTCTAGAACAGAAAAAAAGGGGAAAAGAATTCGAGTATGAGTAAACGTCGTGTATGCTCAGCAACAACAAACAGGGCATGTTTGATTGCTCGTGAGAGCAACAATTTAGTGACCAATATTTACAAAATCAGCGGATGATTTTATGGTTTCATTTACTGTTATTAATTTGGGAGGGTGAGTGTTATTTTTTAGATAAAAAGCCAATTGTATATTTAGAATATGCAATTTAGGGACTCGATTCGTATTCTGTGACGCCACTAACGCTCTTGGCCCGCTTTCAAGCACCCACTTGCGTAAGTACGGGTGAGAAGGGGTTTTCTTTATACTTGATTTTTCAACGTCACGATCCGATATCGTAATGTTATCTTAATTTTTTTTTATCGGTTTCGCTTTATGTGGTTATGTAGAACAATTATATCGATATATAGATGTACCCATCGATGTATAATTTTCGTTTTGTTTGCTTTCTCGCTGTTGACAATGTTCTATTGTTAATAATTATTTTGTGACATATCTCTTAATTTCCTATTATTTTATACTAGTAGTGATTGTAAAAGATACACAGTGAAGCAAGGTATTTTCATGGCGTAGGCACTTTCGTGAAATTATTTGTTGAACGTATAATGTAATACCCTAATTCACGATTGTCTTGAAAATTACATTTATCCTTAAAATTATTCCTCAAAGAAACATAGTTAATTACAATTAATGTGCTTTTGTTTGTTTAATTTGACAAAATTGATTTCGCAGTTTCTACAGTGAGCATGTACGATTCGAACCGATCAGATGGCTCGTCTATCCTGGATAATATTTAGTAGTATATACCTCTATTTACTTAATTATTTTTGAATTATTACAATTTTTACAAATATATCACACAAGACGTATAAATTATTCGCAAGTGTAACATTGTCGTGGAAATATAAACAAGGAACGTTAATCTCGGAAAAAATAACTACAAACCTGAATCGCGTGAGACCCAAGCATATTAAGATGACCATTATTGAGCAGGGTATTGTAAGTACTGCTATGACGAAGACCGACAAGATATTTATGTTACGTTATATAAACATGGTGCACGGTAACATGATATTAAAGATGATTGAAATTATCAATGTATTATTTCAATAATCTGATCGAATTTACTATATATTGCAATGACCAAGTAAAACATAATTATTCATATACACGTATTTTATTATTTCTTTGAATGCAATTGATTTCAATAAGTATACAATATGATATTGGCCTTAAAAAATGATTTTCTACACTTTTTTAATTTTTTAACGCCCTTGTTATTAAAATATGTGTTATGCTATTAATGTTCTACATTTTTTCTTACATAAATAATAATAATAATAAATTCATGTCCACAGGACATGATTTATTTATTTGTTCGTAATTACATTTAAAAAACAGCTAATATTACATATAACTATGTATACTATTAACGGAATAATGAACTCAATTATAATTATATAGGAGATAATCAATATTAAATCATCATAATTATATTTTAATACATTATATTAAAAATATTACTATATTATATTTATCCACTACACACAATTAATAAAAGATCAAATTTCAAACTAAAATTCACATTTTCTTACGTGTATAATTTTGTTGGTAAGGGTGTACCATATTTATCAAACTATCAAACAAAATATAAACAATTATCGTAATATAATTTAAGTATATAAAATATATACTTAATACAATAATAATGATTATTATTGTATTAAGTATAGTATACCTATTTATAGTATATAAGTGGTTTTTTTAAATGATTATTTAAAATTCTAATATATTTAATGTATAGAATAATGTACCATAATTAGGTAGACATATTGATTATTACATTAATATTTTATATTAATACATACATATATATATATTCATTATACGTGTTTGCATGTTAATTTTATACATTTTTTTTTTCAATGATGATTGATACTTAGTATATTTGTAAATCGTGTATCTCATATGAATATACTTTGTACATATTTTTATACGATTATAATTTCATCATATCTTTAATTTAATTTAGTATTTATTCATGTAAGTTTCTAGATATCTTAATTTACAAGATCAACCTTAAATTGTTGAATATTCATTTTGCGTTTACTTTGTTGATAATTACATTCAAACATCAATAATATCAATGAGTAATTGTTGGCCCAGTTATAAAAAATTTACTAATAAATATGCATATTAGTTTGTTTGTGTAGTATTAATTATAATTTGTTAGTATTATGGAAATAAGTTTTAAACAGTAGTTAAAATTATCACGATTGATTTTTTTAAGTTTGACTTCTTTGAAATTTTTTGTTTTCACGAATATTTTCTGAACCGAATCAAATCCGTTGTAGGTTTTTCGAAGATTTCCCGTTTTTCACTATCTACAATAGAACGTACCATCATAGTTGTTGACCCTTTGATTGTGAATGGTTATAAAATAATTTTTATTTATCTCATTATTTTAGGGCATCAATAGCACAGGAGCACTAACAACTTTATTTCTCAATAATACCCAATGATTCGCATACATAATTGAATTGCTCCTTCATTATGGGTACTATTGTAAAGTATTTTCAAGTCGAATTCCGAGATTACAAGTTGTATCTCGATAAAACATTTTCGTACGTATTATTTTTTATCAACCCTATAGTTGGTCCGCATAGGCGTTGCATAATTAAATCTTATTGTAAGAGTTGCTCTTAAAAATATATTTTATTTATGAAAGTTTCGTGGATTGGTTTTTCGTTTTCTATTTTTTCCTCTATTTTTTTCTATTTTTTTTTCTTTTTTCATTAATGATAATAACAGTTGAACAATAACGGACGTCCCGTTGAGTTTTGTCCGATCTTTCGCCGCACAACGTGGACGGCACTATCCACTATACTCCAAGTGTACTGTACGCGTACCCGTGTACCGGCTATTCAAGATGCGATTGCTATGTCTCGTATAATACGTCCAATTACAAAATAATTTTATTGTAACGAACCGGAGGGCAATACCGCGTAGGTAGGTTTGTATACGCTTACGTATAATATTTGTATACACATGTTGCGTTGCCGCACACTCCACGTAACATAATATCAGCTTGAAAGCCAACAATCGCCACACACGGGAAGCCTATATTACACAGTGACCCGGCGGTAGCGTCTGTTCGAGTCTTTCTATACCTATATTTCCCTTTCTATCTCTCTCTCTCTCTTTTACTTGGTTTAAATCACATACACATTTATGTACGTATACCTATATATATATATATACGAACTATCTCTCCTTTCTACGCATTGTATGTACACGTGTACGGTACGCTACACAAGAGGATATAGTTAGTTTGGAGACGCATAGTCGTATTTGTCTTTCAGCGGCTATCTTCATCAACAAGCCCATTGTCCGGAACAACGCGGACGGGTCACAAAAGCGTCGTAGCCCATGGGAAAGGGATCTTGGTCGTGGTGATGTAAGGATATGTGATAGAGGGGGGCAATTTCTATCCCATTGTTTATCGACCCTATGTATACTATATTTCCAATAATTTAATAATGATAATAATAATAATAATAATAATAATAATATAGTGGTTGCAGTAGTAGCGATGATCACTCGTAAATTACTTGTACATATAGGGCCGTCCCTACACTTTCTAAGGCTTAGGACTAATATTTTTTTCTGGGTTTTTTAAAATAAAATGCAAGTGAAGGTCTTGCTCACCCTATCATAAGGACGACACAGCTCGTGTACCTATAAAATATTCTTGTAGATAGTTGTAAAAAAATACTGAGCTTATTCGTTTGCGTAATGCACGGAGTTTATGTTTTGTAAAACAACAGATTATTGTTCTAAATATTTATTCTTATAACTTTTGCACGTGCACAGATGTCGATTATAGACAGTTAATTATTAGTTATTTTATTTCACTTCGTGTTGAAATCAACATGAAAATTATTGTGATCTTAACGTAAAAACTTGCAAGCCATAATTGTATTATTAATATTTTCTAAACTACAACTTTGTAGTCTTAATTAGTATTTTTAGGATTCATTACTATCTATTATGCATTATATTCTCGTAAGTTTGAAACTATTCTATAACAAATGTATATTTTTAATTTGTTCAGAAACACAGTTTTTAGTATAAGTTTTTCTCTTTGGTTTCGAAATCACTTAATTGTTTGAACGCTGTCAATGAAAATTAATTTACGTGCATAAATGTGTTAAATATTAATCAATGTTTCATACTCATCAATAATTGGGTGATAATGAAATACTATTGAGTTTGTATAACAGTAGCTATTTTTTCAATCGCGTGAGTTACTGGCCAAAAAAACCTTTTTATCTCTCCCAGAGAAAATTGTAGGGGTGTAAAAAATAAATATGCAATCTCCGGCACGGGAAATGTACAAATCGCAGGGACGACGAAAAAGTGCACGCGTTTAGAGAAATTATATATAAAAAAAAAAAAAATTGTTTTCCAACAATAATAATTTATATATACTATTTGTATATACACAAGTGCGTGGGATGTGAAATACGATTATAAAATGCACTGAAAACGTAAGCGACTGGGAAACAATCATTCATAAGTCGCGCGCCCCTTTCCGGTCTTCGGAGAAAAAAATATGTATAAATAAAAATAAAACATCACTAACAATTCGATTATTTGTCATTTCCCCGACGTGAAAAGGGGTCTCCGGACCCCAGTCAAAATTACTTCTTTGAGTGTTGCTCATGATTTCATTTCATTATTCATTTTCAACCCCTTCGCCGCCGCCAGGACTACCAATTACTTTTAATTGTTCAATCCCGGCACGAAGTCCTCTCACATATATAAATATATATGTATATTACCCGCTCCTGTAATGCTCCCGCTTGCGCTCGCTCACTACAATCGTACGTATAATGTACACGGTACGCGCCGATGAACACGTAAATATATGCTATTGTATAATAACATTAATGTCTAAATTTACTGTAAGTAATTCAATATACTTCTTTTTTTTTTTTCAGTTGGGAATTTTAAGTGTAAACTGATTTTGGAATTTATGCTAAGTTCAATCGAGACTTGAGTAAAATTCAGTTGATGGACTTCCGGGCATTAAATATCGATCGCCAATGAAGTATGTAACTTACGCTGATGCAGGTGTGATTGCAGAAGAACGTGAATTTCGTTTACGGAACGAGTATACTAACATAACCTGTGTTGGTACCGTAGGTATACGATCAATGGGAGCAGTGAGCATTTGTTCTGAAGTATCATTCGATGGTGTCAAAAATCGTTCCGGAGTTAGCAGTAAGTCTGTTTTTAGAATTCGAAAAAACTTTGCAGGGTGTACAGTTTTTGGAAGATCGTGCTGGGCGATATTAGTTTGAGATTGTACGAGTATATCACGTTTTTATCGTATTTAAGGAGAACAATTTAAATAACTATGGTTTACATATTATCCTATTACAATAGATTTATGTTTTACCCAGAACACAGCACTGTGAATTATAAGAAGCGAAGCATTTGGATTGTGTTGTAAAAGAAAAATGGTACCTTTTATGAGAAAAGGTATTAATTGATAGTGGATCCGAATGAGTTCAACGATCGAAAGTATGAAAATGTTTCATTGATCTGAAATACGAACGCGCGTACTTTTGACAAGAAATATACAGATGTCCCATAAGTCTCGTATCACCTTTAATATCTCAACTGGAAATCAATATATTTAAACGTGGTTTTTTTACAATACTTAGTATGGAAACTCTGATTGAATGGCATAAAATTCAATTTTTTTTTTTAAAAAAAAATGTTTATACATTTAAGAATTTTCAATTTTTAAGAAAGCCATTTTTTTGAGCATATTTTTTTAAACAGTCCAAAAAAAAAAAAATATTAAAATTGAATAAAAATTGACCAAGTTAGAGCAAGTTATGTTTTTGAATAATTACGTATATAATAATAGTTGTTACCTAGCAAAACACGAATTGCTCGATTTCATCAATCTCGATTGGAACGCTGATTATTTATGGCAATCTGTAAATATCTAATTATTAGTAGAGCTTTTAGGAAATATTAAAATCACAATTCATGTAATATTTTTAAACTTGATTGTTAATAGAAAAAAAAAGAACATTTTATTACCTAAAAACGAAAATAATGCTTCACATTTTTTTTTTATAAGTGTTTGAAGTGACCTATATTATTTGTAACACAGAGCTGAAGTTTTTGGACCTAAGCGTTTTTAAAATTTTCTTATGTCTCAGGTAAAATACTTTGAATATTTTGTTCAATTTTGTCACGGCGATCAGGCAATGAACACGATGGATACAGAAAATTTTTCAAATAACCCCATAAAAAAATCCATTGGTGTTAAGTCGGGTGACCTAGGTGGTCAAAGCACTGGGTTATTGAAATGTGAAACAATTAATTTTTTTGTTATAATTATTCAAAAACATAACTTGCTCTATCTTAGTCAATTTTTATTCAATTTTAATTTTTTTTTTTTTTTGAACTGTTTTAAAAAATATGATCTAGAAAATGGCTATCTTAAAAAATTGAAAATTCTTTAATGCATAAAAAATTTTTTTTTTAATTTCTAAATTTTTTAAAAAAAAAAAAAATTGAATTTTATGCCATTCAATCAGAATTTCCATACTAAGTATTGTAAAAAAAAACAGCGTTTAATATATTGATTTCCCGTGGAGATATTAAGGGTGATACGGGACTTATGGGACATACTGTATAGCGGTTATAACAACTTAACGTACAAAACACGAATAGGTACATAAAAAATGAAAGAATAATGTTGATAATATTACTCTAGTATGTAATACGTTTGTAAAAATAATGCAGTGTTGTGAAAAAACGCACACGTTTTCGCACGCTGGATGATTGTCCGACGTCGTTTTTTCTCTTTTAGAATACTATTGGAAGTCTTATTCGCATTATTGTATGTGGTGGTGCACGTTCTCGTTGCGCAACAGCCTCCGTCGTCCGAGCTATCGTCGTAAACGATCAATGAACAACAACACACGTCGATGAACGATAATAATACTATTAAGGTCAATATTGTTGTAAGGCAACTGAGAGAGAGGATTCAAGAGAGAGAAAACCCGTAAAACTGGAAATCGCTATAGATAATAATGCAGGACTTGTCGTGACGCGATTTCGAAATTCTTGAACACTTTTTTTCCCCCTCATTCATACTGGTGTGGCGTTAGTGTACGAGTGTGTGTGTGTAGTTAATATGCTTGGAGTAACTTTGACGTAACACTGAAAAATCCTAAGAGGTGTTAAGAGAATATGTACCCTTCCTCGTTTGTTGTCGGCCATCTGTATACATTTGTGTAATTGAAACCGCATTAGAAATGCGCAATATATTACTGTATTTCGGTGGAAATTATGCGCCATTGTCGTCGATCGATAATCATGATTAATCACATCATTAACGAAATCGAATGGAATTTAAAATATGTACCAGGCACGAAAAATCCGAAATCAAACTGCTATCCTCATTTTTTTTTCGCTCTTTTGTAATTTTAATTTTATTTCATCTTTTAGGAAAATTTAAAATGAGTGTCAACGTTTATTTTGTTCTTCGCCGAAATTTATTTTTATAGTGTTTTTTTTAAATATCTAACCATTTATTCACTGACATTAACTTTTCCATCAAAAACATTTCTATGTATTTATTAAGAAATTTGAGTATTTTGTATGTTGTCCAATTGATGAATTATACACAAAAACCTCAAGAGTTGGTTTTTATCGCGATTTAAACGATTTTTAAATCAAAAGAAATATTTTCGTTGTAATTTATTTGCTTGTTTTTTAAGTTATAGATAAGTTGATAATGTATAGTATCTATAATTACTATTATAAAGAACTTGTTTTACGGTAAAAATATAAAATAATCGACTTCAATTATCGGTTTTTCAAAACAGCTACATTTTTTTCTTATAAAACAAATAGGTATTTAATAGGTTGTACCATTTGTTTAAATAGTATTAATATTTATACTTAAACATTAATAATTATATTTTTATTTTAAATAACTGCGTATATATATTACCTATATATGTTACCTGTATAGAAAAGTCTATAAAAGTATCGGTTTATACAACTTAATAAATTTTGATAGAGAATTATTTATAAAAGATTTATTTAGTATTTAGTTTGGTGTATGACATTTTAATTTTTTTTTTTCGACAAACGATCAATGAACTTAATTAATTTTTTAACAGGGCACAGTAGTATATAAGAAAACATATTGCATTTTAACGAGCCGGGGTAAAAACATTTTTTACCCACGTATACATTTCTAATAACTATAGAAAATCTGTGTAAAGAAATAATCAATAACAAATATCGATAACTAATAAAAATATTTAAATTTATTTAATAAATAATTGTATTTTGAATTATTTAAACATACCCATATTAATATTAATAATACGAATATATTAGTTAATATTCATTTATCAATATTCATAATTCTAAATAACATTGCAATTGTGGGTTGTAATTATTATTGACATTTTTTTTTTCCTGAATATTTCATATGTTATCAAAATGTAATATACACTATAATTTTACTTCGTAAATTGACAGCATTTATTAAATGCACTATTTGGTAAAATTTACTTAAAAAATGTCTTTAATTTTTCTTACTAATCAAAAATTAATGGTGTTTGGATGAGAAAAATTGAATTAAAAAACGTTTTTTTTTTGTCCATATAGCTTAAGAGGGTTTTCTTTTAAAAATTCACAAAGGGCATTGAATAATTATAATTCATTATCAACAAAAAGAATAAATAACTAAGATATATCTTAACCTTGCAAAATACTTAATTTAACATAATTGAATTATTAAGATCAAAGAGGTTCAGTAAAATTAAGTACTTTAAAATGTTTTCACTGCGTCATTGAGGTTAGTGTAGCTGGTCATTTGAATCATTTAAGTGCGATCATTTTACAGCAAATTGGGTTCATATAGAATGAGTTTAAATATATAAGTAAATAATATTTTTATTTTTGAAATTTCTTAATCTCAAAAAATTTCTCAGCATTAATTTATTATTGGTATATATGAATTACTAAATGCAAGAAGGGCACATGTTCATAATTTTCATAAAATTACATTTTTACAGATTTTTGTTTAGATTCAACAATTACACCGTTCTGTGCAAACGGGACACATGTCCAGTTTACTGGCACATTATAAAATTATCATGATATTTTGTGTTAAATGCAAAAACGGCGTATGTCCTAGACATGTGACCTTTTTTGTCTCTCCTAAATAATTATAAAATGTGGACATGTGCCCTTCTTGCATTTAATGATTCATATATATTAAGTCTATTTCTATTATTTATATTATGAAACTAGTTACGTATACAAGTATATTTAAACATTTTCGATAAAAACTTTTAACCTTTAATACTAATACAAATTATATTATTTTTTCTAATTGTACATTATTTTTAATCTTTAATGAATAGTTTTATAATACTGTATATATTCAAGTAATATTTTTGAAATTTAAATTTATACGATTTTAATACTTGAAACATATATATTTTTTTGAGATTTCAAGATAAGATAGATTTTAACATACGAATATTAATTTGTTTTGTATTTTTCTATTATCGTGATAGAATATATAGTTAAAATAAATCATGTGTTATAAATCATAGCCAAAAACTGGTTTTCAATTTATTTTAGATTCTAAGTGGAGCCAGAAATGCTTTGGTTATATCATGATAAACTGTTTTCTAAAAATGGTAAAATATTCAAAATATATTCATTGTTTTTTAGTTTATTTAAAAAAAAAATGTGCAACATTATTGTAATAAAAATTGATAAAATTATCAATTATACAATAGATTTGAAACAATGTTACATGTTATATGTTAATGTTTCATGATTTTTGTCATTGGCATATAATATTTATACGCATAGCGTATACGTAAGTGAGTTTTAACTAATTAATTCTTACCACCTATGTTAAAATAATTAATAATTCTACGACACTAACATAACTCATTCAAAATATAGTGGCGTAGCTAAAGGGGTCTATGGGATATAATTCCCTCGAAATTTCGCTTGTATTTTGTACAATATACAATAATTTTAAGAAATATATATATTTAGGTTACATTTATTTTAACATTATTATAAAGACTAATGATATGTTCAAAGAACTTGCTAAGCATTCAAGAAGATAAAACATTAATATTTAAATATAATTTACTTTTATGCATATGTATATAAATATATATACTCATATTTTTGAAGACCCTGGTAATTCAGTTTCAATCAACTAATTAATAACACATTTTATATTTTAGCATATGTTTAATAGACTTATTAAAATTAAAAAGTTGATACTTATATAAAAGAAAATTGCAAATTTAAATCTCCCTTATCAAAATGTTTTCTGACTGCGCCACTGACCAAATACATAACTTTATATTTTAATTTAGTTTTTACGTGTTTCATTGCGTTGAGATTTATATATAATGAAAACTAATCGCTGCACATGGATTGCATCCCGAAATCCCTTTTCCACACGAATCGCGGACCAACGTAAAAACATTATTTTTCTTCTTATTTCGTACGGACATAGGTCTGTCGACAGCATATTATGACTATTGGTAGGTTAAAAATACTGATTTTTATCGCTGTTATGCTATTAGAAATAAGTAAAATGAAAATGTGTAGGTTTAAATTATAGGAATGTAATATAATAATTAAAATAAATAATAATAAAAAAAATTATTAATATAAATTTAAAAAAAAACTGATAAAAACTTAATTATAATCAAGACGGATTAATTGGCCACTTTCATATTTTGTCTAAAATAATCTTCTTTTTCACATACCACCATCCGTCTGTTTTTAGTTATACGAATACTTCGTTGTTTAATATAAGTTTTTTTATGTATATACTTTTTATAAAACATCTATGAATTGGAATATATTCAGGTGTGTTGAGTAAAACATACTTTTAAACTTGGAGTAAAAGGCTTAACAGTTATTTGTAGTTCGAATTATAGAACATTAATACATTGCCCACACAGAAAGTGAGTGGTCACATTAAGGCATAATGGCTAACAGTGAATAATATTAGATTAATAATATTTTAATAATATTTAAAATAATGTATAGTAATTTAGTTTTAGAAAAGAAAACGTGCAATCTATGCGTATACCTTTCAAGTACTTGGCTAAATAGAGGCCCATTGAATATGTAATTCGGTGTCTACATTTTGAAGTTATGCCACTGATATGTATATATATATATATATACCGAAATAACTCTTACTTTCTGTGGTCAGCAAAAAGTTTAACATACATTTTTTACATACTTTATTGTTTTATAAAATCAAGATTATTGTTTTTTTAGTGGATTCAAAATATAAGCGTTAATGCGTTTTTGTCAAAAAAAAAATAAAAAATGCTCAGTATTACACAATGCTTCATTTTTATTACGTTTCAAAACTTTTTTATTATTTCATAATAATTATAGTTTGGTAAATTGCGATATTTTTAGAGTACTGCTTATATTATTCGGGTATCTATTAAGCCTACAACATTTCGACTGTGCTTGGTGCTATTATATAGTTCACCAACTGTCCTAAATGGCCTACGGCTAAACTGCAAGGTACGCTACTATACCTACGTAGACACGTAACTGTAAAGGTAGTATACGTATAGAATGCAGTTATAGTCTTGGTAACAATATTCGTAGCTAATAAATTTAATTTATAGTTACAAAAAGGGGTTTCACATAACATACTTTTGATTTATTGGATACATACCAAATTAAAATAGCAATTATGAAATATTGTTAATGTGTTTGTGAAATTCATAAATTATCGAATAATCGAATTTTGGTGTTTATTAAGAAGAAAAAGTATATAATTATGGAGATCGTATGATATAATACTGTGATTATATAACAAAAAGAATGTTATTTCAATTAATCGAGAGTAATCCAAATAAGATGGTTGCGATAAAGATAATTTCGATGTTTTATTTGTGTTAAGGAAAATGCCGTGTGTTTAATTTGGAAGTTTCATTATGCAGTTGTACCCTTGTGCTGTACATATACGTGTGTGTACAGTGAAAAGGGCGGCCTGTGTGTGTTTGTTTCAGAATCCGGTCGACTCGTTCGTCTAATACAAAAGAGCCGAGTAAAGAGAAAGAGAGTTGTCCGTACAAAAAGCTTTGGGTATTATGATGATGATAACGTGGGCGAGGATGGGAAAGGGGAAGTATTTCGCCTTTGATGATGATATCAACTTTTTATCGCGGTGAATAGGAACCTCGGTATCTGGTAAAAAGGGATGAGTATATTATATATATATATATATAAATTTATATGAGCACGGAAGGAGAGAGGAGGAAAAAAGGACCGGTGTTTCTTTTATCTAAGGTACAAAATCACCATTAAAATTAATATAAATTCGTATATATTTATAAACATATATATGTAGTATTCTGTGTGTTTTTTGTTTTTTTGTTTGGAGAGTTCAAAGCAACCTCGGACAAATCGAAGACATGTCGGTACCGCACGGGTACGCTGCGGGACAAACATTTTACGTTTTTCCAAATTATTACTGCTATTGCCCTCTAGATTTTCCGCGAGTGACTTTTTATATACTTATATCTTTAATTCGATTACCGTCGACTGCACGGTGTATAATAAAGTGCACCAACCAATACACAATAACGGTTTAGCATAATCGAATAACGTTATCATTTTACTACAACAGTATTATACATAGTAATTTCGTCCTTGAAACGTAAAAGTCTCAACGGATTGTAATAGTGTACGGTGTACCTATGCGTTATCTGCGAGTATCGGCAGAAGTACGATTGTATACATGTATCATGCATACATTTTTGAAATGCACACAAGGCTTCACATGCCGACACTGTTTTATTATAAATCATTCATTGCAGAACGAATCGTCTTTCGCTTTGTTAGCAACCTTCTTCCATTGAGAACTATCGATTTTATTGGTCAAAAACGTGGTTGAATTAAACGGTTCCTTTAGGTAAATGGCATTATGAAGCTAATGAAAATTGTACAGCGAATCGAGTTGGTTAAGCATTTATTAACAATTATTTTAAAAAAACTGTTTAATATCAGTAAGAAGGTAAACATCCATTTAAAAAATTAATACTATATAGACTGCAGTATATCTGATATCGATTTTCTTTATTAACAAAGTTACATTTTTTGATTTTTATTTGTTTGAAATTTTTACTTTTATAAGTTCCGTGTCTTCTTTAATATTTTATTTTTATTCGCTTTTTACTGCGTTTTAAATCAAGTCGTTAACGTCAAATGTTTATACAGGTAAATTTGGCGCAAATAGACTGTCAGAAAAAACATACCTTTTTTATTTTGGCGTAAATAGACTGTACCCAAAACGAATTAATTTTCTTTGGTGAAAATGGGTAATTGCCGAATATGCTGTGTATTTTATTATTAACATTTAAAATCAAACTTTACTTTTGTATTTACAATATATTACAATTCTTGTAAAAACATATTTTCCAAAACTGCAGAGATTCGTTATTTTTAAAATTAAATATTAATTTCCTATATGTATTGCATATGCGGTATAGGTACCTAATATTTGTGTGCAACCCCATTGACTAAAACTTCAAAAACAAATATCAAATTAAAATATGCGTATAGACACTATTATGATATTTTTAAGATAATTTTTTGTAAAGAAAAATTGATCAGCTGAGCGGAATGTGTTCATGTACATAAATTAGGTATATTTAAACTATTAGTTTTATTGAATGTCAATGTTTTATATATATATACTAAAATTCAGATAAAAGGAGGAATTGTGTACAATTTTTTATATGTAAATCATAAGTTTTAAATGATATTAAATTTTTTTTTTCTAACAACACAATACTGATTATAATACACATAATACGTTTGATTTGTGAATTAAAAATGGCACTTTCAATATGAGCAGTGTTAAACATTGGGTGTGAAGCCAACGGCTGCGTGGAATCGGAATAATAAATAAGTATATTTCATAGGCTCGCAATATTATGTAGGCAATATGTAGGAATACCATGTAAGCAAGAATATGTTATAATTTATTATGATTATGGAAACAATCGTGATTTTTGTGATTCAATATGTATAATTTGCATTCATGCATTGTTGGCAATATGGGACATTGCGTAGGAGGAGATTATGTTTTCATTTTAAGTAGATAATAATATGACAAAGACCATGTATTTGCTGAATTATAGATCCCCACGAATACAGCTCTCACAGCTCAAATGTTTTATGGATGATGTACGATAGCGTGTGCGAGCAGTGAAGGAAATCGATCGGTAAAATATTTCGAGAAAAAGTCTGCTCGGAAAATGATAACAATGATGTAGACGCGATTTGTTTTTATGTTTTGTCGTTACGTCGTCGTATTATTAAACTTACCAGGACTTACGTAAGGATCGCGGGCTATTAGCATTTTTCTTCAGTCAATAATAACCGTCTACCGAATAAATCAACTATGCTTTCTTTTCTTGTTCCCCCCCCCCCCGCGATGACAACGTGACAGGACTTCGTGGGTGTATTGTAATATCATCGACGCGTCCCTCTTCTGCACCATGGATTCTGCGGTCTGGATGTGGGAAAACATTTTTTTTATTACTGTTAAGTCCGTACTTATACTGGATGGAAAACTCGTGATTATCATTTCAACAAAGTATACGCGCGTTTGTTGCTGAAATCCATTCGTAACCTATACGTGCGTTGCCTTCTCAAAGTTTGTTTGTTTGAATCATATACTACGTATGATATTCGTCGGATATAAGTTTTTATAATTTTTAATATGATACAATGTACACAAATCCTACTCAAATTGTATGAAGTGTATATTTAGATTTGTGATCAGAGTACAAAAATGAATAATTAAATAATTATAAATAAGTCATCGGGAATGTTTGATGTGTTAAATATGTTAAATATGTTTTTTTAATAATAATAATAATGCTTGTGTTGTAATTGGACACCTTTGAAAGGGGAATAATGACGAGTAAACAATGCAAAAATGTATTTGTTTAATGAACTTCGGGAACATTTCTTTATTCATTGTGTTAAGGATTACGATGCACGGGTTGAAGATCAAAGCCGAAACCAAGCGGCCGGAATAATAATATTACTTGGAATAATTAAGGTACGCGCAAAATGGAATCTGGGCGATTTTATTTACTCATTCGTGTAACATCAATGATTTCGATATTGTGTTTTCCAGCGATTTCAAATCGGCAAACAATGTAGACAGGAACTTTAATCAATTTTTTTTTTCATTTAATATCGGATGGTTTATTTGGTAACAAATTTTCTTGGATTGATCCGAGCCGATGCCCAGGTAATGAATGTTAGCTATAGTCTATGTGATATATATAGTCTATATGAGTTCATATATATATTTTAAATAAATACCTAATAGAAAGACAAAAAAAAATTATGGGGGTGTTTTTTAGACTTTAAATTAAATTAAAATTGCAATAACTTAAAATTTCAACTGAAATTCGACTCCTCATCATTAATGATATCATGTTATTTTCTAATGCACTATTTTATTTTATTTTTTTATTTTTTAATTTATGTGCAAGATTTCGACAAGTAGGATTGCTCAAATCATTAAAATCATAAAAAATTTCTAACAGATAATGTTCTCTTATTAACAATTAAATTTGGGATATCTTATGAATTTCTCCAGTTTTCTTAAAAACTACAAAAAACTGATAAAAAGTTATAAATATAAGATAAAATGTACAACATCCTGGTTTTCGATAAAATCAAATTTTCATGTTTTTCACCGTAACTCAAAAATTGATAATTGTACAGATATCTTATTTTTATTGTATACTTTATATCACTGTTTTCTAAAGAATTATTTATAGAAAATTAAAATGTTCATGTTTTCTTAGCAATATTTCAAAGATATCAATAAAATAATTTTAGCTTGACAAAAATTCTTGAAAATATAATAAAATATTTCTTATATATATATATATATATATATATATATATATCAATCACTAATTGAAGAAAAGAAATCTTATAAATTAAAAAAATTTATTGGTGCTTAATAGGAAAAAATATATGAGCATTTAAATATTAAATTTTGACAAAACGATAAAAATCACGAATATTCACAACATATTTATAGTCAAAAATTTTTAAATTTTTTTAATTTTATTTTTGAGACTTGAAAATTGGATACATGAAAACAATTCTTCATACAATTTTCTTTGTAGACTAAAATGTTTTATAAAGTATTAAAAAATTACTTAACAAAATGGGATAGTTTAACGAATTTCTATTAAATTATAATAGTTATTTAGTTAAAGATGTTCATAGTTTCGAATTTTTTTAATGATGTTTGTGTTGTTTAGAGGTACTTAAAATGTTCGATTTATTTTTTGTAAATGTTAAAACATTTAATGTTTAATAATGCTATTAAATTACCGTCTTTTGTACTCAAGCAGTACTTTATATTTGTTACCTACGGAACGTGTAAGACATTGGAAGTAATGGAAATATTGTTTTTCCAATATTATATTATAGGTTGGCGTTCTAGAGAGAAACGAATAACAATTATTATCGTTTACTTTCAATACAAATGATAAGTTCGCTGCAGCCCATAACAACCAACTGCCATTTCATTGGTCGAAAACAATTTCTTTTCAAACCGATCGAATGTTCTAGGGGATTTCTTTTTTTTTTGTTCCTTAAACGTCGTATAGAAACAATTCTAAGAGACATAGACGCACACGTGCGCACATACAAAATGCTATAGAACGTGAAAAGAACAGTAATAGAATGGAGAAAAGACGTGTTTAGGAGATCATTGGATTGTGGGAAAAATGAGGTCCCTCGGAGGAAATTACCGGAATGCGAGGATTTATTATACATTGCTCTACGGCGATAAGGTGGTGGTGCAGAATTGGTAGTTCGACGAGTGAACGTGGTGGTGGGGGTGGGTTGATGGTGGTAAATAAAGACGAAATCTTGTCGATGAAAAGAAAGTAATTGCCGGCCGAGGCAAAGCGCAGCTGGGCTCGTTCTTTTGTATATGACCGACCAAAGTTTTATACTTTTGTGTGTGCGTTCCTTTTCAACATCATCGACTCCCCGTAACTCCTTCCAGCCAACAATCTCGCCACGAATACGCGTTTCATACCACTACCACTACCGGCGCGAGTACGGTACGAAACAAAGTTAGGACGTACAGTCGATTCAAGTTGATAATAAAGAAATCCGTGTCCATTATTAATGCCAACCGATCTGGTCGTCCGAAAATCTCTCCTATTTCGATTTTTATACCAAACATATTTTACACTCGGGTCCTCTTCCCATAATCAAAAATCCACGTGATTTTTTTTTTTTTATGTCCATGTCGTCGTTGAATAGGACACAGTGGTTGCACAAAAGCAGTGGTGTTTTTTTTTTTTGGGGGGGGGGGGTGTTGGTTTCCACCCCCACCCAAAAAATATTTGAAAACGTCAAATTTTAAACATACTCGTATCAGTAATATAATAATTTTAGTTAGTTTATTCAATAAAGTATTAAAGTATAATGAAAAAAAAAATATATATATATATATATAAAAAAAATTAATATCGCTAATAATTAAATTGTAATCGGATAATAATATGGGAGAGTGGGGTAAGTTGACGCACCGGGTGAGATGACGAATTCAAATTTAAAATGATAAAATTAAATCTAAGAGTGTATTATCATAGAAATAACATGTGTGTAGAAGTGATTATTTAATATTTTGATTAACAAATTTATCTGATAAGACGCGCGTGGTTTGTTATAATTTTACTGTTTTTGGAGGTAATGTTATCATTAACGGGTGTTCGAAAATAAGGTTTTATGAAAAAAAAAATAGTTTTTTTTTAAGTTTATTCAATACATAAATTTAGTGCACATTCTAATCTTTCTATTAGTTGCTGTACGATTAAAATCTGTTGAATTTTTAATACAAAAATAATATCTGTTTTGTATAATTTTCATTTGGGGTAAGTTGACTTGGGTAAGTTGACGAGTTCGTTCATTTGCCTATAACCTTTATACTGTGAGCTGTTAATATTATCATATTAAATGTAATTGAATATCGATATATAATAAGTAATTATTACCTACTCATTTGATGGCTAGGTACAAGTTGTTTTTTATTTAATTTATTAATAAAAGTATTTTTAAAGTATAAAAGTGGTTTTGATTTTATTAAAGGCACATTTTACCAACATACCTATCTAATTACAAATTAGATGTTATTTGTTTAACACAAAGAAGTTTTTTTTTATTAAAAGTTCTAAAATTATTAAAAACAGGTTAAATAATACATCTACTAATTTTATGTGTTATAATATGTTGCCTGTTGGAAAATAAAACCTTTTTTTAAGTAACAAAACTTCATTTAAACAGATATAGTCAAGTTACTCCAATACAAAATCAACTTACCCTCCCCCCCAGTCACGGGGAAAGATGACGAAATTTAAAAAATAGAATAGAACTCAATTAAATTCTAAACCATTGAATATTAAGTCATAATATTTTTGAATATTATTCTGAAGACATTTAACAACGTCTATACAAAATTTCAGACCTCCAAATTAAACAGTTACAGAAAAATAAATATTTGAACCTTAACATAGCCAACTTGCCCCACTCTCCCCTAATAACAATCGACCGCACAGCACTCACACACACTTGGTATATTAATAATCTGATATGGGTAAATTATCATTCGATAAGAATATCAATATCTTAGTCCGTGACAGTCACGTCACGTCAGTTGTCAGTATGCACTTTACATCTAGAGATGTGAGCTCGGTAAATCTACCCGGTAAATTTTACGGGTAAAAGTAAATTTACGTAAATCTTACCAAGTATTTTTTACCAAGTATTTTTTTTTACCATTGAAAAAAATTGAGTGTATTGCTAAAATAAATCATGGGTATACGCCTTATTTCATGTAGTAACTATCATATAGTAGGAACCAAAAAAACTCGCTCATGAACTACACATCTTCAATTATGACTTTGATAACAGAAACTTGTTATTAAATGATAACAAATTCGAATTTTTCATTAAAAAAAAAAAAAAAGAAAATTAATAATAATATATCCGATACCGAATCACGTCATAAATATGACCACAAGTTAGGTTAGTTAGGGTATTATGTAGTTATTTGTTAAATTACAAGCTATACGCTATATACGACCGTATACCCGTGTATCATTAATTTCTCATAAGCTACACGCCATGGATAAAAATAGCGTATTGGGTATACGCTGTATACCCCCGTATACCCTCCAATACACTACTGTATAATACTGATACTAATCTATATATACATTAATTTAAAAGTAAACTGATAATATTTTACATTCTCGTTTTGTGTGACTATATTATAATGTGTTACACTTATACATGTTAGATAGGTAAAAAGGAAAAAAAACATTCATCCTACATTTTAAAACTTCGTAAAAAATGTTGACAAAGGTAAGAAATTTAGTACGTAAGCTGTATTTAAAAATTGAATAAAAATCAAAAAAAAATTTTTTTTCAAAATTTATCAATTTACTGAATTTTACGTATATTTACATAAATTTTACCGGTAAATTTACCAAAAATTTTTTACTAGTAAATTCTATATCTCTATATGCATTTATGCGCAACATAAAGTAATATAAAATACGATTAATACGTTTAATTTAGTTATTAATTATTATTATTATTTAGTATTTAAACAATAAGTTGATAAAGAAAATTTTATATTAATTTATAAAATTATTTCACTATTAGATATGACACCTCCCCCCCCAAATAAGTTTCTAAAAACGACAAAGATTATTATTATATGGTAATGGTTTTGAACAAATATAATGCAATAGCATTCGAGGTGCACCTACGCTAAATATGTATACTTATTTAATTATTTTCAGCTCTGCAGTTGATAAAGTATCGCGTTATAGTTTTCATAATAATTTAAAGTTAAAACTATTAGTTTCTACATGGTTATGTGGGTAGGTTAGAGCATGTTCATCTTGTTCGGAAATGTTTTCACTTCTGATTGTGCAAATAGTATGTGATTCTTTGAGTATTCATTTTTAAATTTTATTTTTTTATGACCGAAATAAATAAAAAAACCTATATAATAAAACATAATTTACTATTCGAGTAAAACAGAACGAGCATTCGGTCGATTGTTTTTACGACATTCGTTTAAAAAAAAAAGCAAATTAAAAGTTACAAATTCTAATGTGCGAAGCATTGATTATTAATAGTATTTATAACATCTAAACATAATTTAAAATTGTTATTGGTATTTATTTTTTTTTTTATGCATATTCATAATTATTCGAGTAAACACTGGAAAAACTCGATTGTGTATACCTTCCGTAATGAATAGTCATTATGTAAAATTTATTTTCAATTTTTTCATGGTAAATTAGCATCCAAATGGTATTTAACATAAGTAAGCTAACGAAACACGTTATAATCAGCCTAACGATGCATATAAATAACGTACGATTAGAAGGCAATAAAACGACAAGCATACAATATATTATAATTTGTTTTACATTTCGACCGGAACTATCGTGGAATACTATTTATCTGTACACGTTGTGCGTACATTCTATTTATAATATATATATATATATATTTTATATAACGTATATATTTTATATAACTTATGAGGCACTCATAACGTATGTGTTTATACGATACAACAGGGAACATTGTACATTGTTTTAAACAATTTGAATCGTCTTGAAGTCGGCTGGAGGAACTGTAGCGTCTTCTTCTTTCTGCCGTGTGCGTGTGATATACGTTACTGAGCGAAATCACGAGATGTTCGACCCGAGTAAGGATAGCAGAAATATAGAGAGATAGCGAGTTAGCTAGGAGATAATACGCGGCATTGTAAATGGTTTCCGAAAGGGCTCCGTCGTTGACCGTGTCTAAACATTTCTCGTCCGGTCGGTCGGCCGTGGACAAAAAAATATTAATAATTTTTTCGTCCGCCGCAAACGCGAGCGACGATAAATCACACGTGAACCGATGCGACGTGAGAGGGAAAATGTATATCGAAAAAAAAAAAAATCGCCGATCGGTGGTAGAATAAGGAACAGAGGGAGAGAGAGAGAATAACAAATCGTCGTCGACGAATGGTTTCGCGTGCGTATATAGGGGAATATAAAGAAACGTTTTACCCCCGGAGCCGGTAAGTCCTTTTTAAAGAGCAGGACAAGTCGTCGTCGTGCTTTCGTATACTGTTTATAAGTATATATACGTATCTGCGTGTGTATGTGTTTGCGTGCGCACGATTGTATAGATGTTTGGTGTGCGTACGCGGGTAGGATAACGAAGAAGAAGCCACTTTGGATGGTCCGACCCTTCGGCCCATTGTCATGCAATGAGCTCGGGGCCGTCCATACTAAACAGATTTGTCTCCGTTGACGGGTAAACGGACGCGTCTTATTCTCTTCCGCGCACGACCAACGCGTTCTCGTGTTGCGGGCGGACGCGAGCGATGGTCGTGCGCGCGCGACCGACGGACGAAATCAATATAGCGTTCGCCACCCCCGGCGGCACCGGTAAGTCACGAGCACGCCGAGGTCGGTCCGCATCAACCTGTACCAGTGGCGGATCTACGAATTGGTGGTACGGGGGATAGATCCCCCCTCGTGGGCTGGGGGTTAAAAAAATTGTTTTTGCATGTTCAATTTAAATAAAAACTATTTCATTTTTTTTTTTTCATTATTATTTCGTAACCAAAAAGAATACACGTATCTAACTTCATATTAGATTACGGATACACTCCTCGTATTTATGTCACGGCCCGGGATACAGCCCTAGAGTGATTTGTACTAAATTAATATATGTAATAGAGTACTCCACGGCTGAGCTAACGTTTTCTACATTAAAGAGACTAAAAATTTACTCGAAAAATTCTATGCGTCAGATAGATAATATGTAGCATATATTAATGATAAATACATTTTAACATATTTTTATTTTTATTTTTTCTGTAGAAACGATTGAATGTTGTTTGTTCATAGGACAATTAAAACCCGATGAAGTAATTGATGTAATGACACAGACATCAAGAAAATTAAATCTTGTTTTGTAAGTTTAGTAGAATAAAGCTTATATATCTATACATATTATGTACAAATATATTTGCCCCCCCCCCCCACCTCCATAAGAAAATCCTAGATCCGCCACTGACCTGTGAGGATCCGTGAAACGTAGCGCTGGACGTTTGAGGGCGATAGGGACGCATGTAAATTCCGCCAAAAAAAAAAAAAAAACCGGTATAATTGAGTTCGTGTAAACTCTGCTAGTGAAGAAAATCAAGTGGTAGATAAAATTATTTTAAGATAATTAAAAAAAAATTATAGTATAATATCATACCATAACATTCAAATTAAATATTTAAATCGTAGTAAAAAAAATCGTAATTAATAATCGTTTTACCTAATAATCCAAAAATATATAGTTTTGTTATGTGTGTAAACTAAAATAATATGATACAATTTGTAAATTTACTAAGTCTTGTATTACTCGATTAGTGTGCCTATTTATAGCATCCTGTAATACTGTAATTTTTTTTTTTTATTTCGAATTTTTTAGCTTATTTACTTGAGATATGACATTTAGTTTTATATAAGGTTAGTTAATTCGGTAAGAACTTTATTAAAAATATGAACACCGCTGGTAACGAGTACCCGAAGAGAAAGCGAGTACGGACGCGGTATTACGACTACATTTTTTTTTTGAAAATGCGTTTTCCCGTCGTAAAAGTCACGGTGCGCGCGTTGGAGGTTACATTTAAAATGCGTATGTTTAACGAAAATAAAACAAGTAGGTTACAGCAAAAAAAAAACTAGAATACATAATAAATACAATCGAACAATTAACACTTCGTCAAAACTGGTCGTCGGCTACGACACTCCACGACTGCCCGACGTCGCCGTCGCGTCGTATCCGTCTTCGAATTTTGGTCGACTCGCCCATTCATTTTTTTCTGCTTCTCATGGAATAATAGTTGCGCCTACGAACATAACAGTACGTGTATGAAGTTAGCCCCCAACTATAAAAATACTTTCCAAAATAATTGTAACCTTATTTTCTTAATTTGTAACTATTTGTAACCAAGTTTTTAGAATTTGTAACCTCATATTTTTCAAGCTACGGATACTTTCTCAATGAGGGGCTAACTTCACGCAGCCCTCCCAATTCAACAAAATCGTCTAAAACAAGTTGTAACTTATAAAATCTAATTTGTAATAATTTGTAATCAACTTTTTGAAATTTGTAACCTCTTCAATTTTGAGTAGTTATCGATTTCCCTATGGGGGGGGGCTGACACTCCCAATTCAATGAAATCGTCCTATACAAGTTGTAACTTATAAAACTCAATTTGTAAACATTTTGTAACCAACTTTTTAGAATTTGTAGCCTCGGCCCTTCCGAGTAATTGTAAATTTCTCAATGAGGGTTAGTTATCTTATAATAAGTTACGAGTGCTAACAATTTATTACATATGTTCATAAATTGAATATGTTATAAAACATATTTAATTTAAGATTTTAGCCTAATCGAATAAAAATAAAAGTAAAATTCTAGTTAATTAAGACATATTTATTCAATCTAGATTTTTTTTTATTAAATATAGATTTCTTTTCTTCAACTTACGATATGTTCTAGGCGAATTAATTTAATTGGGTAATATTATAAATTACAATCTTAAATTTTATAAAGATATCTACTTAGGGAAATCCATCGGGATTCAAAATTGATGAAGTTACAAATTCTAAAAACTTGATTACAAATAGTTACGAATTAAGAAAATAAGGTTACAATTATTATGGAAAGTATTTTTATAGTGGGGGGGACTAACTTCATACTCGTATTTAAATCATTATTAACCCTGTCTATCCATTTACCAAGATGTTTGAAATGTGCTTTATTTCACATAAGCATTTGCTACTATCTCGATATTCAATATTCAAGTTTAAAAAAAAAAAAACTATGAACAGCTGAAAGGATTTTTTTCAGATTTAGCCAAATGATGTTTTTCCATTTTAATATACATTATAGCATACTTTGAGAAACAAAAATCCTCTAAAATTTTTCATAAAATAGTAAAGGAAAATGTTGTTATCAAATTTAAATTGCAATATATAATTTTTTTAATTTTTAAACGTAATACACAATCTGTATCGACTAAATACAATAAACATATATGATGTAAGTTACAAAGATTGACATGGAAATTTGATGAAAGAAGCCACCCATCGATGGCACTTTCTATGGATTTTTTTTTTTTATTTATTTATTTATTTTTTATTTTTTTTTAGGCTTATCTTAAGAGATCACGACACCATTTACACTTCAGGCGTCTAGGGGGGTTACCAGGTATGGAAGGAGTAGATAAGTTTTTGATGAGTTCATTAGGGTGGTTAATTAGTTTGGAATAGAATCTTTTATAATATATATTTTGGCTTCGTCATTAATTGTTTTGAGTTTGGTGTCATTATGAAGGGTGTGATTAGACACGTAGGGTGGTGCTTCATTATTTTTCGGAGAGCGATATTTTGAAATGTTTGAATTTTCAGTTTGTTAGACTTTTTAGCGTTTCCCCAAAGTTGGAGTCCGTATGTCCAAATGGGTTTGAGAAGTGTTTTGTAAATCAGAATTTTGGTTTTAATGGCGGTAGAATTATTGCTTACTAAGGGTTTGAGGATACGGAGACGATGATTCAATGCTAATCTTTTGATTTTGATGTGATGAGCCCAGGTTAGTCTTTGGTCGAGCGTGAGCCCGAGATATTTGATTTTTGGAGAGTAAGGAATAGGAATACTGTATAGAAAAACTGTAGGACAGGAAGCATGTTTGAGGATGAAGGTAGTATGTACAGATTTGCTTTGGTTTACTTTGAATCGCCAGTTAGTAAACCATTTTTCCATGTAGTTAAGGTGTGTTTGGAGATTATATGATGTTAAGAGTGGGTCATTGTTAATAGATATTATTGCTTTATCATCAGCGTAGTCTGCTACGGATGTATTGGGAGTAGTTGGTTGATCAGAAACGAAGATATTGTACAGAATAGGAGACAAAATGCCCCCTTGGGGAACACCAGCATTGATGCCTGTTACGTCAGATAATGCAGAACCGTAGCGTATTTGAAAATGCCGATCTGTTAGATAGGATTTAATCAGTAAGTAGTAGGTGGGAGGCATGAACTTCTTAAGTTTATACAAAAGCCCGTCATGCCATACGCGGTCGAATGCTTGTGAGATGTCTAGAAACACGCAATTGCAGAACATTTTTTTTTCCAGCGAGTACGAAATGGAATCTACGACTCTGTGTGCTTGATGAATAGTTGAGTGGGAAGCGCGAAACCCAAATTGGGTGTTTGGAAGAATATTTTTTTCAGTTATTATCGGAAGAATTCGTTTCAGAATTAACCGTTCCAGAATTTTAGAGAAAAAAGGGAGAAGGCTGATAGGACGGTGTGATGATGGTAGGTCAGGTGGTTTGTTTGGTTTTGGAAATAAGATTATAGTTGCGAATTTCCATAGTAGGGGAAAATAGGAAAGTCTGAGTGAAGCATTAAATATATGAGTGATGTGAACTATGGCTCTAGTTGGAAGGGATCTGGCTACTTCCGCAGTAATGCGATCATGGCCTAGTGATTTTTTTAGAGCATATTTCTGTAAAGCATATTTTACATCATTAGGTGTAAATGACTTGACAGGGAGAGACACTGGGAGGGGGGTATTTAAGAACGTTTCGACTTGATTCATGTTTTCAACGTCTATGATATCGGCTTGTAGTTGAAAGGTATTAGCAAGATGATCCTTAAAAAGTTCAGCTTTTTTGATATCCGAAGTAGCTAAGCTGCCATCTGATTTTTTGATAGGGAGATTTGGAGATTTATAGCTAAGTATTTGTTTTGTTTCTCTCCATAGGCTATCGTCTGAGGGAGTGAGTTTCATTAAGTGATTTCGCCATATTTTTGACTTAAATTCAGTGAGCAGTTTTTTAGTGAATTAGCTAGTTGGTTGTAATTAAGTTTATGGGAAGGTAAACGCGTTCGCTGGTATAGAGCTCTTGCTCTTCTTTTTTCTACGATTTTGTTGCGTATATATTCAGGAAGTGAGCTTGCAGAAGAAGGTGCTGGCATTGTATTTGTAGCCGACCATGCTGCAGTTTGTATTATGTTGGTAAGATTGAGACCGCTAGGTCTATGTCATTGGGTGATTCTAATTTTGTGTTTAGCTTAATTTTTGAATTGACTAGTTCGTGAAATTTAACATGATCTGTGAATTTGTTAAATAATTTGTTGGATTCTTTAACAGAAGGGGGAGAATTGAGAGTTAGGGGTATTGATGAATGGTCAGAATTTAAATCGAGTAAGTTTTTAGTAGAGTGGAACAAAGTGTTCGGTAAATTGGAGACAAAGATATCAAGAATATCAGGATTTTTACGAGCCGAAAAGGGCCAATAGGTTGGATCAGGTGGGGCTAGAATTTTAAATCTCTTAGTGTTTATATAGTTATATAAGGTGACACCTCGGGGGTTATTCACGCGGCATCCCCATGACTGGTGTTTGGCGTTAAAATCGCCACCTATGATAAAGTTATTATTAAATGAGTTGAAGTAGTCGGCGAATTGAGTGTTTTTTATGTTATATTTTGGGGGTAAATAAACAGCAGCAATGGTGAGTGAAGTATTGTTTAACTTTAGGTTAATAGCACAAGATTGGAGAAAGGATTGAGAAATCCTAGGTAGGGGATAAAATTCAATATTAGATTTAATAAAAATAGCAGCACCTCCATGCGCGGTATTGTCGGAGTGATTTGATTTAATTAGAGTATAACCGGGGATATGTATATGTGAAAATTTAGTGAAGTGGGTTTCAGAAATGAGGGCAACATCAATGCGTTTGCGGTTTATTACCGGTTTCAAGGTCAAGGGCATGGTTTTTTAGTCCATTGGCGTTAAATTGTAGTATTAAGAGCGAATCGTCGGTGACAGATTTATTGTAGTTATTATTAGTCATTATTTATCGAGGAGCTTGGATATTACTTTAGTTAATAGAGAAATTAGTGGATTTATAACATTTTTGAATTCGTCTAAAAAATTAGTTAATAATTTGCTTAAATCAGGCGGCTGAGTATCAGTAGAAGGAGGAGGAGCAACGAAAGCTGGTGTATTGGACGTGGCCTGAGCGTAAGTTTGCGTTTGAGGAGAGGGGTGATTTGGGAAAGTGCGAACAGATGGATGGCTACTTTGTACATTAGTGGTTTGGGTATTAAAATTATTTTTTAATCGATTACTTGGTGTGCTGGATTTCTTACGACGTTGGAGTTCTTTATAAATTGTGCAGCCCTTGTAGTTGGCTGGGTGGTTTTGAGAACAGTGGGCGTATTTCAGAGGAGCATCGCGTGGGTTCTGGCAAGCAGTTAACTGATGACCTGCTCCGCAGCGAACGCATCGAGGTTGGTAGCCGCAGTAGGTTCTGGTGTGTCCATATTGTTGACAGTTGAAGCATTGGCTGATTGTCTTCGGTTTATACGGCTCTTCGATTTTTATTTTACAATGAAGTAGTGAAGACATTTTAAAAATTTCATTGGATTTCGGTGTTGGTTCGAGATCAACGAAAAAATAAGGGGAGGGGATTTGTATTGACTTTATGTAGTACATTGGTAACTTGCCTTACCTCGTAGAGACGAACTTCCAACTCTTCTTTTATTAGACTTAGAGGCGTGGATGGGTGGAGGTTACATATAACTATCCGAAGTGGTTTCTCTTCTTTAAGCTGGTATGTATGATACTCAGCTTTTTCAGCTTTAAGGTAATGTACTAATACTCTGTAGGCATTAGGGTCCGTAGTTTGAATTTTTAGAGAATTTGTTGAAGATTTGCATATAAAATTGACAACACCTATAAGCTCTATTAAATCTGTACATAGTGTGGGAAAATCTTCAACACCTTAAACAAATATAGGTGGAGGAGGTTTAATTGGTGCGTTTTCATTTTCCATTGTATCGTTATCAGCATCATTTTGCTGAGAGTTTGTTGAAATATTTTCAATAGTGGGAGGGACAAATGTATCTTCTTGGTCAAGTAGTTCGAACCTGTTGCGTGAAGCAAAGATTTTATTTTTATATGTTTTTTGTTTAGTATTTAAATCCATATTCGCATTCGGAGATGAGGATTCGGATAGAGTTTGAAGAGTTGGAGTGTAGTCGTTTATTTGATTGTGTTGACCATCCAGAATCTAAAGTGATAGCTTTTGTATTAGCGTTTGAATTTGTTGTTGCAATTGTTTTTGAGATAGTAATCGGCGGAGCGGATTTGTTCGTTTTGTTTTTAATTAAATTATTAAGTTTGTTTGGTTGATTATTATTCATGGTGATTTCGATAGCGAGTTAATGATGTTATTATACTTGGGATATACGATAATTTAAACATTACCGACAGCTTGATAACGTAATGAGCGCAGGGCGCGACGACGAGCACTAACGACTATGCTATCAGAACAGATAAGCGGTGTGCGAGACAATATACGTGCAGACTGTACGGTGTCTGAACACGAACTAAATTGCAATATATGAATGTAGAATATAACGTGAGCCACACATATCGAGTATTAAGATATTATCAAAACAATAATGTTAAAAAAAATTGAATTAAAATAAAGTTGGGTGGTTATTATATAGGAACTGTTCAATAATTGTAATCAAACTTATCCGAACGATCCTCAAGTCTTTCACAGTCGATCCGGTTATTCGGTGGACGGATCAGGTGTTTGAGTACGTTCGCCTGCACAGTATTCCGAACCGTTTCGTCTTTCATCGTGTTCAACGGACGTTTCCGAAGCCGTTCGATAGTATCGTCTGTTGTATGAATATTCGGCTCTTGCGACCGTTTCTTGTCCGCCACTCGTAAGGTACTTGCGGCCAGAATACGCTGGATGGAAACGCTTGTTTTCCGGGTCGAACATTTCCGAACGCCGCAAAGGTATGGTCATACCCGACGATTCACTGGACACACTAGCATCATCACCGTTGTCACTTTCGTTTACTTTAGATATTTCTGACGCTGAACGATAATCTCTTGATTCCTGATTTTGATCGGCGATTGACGATGGTGCCGTTGACGACGCGTTACTCCATTCGTCGAATTCGACAGACGATTCCGAAGCCGTTGGATAGAAATGGTTCCCGTACGAGTACTGGCGCGGAGGTATGGTCATTGCTGATGTTCCGCTGGACACTGATGGGTCACTTTCACATCTGTAGATGTCACAAAAATCTTCGTTTTCTCTCGCTTATTCGGATGCCGGTAGATAACGTTTGTTTTCGGTGAATATCTGACCGGCTCTCGATTCTGTAGTCTCGACGCCAATGGATGCTTCGAATGAATTCAGACTTTCTTCGCCACGTTTAACTAAGTCTGGTTGATAAAATTCTCCGCGTTTTTCCGATTGTTCGGATGTTGGTAGATAACGATTGTGTTCAGAGGTTGTCGGACAATCGACTCTTGATGATTCTTCCGCCTCAACAGCAATGCGTAGTTCAGTTGAACTGGGATTATCTTCACCGTGTTCGACTAGGTCATTTAAAGCCGGTTGATGAACATCCATACGGGTTTTTTTTTTGTAATCGTACCGCTCGCATCCTTTTGACGAGAGCACGTACTTTTGTGTTGATCGAGCTAATCTTCTGAAAATTTTCATTTTGCAAAATTTTAATCGAAATCGTAAAAGTGCAAATAAATACTCAAGTTACAAAATGTAATGATTTAACGTTCGCCTTTATTAATCTCTAGGCAACAGTTATAATAGATAATGTCCAAATATTGAAAGATATTCTAATTTTTTTTGTTTGAAACCAACTATTTTGTTTTCGTATTGCCAAAATTATACTAATAATATTCAAATTTATATGCATCCAGTAGAATTTATATTATAAATTAAATTGATGTAATTAATTTTTTAATTTTTCTCGATAAAGTGAAATCACATTATAAATTGAAATTAATAAAATAAGAGGAAATTAATAAATACTGATTGGAAGAAAATCGATTAGGTAACATTACGGGTACTCACAAAATGTGTAAAATTTTATAGTTGTAAGTATCTAATTTTTAATACAGAAAATCTCGAATTAATCGAGGGTAATGACTCAAACTAGTGTGTTCAAGGTATTTTAATTTTAATTTTAAACATTCATAAAAAATAATTACGTCTATGTGATTAATGCAATTCAAGCGCTACATAATGACATACAATTTTTAAAAAAAATAATAAAAATATAAATTACATAGTAAAAAAATAACAGACGCAGTATTATAAATCGAATTGGTATCACATTCTAATTGTGAAAAAAAATAAAACGTTAAAACGAAGAACACTTGTGCTGCACGGCTGGCTATCAATCACGTACTGTGACGTATCCATTAAGTATGAATTAAATCATCACAATATATAAGTGTACAGAATCTAAATATGTGAAACCACGTCTATTATTTTAAATAAAAATGTCAGAAAATGTATATTAGATTTGTAAGCGTTTTAAATTTATTATGTATTAATTTTTTTCTCGAAATTTATTTTTTTATTTATTTTTGTGAGACTAACATGTGTATATTTATTTTTAAAAATAATTTTAATTAATCATTTTAATAATTCAAAGAAATATTTACATTCATTTATTTTATAGTTTATATTATTCTATTGAATTATAATGAATATAAAGTGGCTTCTTATAATAAGTTATGTGTGCTAACAATTTATTATATATGTTCATAAATTCAATATGTTATAAAATATATTTTATTTAAGATTTTAGCCTAATCGAATAAAAATAAAAGTAAAATTCTAGTTAGGGAATAAATTAAATTAAGACATATTTATTCAATTTAGATTTTTTTTTTATAAAATATAGATTTCTTTTTCTTCAACTTATGATATCGAGTGTAATGACTCAAACTAGTGTGTTCAAGATATTTTAATTTTAATTTTAAACATAAATTGAGTTTTATAAGTTACAGTTTGTTTTGGATGATTTCGTTGAATTTGGGGGGGCAGTCTCTCATTGAGAAATTTTTAATTACTCGGAAGGGCTGAGGTTACAAATTATAAAAAATTGGTTACAAATAGTTACAAATTAAGAAAATAAGGTTACAATTATTTTGGAAAGTATTTTTTATAATTGGGGGGCTAAGTTCACACACGTCACAACAGTATCGTTTTTCAGTAGTTGTAACAATGTAAAAAATGTATTCACGGACTTGCGCGAGAACTAGATAGTCTTTTTGGCAATCACTCCGGTACCTACTACTAGCCGTGTCTAATACTTGGGCAATGTTTAGACGTCGAGTGATTTTGTACGAATAGCCTGCAACAATTTATTTATTTATCAATACCCGCATGGGCTGAACTACAGATATATAATACTTCAGTCATTTTATGACAATAGTCACAATTAACCTACAATTAACTATATATACATATAATTTTAATTTTTATTGAAGGTCAAAACTAACAAGTTCGTTACGTGATTTAGACAAACGGCATATTGAACTGCTATAGCTATAGCTACGTGTACTGGGGGGGGGATATGATAACTTAATACAAACCTATTAGTAAATGAAGGGACTTTAAAACCAATTTGTGATAAAAATTCAGGGCAATGTATCATATCATTTATTAATTCATGTATAAACCCAATATCATTATGTTTACGACGAGAAACTAATGGTACAAGACCAATACGAGTAACAATATCTGAAGTAGACATATTTATAAATCTCGTTTATGAGATTTATGAGTGATAAATGGCCCTTCATAGTTATGTATACATTGCTGTAAACCGACCCGTCTATTATCCGGCTACTGTATGTGTTACTGTGGTTAAATTTTAGCAGTCGTGGTCCTTGTCGCGTGTACATATAAATGTATTACGTGCCCCACTGGTCGACGGAAAAATCGTACTTGTCTGGTCCGCGGATCGATTCGCTCCAACCTATATACTTCGGAAGTATATATATATATGGCTGTGATGATGATCGACTGATCTTGACATCCTTTTGTGCATACTTATTGTTTTTTGCGTATCTTTGACGTTTTTCATTATCACCCTGGTTTCAATTGTTTAACTGTTTGTCTTGATCATTTTATTTGTGAATGCTTTGTCGTGTCAAAATTGTTTTAATTTGTTGAAATAAGACGTTTTAAATCCTATATTAATACTGCTCCCCTCGATATAATCAAACGGTGTGTAATATTCGATGTTATCGTGATTTTTCGTATTTATAGTGAAAAAAATAGCACACGTGTAATATGTTTAAAACGATTTCTTACATGTCTTAAAAAAGCCTTTACGTTTCTCAATAATTAAGATAAGAATTTACGTTCACGTTAGATCATCGTATGAGTCATACGTTTTGTTAAAACCGTATTGTTTTAATTCGATGTATGAGATGGATTGCAGTGAACGGGCAATATTAATAATAATATAACACGTATAACCATCGTCGGGGCGATAAACTAAATCGGTACATGAATTACGAAAATATGTACGTTACGAGGCGTGTTATATGGTAATATATTAATAACTAGTCGAAAAAAAGTCGGCCGCTCCTCAAAGAAACGCGTCGAGGAAATTACGGCGATAAATAACGTGTAGGGAATTTATCGGACGAGTTTTTTTTCTTTTTTTTTTTAAAAAAAATAGCAATAATCATATTATAATAATAACAATAAAAAAAAAAAAAAAAAATGATAATAATAACAAATAAATTACACGCGAGAGGTGTATCAATACGGGATCGTTCGATCTTCGCCGGTCATTATTACAGCGCTGTGCGGGGTCGTATACCTGTGTATACCGTGTGCCGATGTGTGGTTATTATAATTATTCCAGAAACAGAACATAATGTTATTACGACCTTTAAATGAATCTACTCGCGCCTATTATATTCGTGCACAAGCGACCCGGGGAATGAAAATCAATACTCGACGGAACAAGTGAGTTATTTGTGTGATCGTGTAGAGACACGTGTGTTTCGACTTAGGCGTATTATTACGTGCGATCATTACTTTTATTATTCGTCGGTAACGGTATATTTACGCGCGCTGAAAAAAAAACGTCCGAATTCGGTTTTTACTGCATTTCCCGGGTCGTATTTCGAAATCGTTTGACAGGCTCATCTCATGTGTGTACAGCACAGCAACGCGGGACGTGCAAGGTTGTATGCATATATTTTAATAGGTACATAACAATAACGTTTTACGGCTGACAAGTATTACGTTTGATTTTTTTCGAATATACCTTACCTTTATTTACTTACGGTCTGCGACGCGATCATCGCAATATTAGCAATAATAATCGTCGTGATTTATCGCTGGTCCATCATATTTTATTACGCTATGGTCTTCAAGTCTGGGGCGTGTATGTGTATAATTGTTTATTTATTTATTTATTATTGCGATAACAGAAGGGGCGTATTTGCCGTGCGATTAAACGACGACGTTTACGCAGACGCTCAAGTCGGCGGTCGGACGTCGTTCGCGTTCTGTGCAACGCGTTAGTATGCTTCCCCGTCAATTCTTTCAGACGAAGAACACCGTTGGAGATTGAACTGGAAATCGTATTCCGTAAACGGTTATTATTTACCAGCAACTCGAGACGTCCACGAAACGCAATCCCTTCAGCCTCTCTAAGATCGGAATGTGATTTCTACTGGCTTACGGAAAGAAAAAAAATGCGTTTTATTTTACAGCTGTTACTGGAAAATATTATAATATCAAATAGAATTCACCGAGCGAGTTAATGCGACACAGATGAAATAAAATATTCATTATTTTCGTATTAATCGTTACAAACATTAAATTTGAAAAAATGAAATGTATTTATTTAATTCGGATATGTTGACCGTCCAGTTGTCTGCCTCCCGTGGTCCAGATTCGAACCACGGTCCACCAGTTACCGATGGTTGATTATCCCGCCGAATGCTGATCATACGAGCGTTTTCGGTCAAACACGGTTTTAGCGCGCAGACACGCACGGAGACGATATCGTTAAACAGTTGTAATGCCGTGTCGTGTACACGTATCCGAATGAGATGTAGTCAAATGTACACGTGCGGATGCAGAATGAAAAAAATGCTTTGAATTAATACCGGCTTGCCATCATCAAAATAACATTTTGCCGTCCGATCGACTGCGGGTGTGACCCACTATCGCACCAAAACGAACCGGACACTACGCCCCATTATTATTTTTTAAGGATTTCATATTAATGCTATATCAGCACGTATATCAGCTTCGTGGTCGTAAATATTACTCGTATTATTATCGCTGGTTTCCAACGATACGCTTTTTTTCTCAATCGTCGACGGCAATCGACTGCTGTAGCGTTTGGAGCAAAATCCATCGATTCGATACGAAAGAATTGTCCTCGACCACATATGATTTATGTTTCATACACGACGTGGGAATGTCCAAAACCGAACCAAGTTCAGCCGAGCACCTCGCGTAGGTCATATAATTTCGTCACAGAGTATGTAATACACGCGGTCTCGGTCGAGTCGATTTTTTTTTTCTTCCCGTCACAGTCACGTAGTTTCCTGGATACAGTAAAAGTCTGTGCGCCCGTATTTCGACTAATTTTTCGTTGCTCTGCTCAGTAGAGTGGCGCACGCTAAATAACACAACGAACGGGTGGCCCGCGAACTTATATAAGGACATGTACGACAATGACGATTCGATTCGAAACCGAACGCGGCGACGTGGTCATCGTCCCGCGGCTGTTGTAGGAGTCGGGGTGGGCGCGCGGAACGATATTATTGCGCAGCGCATTATTATTCGTTATTATGTAACGCTGTGTGTACGAATAGGTTTTCGAGTTGAATGCGTTCCGCGGCGTAACCGTGCGCTCCGCCGTCATTGGCAATCGGGCGAAATCTCCTTTGAAGTATGTTTAAATGTGTGTTTTCGCCCAACAATACATGTCGCCTGCACTGCTGCTGCTGCTGCTGCTGTTGCCGCGGAGTAACTTTGAGCGCGAGAAAGAGAAATATTGAGCAGGACAGAGGGGACGTATATAATAATGCGAGTGTATAATACACGCTGCATGCATTTAAATAGCCAATTCATTCCGTCGCCGAGGATGGAACAATAAACATACCTCTACGTATTATTATTGGAAAACCGTATATGCAAAGCGTTTCATTAAGAATACCTACTACTGGTCTTTGGCCGGTCCGGTTCAATGGCGCGTATCACGAGAAATGTGTCTTTTCAAACGTTGTCGCCGTCGTCGCTCCGGTACGATAATAATATACCAACTCGTACGCCTACGGTATATACGCATGCATGTGCCGTACATGCAACGTATACATAGAGCCAGTTCATATTGTGTTCGGTTTCGCAGATATACACCTTTTATGTGTACGTAAAAAAAAAAAAAAAGAGGAACACGTCTCGAGACCCGTCGGCGAAGAGATCAAATTTTCGCTGTTAAAATAAATTGCCTGCGACGGCATCGTTCGAGAATCCATAAAGACACGTTCGACGGATCTTAACCGTTACGCATAATGTAAGGTGCCGGGTTAATAAATAAGTGCAACTGATGTACCGACGATGGTCCGCGAGGTTTTCGAACTGCTACGAAAAAATATTCCATCGCAAAAGAGTTTTTTTTATTTATTCTCATATCATTTCGCTTTCCCGCGTCGACGTGGACATGTCATTGTTGTTTTTTTTATATTTCCAGCTGTATATTACCGTTTTATTACAACCGGACGCCACGGTTATTCGTATATCCGCGGTATATTGCACGTGTATATCCATTATTTCGCTCACTTCAGACCTTTGCTCGAGCCCAAGATGACAATAATGCACGTGCGACGACACCGCATCAACAACAATAAAATTATTCACGGGCACCGCAAGATCAGTTATGCAATACGTTATTGCGCCCGTACGGTCGTCCTGCGAGATGGATAATATCCGTTCGTTGGCAATAAAATCTCTTGTAATCACGCGACGGTATCTCCATGCGGCTGAGTGATGGCGGCGATGACGTAAGTACAGTGTTCGCGTCGCAAACAGTACCTCATCGCGATCAGATGGGCGCATGTACCCGACGCGATAAGTATCTGAAAACATTAAGCACACGCATATATTATCGGTAATATCGAACGTCGCAGTTGCCGTATTCGGACAAATGAAGCGCACGTTAACGCGGCCGAGACGGAGGGGTACGTTTTCGATGGGCCGTGCACAGGTATTGCACGGACCGATTTACAACCCTATTGCCGGCCGTGTGTCGGTCGTGCGACGTGACAGCAACACGCGTACAGAAAGTCGTCCGTCGTCGTCCGTCGTCGTCCACCGCAATGTATTTGCACACCCGCCGACCAACCAACGTGATACCTTTTCAGTACTAGGTTCACCCGAGTTATGATCGCGATCAGGTCGAACCATATTTTTATGGACAATATACGATGGACCCGTAACGGTTGGCCGTTTATAGGGCTGTACAACGTTTGGAATCGGTAGAATTATCTTAGTTTAACATTACATATCGTTTGAATCAGGATTTCCTTACGTTTACGTACTATATTAACGTTTCAATTCGGTCCTTATAAGCTTTTCGAGTGATGAATGTGGATTTGAAGCTCGTATTTTATGTTCATTAATGATTACCTGACATTTTTTCCTTTTTTGGTTTTTTTATTTTTATTTTTTTTTTTTCGACGTATCCGTGACGATATCGAACCCAAGTATGAACAGACCCAATGTTATGTTTTAGAATTCAAGTTTTTGAATAATAATATTCTATACATAGGAAATCCTTAGTATAAAAGTATTTTTTGGTTCCGATACCAAGAGTATACAAACGACTGTAATACTTGTGCATTTTTGCCGAATATTTCAAAAGTATCTAATATTTGAATGTGTTCGTGGATATAGGTTTACTAATATATATTTAAAACATTTAATGTTGTACCTCGCAATGATATATTTTTCGAGTGTAGAATTATACCAGACCTTCTCACCATCACGCCGGAGAATGATGAGTGTCCACAGCTCAGCGGCTGGCTGTTATGATTAATCCGGTACTCGGGTTGCATTCGTTCGCGTCAGTACTACGATGTCAAATATTATTATTGCGTCACTGTTGTCGTGCTAGCGATAATCCTCGTCTTAAATCCTATCATATCATGAAAATGTTTAATACACCTTATGACAGGCAACGAGTGTAATACGGTTAATACAGTTATATTATTTTTCGCAGGTTACGTTTTCGTTGACACGAGAATAGGGATTATACAATAATGCTACAGAAATTACCTTCATTATAATATGTCGTTATCGCTGTGCGATCCATCGAAAAAATGATTTTTTAACCATTTTTTAATGAATTCTTTAATTTTTAAAGAACAAGTAAAAATAAAAAATAAATTTGTAGCCATCAAAACAGTTATTGTTGTGATATCATGTATAGTTTACGTCATAATGCAGGACTCGTCGCGACGAGAAGCACGAAACATGAACGGAATTTACGTGAATTATATAGTGCCGTAGCTATTGAGGTTTGGATCGTTTGGAAAAGAAAAAGATAGTGAAATGTTTTCAAATCAACTTTATGTCGGCCAGTGTTAAACGGTAAATTTCGATTTTCCTGTAAACTTGCACATTGCTTTTATTACGGATTTATAGGTTTAGTATTTGTATGCGACTTATATTCAGACATCTTAACAACTGAATATACGCGTTCTCACAATTATTATATTACGACGTATTAAGACATATTACATAAGTACGCGTTAGTGCATATTGTGTTTGTTGCGAGAATACCTACATTTTCGAACCGTGGATTTAAGACTGATGTTTATTACGCTAAGCGCAGACCACCGCGCAACAGTCTTGTGTGCAGGGATTTGCGTTTTCATCGCTAAACACTACGTATAAGTGTGTGTGTGTGTGAGTATGTCGATTGGACATGTTTTGTTTGGCGTAATAACGTTTCGTCGTCGTCATCACAGAGAACGGGAAAGGGATGGCTGAAAAGCGGTGTGACGGGGGAGACCTGTAGGGCTGTCGGAGCAGGATTAAACAGGAACTAGTAATTGGCGTGAGCGGTGCTTCGACAATCGTAACCCATGCATTCTGTACAGCGCGGGAGTGGTGAGCAAGGACGAGGACGCGCGGAGGAGATTTGTCAAGTCACAAGGGCCGAAACGCTACCGCTGCTGACGGTTCAAAGGAAATTGAAATTGTCAATTCGCCCAAAGTCGACGCGCATTAATTCAGTGTCGCCCGGGACTTTAAACGGCAGCCCCTGCATCGAATGGAATCGACTTGGCAAACCGAAACAATTTATAATCCCCGCGCGGGTGGTTTGTGTACAGACATTGTGTTCGATTTCGATTGTGTATGTGCACGTATCCCTCTTAAACCGCCAACGCCACCGTGTGCAGTATACTGGGCGTATTATTTTGTTGTTAATTCACCTCCTGGCCCAGGGGTTCGTGTCTTCAATTGATTGTTTTTTTTTTTTTAAAATCCGTTTAATAACTTTTTTTTTTTTACTTCTCTTCGTGATGAGTCAACTATACGTACGTGTCCCTCGGGTCCGCCGATGTGTAATCCTGATGCGCGGCAAAAGACCGCGCATACGGCGTTTACATACATATATTTTTCTAGATCCGATTTTTGGATTATTATTAGTCACGATTCAAGAAAAAATTCTGTACTTGCAAAATATTTTTAAAAACGTATTCGATTATAAATGTTCAACTTGATATGAAATATTATCGCTCAGTGGTACTAAATAAATACAAACAATATTAAGAGTAGTTATACAGGATAAGATATTAGCTAAGATATTATATTAACGAATAGAAATAAATATTTTTTAAGTAAATAATATTGACCAAAACCGATATTTTTTATATTGATTATTATTCAATCAGTTATTATTTCTAAATTGGTTAGTTTATTTTTTGATTTAAAAATATTAAATACAATAATTTATACTTAAAATACCGTCCTTCTACGCCTATTCCAATTTTTATTATTTTTATTATACTGGCGTGTATTTGATTCATTGAAAATCACTATACGATTGTTATATAATAACAGTAATACACGTTTGTAATGAAATCGCATTATGCAAATTTATGATCTGTAAATATAACTCATATGAGGACTAAAATGAAATATTAAATATATATGAGCACATTAAATATACATGTAATATATAAATATTATCGGAAATATAAGCATAATCACTTATACCGTCCAGTATCATAATGTTGGTCAATTTAATGAACAAGCTGACCCCCAGGCATAGCACATGATTTTTAATTGTGAATGTTTTGTAATAGAAATAAAATAAAATAATATAATAACTCGGGTTATTAACTAATATACGTGCACTGTCGCTGACGATCGAAGTGTACTTACCTAAAAACCAATTGTATAGTTATACACATTGTTACTGATGATTTCAAATAATTTTTAAAAGCATTTTTGTTATACTCAAGTACTTGTTAATGCAAATCACTCGTGTGGTATTTTAAATACTTTATTAGAAAAGTATTCGAGTAATTACTCGATTACTATTTAAAAGTATTTTTCACAACCCTGCGCAAAAACATAAAGTATGGTAACGTGATATAATAAAATTTAATCCGTTCGCCATCTTGGCAATGTTTTATTTTGTTTTCCTCTAGCCGACCGCTCGTGTACAACACACCTGAAAGTGCGCATATAGAGTACGGACGTCCTGTTGATTCCGAGTCAAACTTTACGGTAGTGTTCACGTTACTTCGCAGATTTAATGATAATCTAAATATATATATGTATACGCAGTGCGTGTTTATTAATATAAACATATTTAATGTTAAATTTAATTAGGCTAAACGAAAGCTTTTTCGTATCGTTACGGACCGTTTTCGCGGCCTTGCAAGACGGAAAATTTCAACGATGTCTTCTATTAATACATACCGGATCGGTTTATCGACTACATGTTCTGTTCGTTTGTGGAATGACGTGTACTATACGTTCGATTACGAGTTTTTATTGTCGTTATTATTTATGCGCGAACACATTTATTTTTTTTTAATTTTGTTAACGTTTTTAATTTTTCAAATCATGTCCGATTTACCATTGTAATCACTCCTGTGGGCTATAATACGCTACGCGCGCGTTTCATGCCGTTGTATATTACAGAGACATATACACGTACACCGTTTTGAACGTTCACCGCGTGGGGGTACATACGTAGCGATCATAATAATTGCTGTTATTACACATATCGCGGGCGGTGGATATTTAATGCATCTATGTGTTACGTTTGAACTGCGAAACGATAATTAAAGATCAACTATTGATAAGCGCGATATTTCACTGGTAATTTATTGTTAATTGTGTTAATGTTTATCAATTGTATTAGAAAAATAAAAAATTTTAATTATCTAGCTCGCACCCGTAGGTATAATAATTATTACGTGTGTTGATGTTCACCCGAGGTTTATAAAGATGTACCGACAAAACGCTGTTATATAATAAATATGTAATAGGATTTTTTTTTCTTTTTTTTTTTTGGATGACTTATCACCATTATTCTTGTATGACGCACTACCGCACCATGTCGATTAAGTAATGATCAATATATATATATATATATATATATGTTCATTATTCCGGTCATTTTTATAGGTTTAATGTGTGTATGTGTGTTGCGTGGTTGACGGTTACAGTTCGAACGATAATAAGGCATGGGATTCTGACAGCATTGTTGTGCGGCGCGCGTGTGTCATCCATCTGCGCGCCCTTCTAGCGCGGGGGTTGAAAGTCCGGCGGGTCGTAAAGCGTCGAAAATCAACCGACACGTAATAACGGACAATTGTTGTGTTCCGTTCGGTTTTGGCGTCGATTTATTAAACCACAGAAAGGCGCGCACGCGTCATTGCACCGATTTGTGGGCGACGAAAAAATGTTTCCGTGACCGAAGAGGGTGGCTCGTGTTTACGTCGAAACGCGACGGGAAAATGCGTAACACCTCGCGTTCGCGTACGGTCGTCACGTTGCTTTGCGGAAGAAACGAGTTCATCGCGGCTTATCCCATGTTCGTTTCGTTGCCGGACCCTTGCCAAAGCCCAGGGCCGTGGAGAGAGAAACCCCTGGCCCGGGAGGGGAGGTATATATTGAAGACCCCATTATTTTTGACTGCCTATCATTACATTTGTTAGGTAATTGTTAGGAATAAAATAGTATGGGTATAAATGGCGTGGAATAGATCATTAAAAAAAAAAAAAAAAAACTACTCAAAAATATTACACATCAATTATTTACAGAATTTATTTAATTTTTATTGTATAAATATTTTATTGTCTCGAATTAATTTGTATTTATTTTATTAAAATATAATATAAAATCGTTTAAAATTAACTTTCCTTTCTTTTTCTGATGCAAATGAGCCAACGACTATTTTATAGCTAATCTGCCTTGCTAACGCTGATTCTAAGCAAAGTATCGAGTGACCGGCGCTGTACAGGGGCAGATGTAATATTTATTTATCATAATGATCAATAGCTAACGATAATGCTGTGTATAAAACACACGAAAGGATCACGGCGCCGCCTCATACGTGTCGGTTTTAATTTGTTTTCGTTTGTGTGCAGGCACGCGCGTTTGATATCGTATTAAAACGCGGTAGAACACACGTAAAACGAACGTTTCGTGAATATTGTACGTTCGTATTATATCATCATCAGTATTATTATTATTATTAAACAGGAATCTCGCTCAAAGCCTTTCCTGTAACGTCGGCTGCCCCAATTACGCACACGCACCACCCGGGTCACACTCTACCCTACCGCGAGCCAGCACCCGCGTATGTCCGATAGTACACGTATAGCCAGTGCCGGATTACCCATCGGGTGGAGTAGGCCTAAGGACCTCGCTCATTTTAGAAGCCCTGTGAAAACGGAAAACTATATTTTTTTAATTTTTATTTACGAATTTATGGGACAAAAGTCATTATGAAATATATAAATTGTAAGCGTTACATGCAGTAGTGTAATAATAAAATTGTTTCGAATATAATAGAAATAATTAATTAATTTTTTTTGCAAATAAAAAAATGTAACAAACGTGATTTTATTTATTAATAATTGTTATTCGTTATTAAAGCTGTTTGTATTAATTATTGGACGGTAATGTTAAAGAGATACGTAAAAAATAATTTTGTAGGGCCCAAAATGCTAATTGTCTAGGGATCCTCAAACGTTTAATCCGGTACTGCGTATACCCAGGGGTGTATTGGTACGTATACGGCATGTACCCATCAACAGATTTTTGATTTTCGGCGTATACCTAATGTAAAATATTATTGTACGGGTATATGCTTCTAAAATAACTCGAAAACAAAAAAATTGTCAAGCGAAGCGAAAAAACTTACTTCAGGATTAATATCCATTATCTTTTTAGTGTGCACACCTACAAATATATTTACCACTAAGTACAGCGTATTACAGTGTACTCCGTATAATAATTGTATAATAACGCGTCCGTGCGGGAGATAGTATAATGCGGGGGCAACTTCTGGTTTTGCGCTTCGACGTGCGTACGTTATATTTCATCGTTTTTGTTTCCGTTTTTTTTCCCCTTCGCTCGTGTGTACGTTTCCCAATCGTACGCGCCCTCGCATGCCGTTAATTCGTGAGTGCGTTGACCGACATACTCGCGAGTTCGTCGTGGGTTGAAGCGCAGCACATGACAGCCGACTGCGGCCGCGGATAGAACCAGATGCGACTGTTAGAGTCGAATCATTTTTCATGGATGGCGAACCGGAAATACCGTCATCCGCATCCCGGTCGAAACCGATTTGTTCTTCTGGTCGGTCTTAAAGACCCTGGGTCCGGAAAGTTAAACGGTTGGCCGTCGTCCGCGCGAGATCCGATTAAAGTCCGCACGTCGTCGGTTAATACACCATGTGTACATCAAACGTATTGTGTTGGTGGTAAACGGTACATATATGCAAGGCCGTATCTGGGGGGGGGGGGTCCAGAATGTCTGGACCCCCCCTGAAATTTCTTCAATGTCATACGAACGTTTAAAATATTTATTTATTTTTAATACCAACATAAATAATTTCAGTCAAAACTGACTTAAGCTCCGATTGACCATTGACTGCTTTTAATTTTATTTCATGATATCATATGAAAATATGATATTAATTTTAATAAAAGAAGATTAAATCTTTTTCTATCTTATTTTTAATCAAATATCAAAAGTTAAAATTTAAATTCCATAAAATTACAATATACATGTTTTGGACCCCTCCCGAAAAAAATTTCTAGATACGGCCTTGCATATATGAATACCCTAAAGGTGGCCGCACACTAGATCGGAATGGAATGGAACCGTCCGATCGGATTTTTAAAATTTTTTCCGCACACTGTGTTGGAACCAGTTGGAATTCCGCGGCCATACATACTTGGTGGCCATTTTGATCTTATTAAGCTTATTATTATTTTTATTATTATTATTATATAGCTTATTATTATTATTATTTAAGCTTATTGTTACATTATTTATTTTTAATATTTTTGAGTGTTTGTAAAATATAATATATAATATAATATAATGAATGATACAAGTAGTGACGAAGAAGACATGATAATCACATGATAGCTCTTTTGTCAGAAGCTGAAGAAAAAGAAAACTGTACGATAAAAAGATAGTGAGTTCATAGCATACTTATGGCAAGGGAAAAAGAAGGATGGTTCTATACACAATTTTTTACAATTTTTTTTAATATTTCCGGATGAGTTACGAAAAATGTTGCCAATTGTTAGAGCATATAAAACCTGATATACAAAAAACAAACAAAAATTTTCGAAAATGTATACCAGCAGACGAACAGTTAGCAGTAACACTGAGGTTAATATTTAATTTATTATATTTTAGTAGTAAATTTGATGACCAATGTTCAGTGCCGCAAAAATCGGGTGTGCAGAGTGTGCCGCGCACACGGACCCCAAGGCTTACATACATTTGGGAGGCCCCCTAGTCCCAGCCTAAAATATACTACACTTTACAAACACACAATAATTTAATAATATTATATTATTATTTTATAATAAAAAAAAACTTTTTTTAAAATTCAGGTAAGGATGTCATAACATTTTAGAATAATATAATATTTTTTTGACAATGAGTACATTGAGTATTTGAGTAGGCATACAACATACCTACCTAAACTACTTAAATTAATTTACTACATTAATATCTAGTGAAGTATAATATACAACAGTTGTAGGTATTTAATTTGATATATTTACATATATATCATACACTAACTGATGTGAAACGTGTTTTAAAACCTAAAAAAATTGATAGTTATAAATAGAGCTCCGATGTTTATGACTTGACATATTTTTTTCGTGCAACCAGAATTATACCTTAATATGATATAAATTCGATTCATGAAATCTCTATTACAGATATGCAAACTTATTTTGCATATTTTTGCATATTTGACATTTTTGAGCATATAAATGCATATATCGATTATTTCTAGATTAAGTAGCATATATTCTATAAATTTTAAGTATAATATTAAAAATTGTCCATATTATTATAAATTATCAATCATTACCGATAATTGTGTTATTTTTATTCTACAAAAACTTCTTCGAGTCGAAGGCCCTTCAAGTTTAAAAATATCAGCAATATTATTATTGAACATTGTAGTCCTGATACTTAAAGTGCTTAACTTATGTAAAATTTAACTTTAATAAATCGAAAACTAATTAAAATGTTTTTTCATATTTGTAAGCTGTGTTTTTTGTAATAAAGTATATTAAATACACATTCAAAAGAGCATATTCATTTTTTTAATTAATATTAACTATTTTTTTTTGCATATATTTATTGAAAAAATAGGTATATTTAATAATTTTTATGGCATATAATTACATATTTTGACATTTTATAATACATATTTTTATGAAATTTTGGTCATTAACATCCGAGCTCTAGTTATAAATAAGACGTACAACAAAAATAAATCTTAGGAAGGGACAGTATAATTACCGCACACGGGCGTCCTATTTTGTAATTGCGGCACGGCCAACGCCATATAAATATGAATATTTCTGCACTTCACGTATAATTTTTTTATCTGACATATTTTAATTGTTTGTGTCAAAGTTATTTGTACCGAACAAATACTAAAAATGTTTACAATAAAAAATTTTATTGTTGTAGACTTTCAGTTTTGTACACAACTACAAAGTACAAAACGATGATGACCAAAAGTTAACATGTATATTTCGCACCGATGCAAAGTGTCAGTACGTAGGCGTTTGCGATCGAAACGTTTCGGAATCCGTCAAAATATTGTCGAAAAAACAATTCGGTCGCGTTCCGATCCGATCCGATCCAGCGCGAGGGACCTCATTTAAAATTATGTTTATTAATTTTTTGCGTTCCGTTCCGACCCAGTGTGCGGCAACCTTAAACGCGCGCAGGTATCCGATCTATCGCGCGCCACGGCATTCAGCATTTCCAATCGGCACGTACGACGACGTTAAATATCACAAAAAATAAATAAATATGGCGCGCGCGCGCTGAACGATTTATTGTCGAGGGTAAAAAAAAAAAATAAAAAAATACACGCGTACAACGTGCGGCGGCCACCCATGCGGTGAATTGCTCGAACGACATCGGTTGTATTGTGGTATTGCAGAAATAGAAGAGGGGAAATAAAACCGTCTCAACGACACGGGGAAACGTTTCAACAGTTTACGTCGGTGGTGCGGTAATTTAAGACCGAGGTTAATGAAACTCTTTAGGCGCGCACGTACGCAGCAGTACAATGCCCACGGATTACCTTACATAAATACGTTATTACCGTTATTACCCCATTCGGAGCGGCTCACGATTGAATCACGTGTAATCACGCGTACACACGTATCACGTTATAATTATGTAAATAAATATACGTCGTCGTGCTCCGGTTCGGTGTCGCGAAAAACCGCGAGAACCGCGCGCGCGCGCAAAAAAAAAAAAAAAAACCAAAAACAATGCAGTCTTCATCGGCGTCCACATGGGCAATTACAAAAGCGCAAAGCGTACTAACGGAACTGAACTCCGAGATTACGACTTATTAATATTATTTTTCGCTATTTTAAACGAGCACGGTTTTGCGCAAGCCAAAAGTTACGTTCACAACAGTAATGTAATGCACATTCGAATAATCGAATTATACGAATATCGGTATTCGATGATACCTAATTTGTTTTATCCGTTTTTCCGTGACAAACTTTTTGTACCGTTTATTATTAATAGGGCCCGGATTTCAATGCAAAGTGCATTTCGGTTGATCATATGTAATGCTCTATAAAAACATAATTCGTTTCATGTAACGAGGGTTTTAAAACTACAAATTTTATTTTGCATTTTTTTTGCATATTTCGACATTTTTTCATTTTTAGAACATTTTTTGTATTATTGGGTCATTTTGTTGGGTTTTAATGCATATTTGTTCGATATACTGAACAAATTTAGCTTATTCAAAATAAAATCAAAAGTCAAATTATTTTCTTGATATTTAAGTAGGTTTATCGGGTTTTTTCCATACACATTGTCAATCTTTCATCAATTGTCAATCTATTTTTTGATTCAGTTTTTATCTTATCTTAATTTATTATTGTTAAACGTTTTGTGTTGCGCGAAAACTTAAACAAATAATTTTCGTTACGAATTGTATTGTAGCATCGAATACTGATATTCGATTGTTCAAATATTTGAATATTCGAATTATTTACGATATATACCTATTCGAATAATTCCCATCACTAGTTCACAATACATGTCTCTGTTGCATATTAATAAAACAAAATGGTTGTTTTTATTACATACACTTATAGTTACACATTATTATTATAGAACGAGTTAAAAAAACGCAGTATCTATTTTATTTACGAATTGGTATTCCAATCAACTTTCATCCTTACGTTATAAGAACGTTATTTGTTACGTTCATTCGTGTGAGTCGGTTACACTTTTGTACCTACCAATAATCTGGATCATATTTATTATATGCTCGACAGAAACGTTAAAAATCAAAAACAATTGATAATTATCACTTCATGACAGTGGTGGTGGGAATTTTTTTCTACTTGAATCGCCGGTTTCATAGGGTCACCCAACAAAATCGATTCCACTATATACTTTTAAACGGCTACGAATGATTACATGAATTCACTGCGTGTATAAATGCTTATATTTCAAATTTATAAGTTATATTCCTGTTTTTCATGTTTCATATTGTTATTATAACGTGTTCAATGTATGGGTATTTTACCATAATAATTATTTTTTTTCAAAGACCACCCACCCCCATTTTTTCATGAACCACGTAATTCAAATACGAGTATAACCCCTTCGCGCCGCCACTGCTACACAAAGCATTGCATTTTAGACTCCTAATACCTCGGTCTGACAACTAACCCTCGGTCTGACAACCAGGCCACAGACGCATGACGTATACGTATCTACTACAACGACATTCTTTTTTCGTGGTTCATTAAGGTAAGAATTCGAATGAATAAAAACTTGTGCCATCAATTAATGTTCATATCAGTTACAGAAAATTGTTTACGGAGTGGATTTGTAAAACCATGAAATCTACTCCGATCAGTGGCGTAATTAGGAATTTGTCTTAGAGAGGGATAGACATTTTTTTACGCACGAAATACTTAGATTTTCAAGTACAATGGTGAGTGGTACTTGGGAATACTATGTCATCAAAAATCATTAAACTAATTATATAGGTAGACATAATGTATTAATAAATGCTGCATTAAAATTCTACACAATTTAGCACCTATACTATATTATAATAAATTCTTCAAAATGTAAATATTGAATATATTAAAATTACATTTTATTTTTAAATTAAACGATAGTTATTAAAATATTGAATTAATTTTGTTTGTAATATAATGTAATGTACAAAACTTTATTTTTTTTTTTTCATACAAGAAAATCTAATTTTCTTGGCTGTTTAACCAACTCGTCAATCAAATCATCAGGATTTAGTACAATTGATCTATGAACAGTTATCATGGTTAAACGATTTAATCGATCCTAAAATAAATAAAAGATACCAATAATTATTTTGATTTTCAAATAAAATTAAACTATATGCTTCAATAATAATTAATCATAATAATGAACTTACTTCAAACATTGTGTTACGGAGATATGTTTTAACTCCTTTGAGTCCTGAAAACATACGTTTGGGAGTTGAAGTGGAAACCGGTACCGCAAATAATATTTTTAATAAAAGATTAATATTCGAATACATTTCTGAATTGCATTCAATAAGAGCATCAATTCCTGTTTTGGATATAATCCCACTTTTTTGGAGCTTAACCCACCAATGCTTCAATTCAGCTGTTGCATTATTTTTATCTATTTGTGGTGAATAGAATTCCAATAACTCTTTAAAATATGCTTCGTAATTTTCTGTTAGATTAATATTATTTGAAAACGAACATGCGAAATCTATAAAACAAAATTAAACAAAAAAAAATGTAAATATATCTAAATACACTTGTTAGATAATATGTTATAATAATATTTTTACAAATCCTACGTTGAAAAAAAATTGTTTATCTTGAACGTTATTCTATCTTGAATATTATTCGTATTATAATCGATAACGATATTAACATGACAATAAGGAACGTTTTGTAACATTCCGTTTAACTTTAAAACCTTGTCAATAACCTTGCTACTACGATTTCTCGATAGTCAAATGTATAATACTTTTTTTTGTGGTATCATTATATGAAATAGAAGTTAAACAGTTTAATTTGTGATTCAAATATTTTACTCATAAACCTAACTTAATTTTACTTCCTTATCCCCACCAAACACCTGCAGAAAATGCTTATTTTTTTCAAATTCACAAACGCGGTGTCGTCGCCGCGTTAAAACGTACGTGCTCGCCTTGGAGCGGCGCACGAATGATGTTACAATGCGCGCGTAATGTAAACAATCGGAGTGCTCGTCGTCGTGGTTTGATGATTGATCACATCGTTATATCGCATATCTCAAGTGTTTCCGTATTATTTTAGTGAATGAGACGGATTCAATACGTTTATTGTGTCGCAAGCGGTCCGAAACGAGGGATACGAGCGCACTCGTCTCCGATAATCTTTAAACGTCGTCGTGACGAATCACCTTGCTTTCTCGACGACCAGGGACGTACGGTTGCCGTACCCGCCTGGGAATCGTCGACCTCGTGTGTCATACGCGTTATTCGATTCTTTCTCGTGTATCGTAGGCCCAACTAAGGGGTCGCAATAGGGTATTTAGCACCCTTGAGTTCGAATGTAGCACTAATGTTTTTTTTTCTTCAGATCTCTGTAATCCATAGTAATTACAGTTAAATACCATTTTATTTTATTTTCAGCAATTTCAGCACCCGCGATATTTGGGCTCTAGTTGCGTTCATGTCGTAGATGCATGTACGTGGCTTGATCGACAATTTTTTGGTTCATTGAACTACCAAAATATTCGGGGTGAGTGTCATTTTGATAAGTGGATACTTGGTTTTGGCATTTGGCAGCGGTAAGTAATATAAAATTGATAAATTTAATAAAAATTAGATAAGTTTTTGTATCTTATATGACTTTTTGGTAGGTGGGTAGGCTATACTTGAATCAGTAATTGAAAAATGTCAAACCGCCTATACACGCATGTACGTACCGAAGGGTAATTTATTAATAAATTAATAGACCGTTAGAGGGTTTTCGCACATACGTGTACCGCGACGAGTCCGTCGTGAACTTTAAGACCGTAACTACTGTTATCGTTATTCGTTTTGTCGTGTCTGTTATTATTAATATTATTATTTATTCGTACGCATAATATTTCTTTGTCCATACCCAATACAGATCGGTATTTCTTATGAAAAAAACATGACCAAATGCAAACGGTTCGAAAATGAAAACACGTGATCGCAAAGGTTCAAACGTTCGGTAAACGTGCCACCATGACGGTTAAAAATCGAATGCACGGCGCTAGAAGCCTGATACCTAAAATCGATCGGTCTTTCATTTTCTTTTTTCGACACATTTGATTTCGTTTTTAATTTTTTTTTTTAATCCGAAAACATAATATACTCGTATGCGATACAATGCGTGTTGTTGTGCTCTCGCCTGTTCCAAAAACTGGCGATCCCCGTTCGCCTTGGGCGAGAGGAGGAGGAGGAGGCCATTGCGTGTTGGATTTCATTGTTACACCACCGCAACAACAACAAACGTATAATAATATTCATAATAACGTACGAAACGCGCGTGCATCAATCTCAGCTCGGCCGATTCTGTGTTGTTATTTCGTCATTTTTTTTTCTCTCCCCCTATTCCACGGCTACCGCGCGCGCGCACACGGACACACACGGACACACACACGTGCATTATAATGATATCCTTATTACTGCTGAAGTATTATCGATACCCCTCGCGACCCGTACGCCACGCGGCGGTAATTCGACCGTAGCTTCTGGTCTCCGTCCGGAGAACCGGCTTCCGCGCGGAGTAAAAACGTAATGGGCACTCGGGGGCAAATTCGGTTTCCAATGATATCTTATACGAAATGTTCTCTCCGGCCGCCGTTGTCTCGACGTGCCTATATTTAATTACACGGTCGTTTCCATTTCGACGGTGCTGTTGCGATCGCGCGAAGGACCTCGTCGTGGAACGAATAGTTGTAATAACACCGCAGTGCTCGACTGTTACTGCTGCTGCAGCTGTTACGTCCGACGGGTTACTTACATCATTTCGATCGGTTTCCGCGCAATGTCTTCCGATACGACGACGCGGAATCACCGCGATCCTTTGCACGACCGTAGCCTTCTATAACAACCGATATCCCGCAACCGAACGATTAAACACATGTTGCCGGGAAAGGGTTAGGACGGGTACGCATCTCTCACTCTTGGAAACCCGACGAAAACAAATACGGGCGCATCGCCACGTGTCCGGCATGCGCGTAAATCGAAACGGAAGAAGCGGTTACGCCAAGTCCGCGGCGAACCGTATGGAAAACGTACGGCGTTTTCGTCGGCAGTCGCAAAACAATGTTGTACCCGTTACGCATGGTAAAGGATACATACTCGTACGCGGTACTGCGCGTGAGAATAACACGACCGTCATCCTCCCTTACGTGTGGGATAGAGGTGTACACAATGCACACGTATAATAATACGATACTCGTTGCGTGCACATAAACCGAGGCTCGAAACCGCTTTCGTGTCTCCAGCACACGGTTTGAGGTCATTTATCAGCGCGTTTCGTTGTGACGAAAACGGAATTTGAATATCAATCGCTGGACGTGAGCGGACAATCGGCCGTGCGACTTTGTACCCGTGTATAGACCTGGCATCTTCTTATAAGCCGGGTAAGCAAACGCGCGGTACGACGCGTCAGACATGCCGACGATAATAACGTCATTATCATCCCGACGAGGACAGGTGACAACTATTATTGGACCCGCCGCCGTCGTTGAACAGCCCCCGAACATATTCCACTCTCGGCCCGGACAACAGATTAACGTCATCGTCGTGCACATCTGCCGGATGCGACTCGACCCCCAACACAACGGTCGTCGTCGTCGTCGACATCGATCACACGACCAGCGGTGTCTTTTGTGTATAGCAATGCGCGAGAGAGACGTACGGAATGACGATGTGGACGATGATGATTATGATGATGATAGTAATATTAATAACGTTATTCCATTATATTCCGTAGGGTCCGAGAGGAAGTCGACTGAGTCCCGCTCGCGCGCTATTCGTTATGCGTATTATATCCACTTGGTCTCGAAAGTGCATGAATATTTAGAGTGTTGTCCGCGCGTTTTTCTTGTTTCTCTTTCATTTCTGGAGATTTCACGTGCCGCCTTCAAACAAGATTTATATCCCCTCGACGTATACTAATAGAGAATAAAGAATAGAGAAAAACGACTTTACGATCGAAACTGTCTTCGACGTCCGTGTCGCGATAGAGTTTTTCTGCATTTAATCGTAAACTGATCGTCTACTGAATTTTCATCTCGAGTTCCGACACTTTGTAAGTGCCCCAGAATAAGATCACTATTTTTTTTTTTTGTGCTGATCGCGTACAATACTATCATCTTCATTTTGTATGGCTTTGTTTTGTTTTTCAGTTCCGTGTATTCGAGTAACTGTTTTTGTTATCACGCGATGTATTATCGTTGCCAAGGGTGCTTCGAAGGGTTGCGGAGGGACGTACTTGCACAACCCTTGTGAAAAGTAAATAAATAAAATCGAAAAATAAAAAATTGCGAATAAAGAACATTTTTTATATACATATAAATTACTTACATCGTTTATTTTACCCGTTAATTGGTACATATAAAATCTTTGGGTTTTATTTTTATATACCTTAGGTAAATATTAAGAAATAATTATGATAGGAGTAAAAAATGATTGGTCCTCAAACTAATCCCCCCAAATAACTCAGCAGTAAAATTTCTGGTGGCTCTTATATAGCTTTTGGTGCAAAATCTGTATGTGTACATCTAATTCAAACATTTCAATATGTATTTATGATTTTTCGAGTTAACAAACCGCAATCAATTGATTAATCAAACTCTTAATTTCGTGAGACCTATGCGGTTAGGTTAACCTATGCGTCTGACATCAAACAAATTCGAATACATCGTGAAAGCTTTCAATTCAAAAACTATTTACCTTCGCTGTGTATTTTCTTCCTTCTGGTATTAATGCGTCACATTTAGATGTTGTAAATCAAATTGATTATAAATTATTAATATTAGGTACCTTATATAGATTTTTAATTTTGAAAAAAAAAAAGGAATATTGATACCCAAAATTATGACAGTTTTGTTGCTGTCGGCTTAATTATCAGTTCAACTGTCAAATTATCAACCAACATCAGCAGTAGTGTAATAATTTAAACGTTTTTTTTAAACTGGTATTATAAAATATTTTGAATTGATCGCATTGTAATAATAAAAATTGTTCATGGAAACAATAATAATAACTCATACATCGTTTTATACGTATTACTATGTACAAGTACACTAATATACTAATACAGGTCAAATAAATTTATTCAATTCAATAATTGAACCAATCGAACATTTCTTAGTTATATACTCATATCTACTAACAATTAATTTTCAGTACAATAATGAAATAGGAACATATCAACTTATTTTACTACAACTTATGTACTTATATAACATATAGGCATCAAATTTAAATTTACCCATACAACGTTCAATAAATATACTTAATGAGACCTTAAGTTTTTGTGTAGGTAAACAAATTATTCAACTATTGCATTTATTGAATAACCAGCACTCAAGGGATGAAGGGATATTCGGTGAATCTTCAAAATGAACGCGTTGTCGAATTTCTATTTCCGGCTATAAATTAATATAGAAAGTGGGGTTCAACATTTCGATTACGATTTCATTTTGTCTTGGGAGAGGGTGTACAAATACTATAATGTTAGAATCACTAATTTGAAATTGTTTATTTACACTATATGATTTTTTCATTATTTAAATGATAAAATGAACATGCTAAATCACCAAAGTAAAAATAAATTGAATTAATTTTTCTCGTTTTGAAGACTAATGTAGAAAATATAAATATGCTTTATAAAAAATAATTTTTAAACCATGATTAATATGAACGTTTCTAAAATAAAAATAACACGACGAATATGTGGTACATTTTAAGATTATATTCCAAAAGCTATTACAATTCAATATCTGTTAGAAAATTATTATTGAGAAAAAAATGTTATATTTACTATTTAATAATAATAAATAAGGCACCAACCGTGACGGCGAATACTCTTGGAGAGTTTTGAAGCCAAGAAGAAGAAATAAAGCATCAAAACGATAAAAAAAATATAAAAATCAGCATAAAATATAACGCAGGTAAAATAATAGTTAATAAGAAAATAACGTACTGATTTAAAATGTTTTCATTTTTTTAAAATAAAATTAGTACCAATGATCATTGAAAACGAACAAAAAAACATTGCTCGCGTACTATGTTTCTATGTTTTAGTGAAATTAGGAAAACACGTTATATAGCGTGTACTGATGGATAAATCGTAAGTCAGACGTATGGTAATACATTTCTGTACTAGGAGATTAAATTATAACAGTTAATTTTTTTATTCCATGCTCTACCGTGTACAAAAAGTTTTGATGTCGAAATTGTACTTAGCCATTTTTAGTGAAACATAAACAGCAATTGTTTCATCAGTCAAGCATTGTTTCCTTATAATTTAATAATTTAATTTAATTCATTGTGGATATAATAAACATAATAAATATTGATATATATATATTCTAGAAATTTTAATATTTTAAACAGGTAACTTGATATTAATGGGCTATCAACAATAATAAAGAAAAACTACAATGATTTTAATGAAGAATTTTGAGTAATTGTTATGTCTTTAATACTATTAGTTAGAAATAAAACATCACACTGATTACTTTGAGGAGCAGTTAAACGTATTTTATTTATTTAATTTATTTTTGGTTAATTTTTGTATGGTCTTACAATTAATGTACACACATTTCGATACATTTTAAAATAAATTTTAGCTTCAATTTTTGAAACTTTGTTGTCTATGATGCTTTTTTAGTTTTTCAAATACAAGTGTTAACATCGATATTATATCCATGTGCTACAAGTGTACGATTTAAACGAAATAATTTAACTTCAAATAATTATGAACTCAAGTCAATTATTAAGTTAAATTTAATGTTTTTTTATTTTACACAAATGTTTCCTCTTTTTGAAGCATCAAATCTCACGTTTTCTTTACGAGTGTTATCTGATATTAATCGGTGGCTATGATATGCACTTACAGAGAACATTAAATACATAATTAAAGCGAATGAGTATTTGTATTTTATCATCGTTTCTTCATATTTATACGTGGATTGTACATAGTTTGCTGAAGTTTTTATTTAGAATCTAGTGTATAATATACATAGTCGGTTGATGACATTAGATACCGGAATCGTATAATAGATTCGTATTATATAAATATATGTATAAATGGTACATGCAGAAAAAAGGACGAACTCGAACGAATAAAGAAACGGATAGAAATGTATATATTTTCAACAAAGAAACCTTGTTATTACCAATTCAGAAATATGGTTATACATCCGTAATAACGGATGACCAGTGTACTATGAATGTGTTAAGAAATCGTGTTGAACGGCAATAAAAAAAAGATGCGGTCGATGGGTAATAAATCATTGAAATGAAAATAAATCGGAATCAATAAAATATTAGGTTTGAACACAAAACTATATAAACTCGAATATTATATTTAATATATTATAATAAGCATGTGTGTGCGTGTGCGTGTGTGTGTATCTATTATCGAAAACCATTTCTTTCGTATAATATTTTAATAATAAACAAGTTTGGAGTATCATACACGGACGGTTAATACGATTTATGGGAATTAAGAATTAAAAATTAAAATACGATACATGCGATACATACCCGGACCACTTGGTGTTTCAATTTCGGTCACGCCATCATCTCCATTTACCTATGACGACACGTGTGTTCTATAAACCTAACGTTATTTCCGACACAATCTGCGTTCAATGCGCGCACAGTTAATTACGCGCGCGTCCTCGCGGTCATCCACAAACCAGGCGCGTTCGGATAAGAAATATAATCTCGTCAACGTTTTCCCCGACGAAACATGCACGCACGAAGCACGTTTTTAGATTAATCGCTACTTCGTACGTATTGCACGTCTGCACCAGTTGTGCACAAGATCTTCGGTGTCCCGAGAAGCTGTCATCGGTGAAATTCTTATGTGTTGGCTGGTGTTGTCGTAATATTGGCGATCCATTTTCGAAGTCCCAGAGCTCGTTTTGAAAGATATACGTCGCGCGCATTGCACCGATTCGGAAACAGTAAAAAATAGAATTTTTTTCCATCACATCGTTTCGTTTGTTCCGGATCGGACGATGAGACGGTAACATAGGTGGTTGTAATACTATGGACGTTTCTAAACGTGTGTGATATCACTTCTTAGCGGGCGGCGAAGGGGTGCTTAGGGACGGTGAACTTGTTTAGAGAAATAGGGTGTTATTATGTTCGCGTTAAAACCTAAAGACTAAACGGAAACAAGAACTGAAATACGGATACTAAATAATAAATAGTTTAGCCGTAAGTGTTTCCGAACAATCCGTTTCGGTTTATCTATAAAATAAGGAAGCGGTTATAAAATACAAATATCTTCCGGCCGGAGCGACGAGAGTATGTCTGCAATCTTTTTCAAAACGAACAACTTGAATATACTATTATTGTCCGTTCTCTCGTTACAGTCTCGGCAGGTTTTCGGTCATTAACGGAACTTTCGACGAACGATACGTCGGAAGCCAGCTTTCAGAACGGTCATCATCCGCCCCCATGACAGAGACCTGTGCTGGTCGGCTGCGTATTTCCCGTTCAGGTAATCGCAATCGTTCGCTTTTTGCGTAAGCGCCATCGCTATGTTTATTTTCGGGGAAGCGTTGAAGTTGGTTCCCGTCAAGGCGGCCACCTTTAAAAATGCCAATAATCGCTGGGCATTTTATAGACGCTCCTCGTCTTCTAACGATACGATCGTTGGCCGCCGTTCTACCGGACGAACACGCGTGCGGGGTTCTCGATCGCCGACGCGACCTCGGCTGCGTAATGCACGGGACGTAAACGGACGTAGAAACGCTGTTGCCGGTGCTGTCGATGTCTTAATTTACGACGTAACGGCGGCGGCGCGTGATAAATTGCACCGGACGAACGGGAAAAGAAACGAGGGAAAAAATACGAGGGGGGGTGTGCGTATGTGTGTGGGGAAATAATGTAAAACAAAACACTTGTAGCCGCGCGACTTGCGTACGACGAGGACAATCGTGTCCCCTCCTAGTGCGATTACCACGCGGCGGAACGAGAAAAGCAACGGAAAAAAAAAAGTAAAATAAAATAAACATATGAAATGAACGAAGAAAAAACGCGTCCGGAGATAAAGTCTCCGCCGTCCGTAAACGGGTCGGGGCAAGTACGCAGATGGTAGCGTTTCCGCGCGAAAGCGCAAGTAACGCGTACACGCCGCGTAATGTTAATACATAACATGGGTGTACGTAATATGATTTGTGCCCGAACGACAACATCGGTAGCCCGGCGTGCAGCCTCGATGGGGGGATGGGGGGGGGGTCGAGATCCTTTTCTGCGGTAAAGGTAATACGCGTTCTCGCCTTGTCCTCGCGCACAATAAATATACCACCTGCGGGACGTGTGTATCGCGCGCAGCGGTGTACATTCAATCTTGCTCTGGGGGGGGGGGGGACAAAAGTAATCGTTATCTTTTTTTTTTTTTTGTTGCACAGATAAATAACTGCTGTAAATAGATATTATTTTATACTACTTTTTTACCAATTTACAGTTGACTTTTACATTACAGTAAGTTAATAGCTATTGGAATATAAAAACAGCACAGTTAACAAAACTTTTCAAACGCCTATCAAATTAATTATTTGATTATCATAATATTTGTATAGTTGTATATTGCCCTCCGTCCCTGGTTGTGCGTGCGCGCGAGTTGCAGGCGCGCGGCAATAACGAAACGAGCGTACGGAACGTGTTAATATTACGAGTGTGTGCAACGGACGGTCGTGAAACGGTTGACAGTTCAAGAGCCGCGCGGAGAGGATCGTGTGTGAGATGGAGGAAGAGACTACGTTACGTTACACGCGGTATGTGTACCCCGACGATGAAGTATATTTTATGTACGCATTGAGATTCCCAAAGAGTGATCACGGTGTGCGCGTTGTGTGTTTGTGTGCGTGTGCGCGTGTGTGTGTAAAAGGAGGCTTATATAGGTACGACGGGATAATATGTAATGATGTGTATCGTTCAATTGTAAAAGATTTTATAATATTTTCTAATAATGTATACTATTCATACGTACGTGATTTTTAAACCATTTTAAATAAATAAATAACGGTATCTTCGATACCCGCGCGAACCACAAGGGTCGAATAATAAATACTATTGACATCCTAATGTTCAAAGGACCGGTCCAAGGTCCATGCCACCACATGTCCCCATATAACAAGAACATACAACCCTTCCCAGGACTCTTGATCTTAGGTCGTCAGTGCACGCGCACCGATCATAAGATTAACGAGAGAGTTTATACGTGCGATTTATTTTTACTTGTGATTTTAATCCGTCCGACTTGTGTTCTTCGTACGAGTGTTGAAGAGTATCCGGTTCCAGTGCAATTAAATTCTGCATTTGTCCTTTTTTTCAACCTCGTATCGATATCTGAAGATCTACGGTAAAACAAGTACGTGCTGCCTTATTTAGCTGGGCAGACTATAATTGTGCTGATCGGCTCTCGAACCTTCACAACCCTGAGAGCCCTTCCTTAAACAAGGAGGAAGGTAACAACCCTTTAATACACTCATATCTCACCACCATTTACATATATACCACTTTTCCCCATTTTATTTTATTTTTGTATTTTTGGGTTATTACAAACATTTTGCCAGCGAGTGTATATGCTCACGTTCACAGTTAAAACGTGTAACAACGCCTTTGCTTTGTCGAGTTTAACGAGTGTGTGTATAAGTAGTTGGCATATTATGTTCAATTCGAAACGACAGTAGCAAAAGCGCACCGGAAATGGGTCTTGCCGCTCTGTATCGGCAACAAAAGTCGACATTTTTATGGACGTACTTACGACGATACGCGTTCGACATTTCATAAGATTAATGATGTGACAATGCGGAGGATCACAATCGATAAACGCGGACGAAGAGTCGGCCTGATACTGTTATTATAATCATGTGTATGTTAAAATCCTAATAGACGACTTTTGACATGTGGTTAATACGTAAGATCTTTTTTTTTTTTTATTGGGAAAAATTAAATATATTTACAATCTGTATTTACACGTTATACAAGTACATTTGATGACTTTGATTGGCGGGAAGAGGAAGTCATCCAGTGGTGGCACCCCGAGGAAAAGTAGTAAAGTAGTCTTTTAGGGGAATAGTAGGTCCTTACACCAATTCCTTTTAAGGCACCTAGGAGGGTTTCCTGGAATTTGTTTGGATGATAGTTGAATGATAATAGGATTTGAATGAGAACTGTAAGTTTTGTGTGTTTTATTATAGGTGAGCGAAGTAAGACTATTAAGGATGGAACACAAATGTCTTTATGAAGTCTTTATGAATGTCTTTATGTCATTGGTGATGTACCAGATAGCACCTAATATAGCCGTAAACAACGTACGATCTATACGAGGTTCCGATGATTTACCGCATGATCTAATCGTCCATAAAACAATATCAAATCAGTGTTTAAATAAAATACCATCTCGTCTCAGGTGTTTGATCACTGTCACGGTGTGCGCATATTTTATTGCGATACACTATTACATACTATGATACGAGTATATTCGATATAGTTTGTGAAGGAAAGAAATAACTTGTTCCAAAAACGACACTTTTTCCCGATCCGATCAGGTGAACCAAATTGGTTTTTATACGTTTCTTTATTGAGCTGGTATATTTTCGTAATAAAATGTCGCAAGTTATAAGCGTATAAGCGGAATGTTTTTTATTGACATGATTTATGGTCGATTAAAGATGCCACCTAGCGGTGACACTTTTTATACTTGCTTGGTTATTAAAACTTAATTATGGTTCATGAGGTCTCTTCACCATTGACGAGCGAATCGTCTAGGAGGATTTCCAAGGATAACATTTGAATTAAGTCACTTAATAAGGAGGTTTTGGTGGTTGGCTAAATGGAACCGAAATCGTTTATAAAAGATGATTGCAGTTTGGGCTATGGTATTTACATGAAGACCGAAATGTAAAGTGTGGTTCAACACGTAAAAGGGTGAATGTTCGATGGTTTAGCTGTTCTCCAAACCTGGATACCGTAAGACCAAGCGCTTTGTATAAGTTTAATTTATTTTCCAAATTGATTTTTGATTTTTTGTTTAATAAAAAATAAAACTAACCTGCGTCTTTAGTCGAGTAATGGTATTTTTTTTTTCTATTACGGTGAGTCCATGTAAGTTTTTTGTCTAAATGAATACCTAAGTAGCGAACGTCTGAGGTAATGGGAATGTTAAAGTTGTTTAATGCTACAGGAAGAGAAGTACCTATACGAACAGTAGATGTTTCGTGCAATGATTTGGAAGTATTGATATTGACTCTCCATTGGGTATACCAGGTAGATTAATTTTTATTTAAAAAAAAATTGATATTTCTATAAGCATATTTCACTTGCATTTAGTGCATAATGTTATGCATACATATTTCATAAACTTTTAGGGCATTCACAATCCTGAACATAATCCATCCGCTTATAACTCGGTTGACCGACGCCTTTCGGAAACTGCACAGGAACAGGTACCTCAGGCTGCCACCGTAGATATGTCTATAATATTAATTAATTATTGCATCCACAATATAAAGACAAGACACCGGGTCTGCATAACAAAAGAATGCGTTTAACAGACACTAGAAATTGTAAAACGATGCAGAGTGGATTTCTAAGTAACATTTCTTTCACATTCTCTAGAGTAGACGCCGACAACTCACGGCCCTCCAAATATATATCACAGAAATTTAAATTTTATTATTATATTTTAAATTGTAAAAAAAAAAAAATGAAATCATGATTTGTTTAATTAATTTATTTGATTCGAGTTTTCTGTCACAAGTGCTTGCTTTAACTCAAAATCAGAGTGTTATTTAATAAAATAATACTGATTTTGATGAAATTAACATATTTTATCGATCTAAGTTTTATAATATTCGTCAGTTTACAGAGTTTTACAGCGTGTGTTTTCCTTATTTACTATCAGATTTTTACGAGAACGTAAGATCACAAATTTAAATTCAATATTTTTCCGATTTTAATGTATACTGGTTTAAGTTTTAATCATCAACACCATTAAACTTTGTAATGAATAATTTGTTCGTTTGATTTGTGCTGTTCATCCGTCATCCTATTTGAATCATAGTACTTATATTATATGTAAAACATAGGTAGGTACAAAAATGTACAACGATTTATATATATTTATTTTTTTTTTTTTACCAAGATATTCCACCTTAACATGACAAATATGCGATATTTTACATGCGTGCGAAAAACAATCAACACCAACTGGATGAATATGAAACTACTGTTTGAAAATCATTATTGTTCTGAAGTGTTAACTAAAAAATAATATTCTTTTCATCGTTCTCACTTACATACTTGTATATTAAAATTGCGAGGATAAGCCAATGTTTTTGTAATTTCGATTTTGATGGGCATCTATACATTTTTTTTTCTAATTTTTTTACTACAATTATTATTATAATTTCATTTTCCTGTATTCTTCAGAATGGATGTTACATATTAATATACAAACATACACATGATATCGTATGATATAATTTGCAAATTAGGAATGAAAAGGACGAGATACAGGTATGGGTAAATGGTATTGTTGTATTGGTATTTTAAATTTGAAATCAATACACTTCAATAAACGATTAAGAGTAAAATCAGGGTAAATCAGTTTATTTTTCTGAAAATGAAAAACATTTCTTAATAAGGTAAAAAAAAGCTACCTAACTAAAATTCCAAGTTCCCATAAACAGTAAAAACTTCGTTAAAATAATTCGAAACTATGAAATGTATTTTACTAAATAACTAATATCGTTTAATAGAAATTTGTTGAAATATCCGATTTCGTTAAAATTTAATTTTGTAATGCTTCATAAGATATTTTTGTGAATTTTCCTGTTATTTTATTTTTGTCTTCGAAGAAAATGTATACAAAAAATGTTTTCGGTATGCCATAAATGTTGTCAAATGTTTATGACCTTTAGTCAGTTTTTATGAAATTATTTGAACACTATCAAGAAATTTGTAAAATCATTACTTTCAAAATACCAATAAGACAACAGTTTCAATCTTTTACTTTTTTTTTCTTGGTGATGGTCCGAGCATTTATTTTGATTGAAATCGTGAATATAGACTCGAAGAAAAATAATATTAAGGTAATATCAATACATTCCTCGTTTCGCTCAAAATATAAAATGAAAAAAAAAACGTTAAAAAATTTTTTTTTAACGTTGTTCTTCATTAAAAGCATTAAAATCATTTTAAAAATAAAACATATTAGTTGCACATATAGCGACCTATATAGGTATGTAGACATTTTTAAAATAGTATAGAAAATAAAACTATACAGATCACAAACTTTTGAAGTAATTGTCTTTTACACAGGCTTGCGAACTTTTTCGTGTTTCCTATTTAGTTTTAATATAGAAAAACTTATATATTTTATAATGTTTGGTTGATAGATTTTTTTATCAACTGTTAGCGTGGCAAAAAATTTGGTTCCTAACAGAATATCTGAGTTTTTTTTTCAATTACTTTATTAGAAACTGTACCATAAAGCTTACGTACCCCATGCTGGCTGATTATATTGACTGTAATATTGACAAGAATAAACAAAGAACAAAAAAATGTTAATAGGAAACAAATTTTTTCGAACAATATGTTGAAAACAATTTTATTGAATCGATGATTTTTATAACAAAAAAAAAAATAAAAAAAACCTCTTCGAATTTTTTATAAAAATGGCAGAAAAAATAAAGTCCATAATTTATATTCACCTTCTAGCAATTCAGCGATAAAAACGTGGATCAAGTATATAAATTACTTGTATGTTGCACGTCGGATTCATATTAGAAATTTGCAGGATATATTGTACAAGTATTCATTACAATATAAGATAATGTTATACGAATAGTCAGATAAGACCCAGGATTTGAAGAAAGAAAAAAAAATGTAAAAAAAAAAATCTTCATTGAGCAACTAAAACAATTTCAATTCGCTTATTTTAGTAATCTCGACCGTTTAAAAAAACACTTTGAAAAAAGTAACTTTCTATATCTTTAATATGTCTATTGGTAACCGTATCTATAGCACGTCATCGCTCGTCACACGTCGTCGCCAATGAAAACGACATCAACAACAACGAAAATAGATAAATCAAAAACCATACAGAAAAAATGTTAAAAATGTTTGATTATAATTTTTAAGATATCTAACTAATTTGATTGCGAGTAATCCTTTTCCTATCAGCACAATATTTCTGATCAATTGATTCCTTAAATAATCTATTTTGTTTAGTCATGTAGTTTTTGAATAAGAACGAATACAAATTATTACGGGTTTTTAGTAGAACAACTCTGGTTTCTGTTAATACACTCGATCGTGGCAGAAAAACTAGACAAACATCGGGCCTACGCTGAACAAATTTTACAAATTCAACTTCTGTTTGTATAAATATATATATGATATATGTAATAAAACATAAATCCTTTAATCCAATTGTAGGTGGGGGATTGATTTTCAAACTTAGAGAAAGCAGTCAGCAAACTCACTACCAAAAGATAATACTAAATAAAACAAAGACGGAACAAATTAGAGTACAGGTATGGGTCGGAAATAAATAAATTGATTATATTTACGAAGTATTAATAAAAAATAAAAATACAATCGTATTTTACGAAGTACGTTCTCTAATCGGTACTATGGATAGACATTAACATAGAACCTACAGTGGTTTTTATTCAAAAAAGGAAGTATCATAACTCGATCGAATTGTGGGGACGGCGAAAATAATATCAAATATCTACAAAATTTTAACCTATACTAATATATATGAAAGGGTGTGATCGCTAACATACTTTATTTATACATCAAACCACAATACACCTTGTCGCATGGAGACTTGAAATCCCGAAATGTCCTAGCAGTACTAGAATAGGACCTAATTTCTTAGCTCCTGCTTTGAAATTCACTCAAAACAACTAATTATAACCTGTGAAAACACTATTTTTTTTCAGGTGTCCCCTTTTCCCAACCAATACGAGGCTAAAGAAAAACGGAAAAAGCTTTAAAAAAAAAAGGCAAAAGATAACCTAACATAAGTGATGTTAATCGGCGTTTTTGATCAAGTCCTATTCCTTGTGTATAAAAACTTATTATACAAAAAATGTTAGTATATTATATACTTGGAATGAATATTAAAAGAAAAAGTAGCATGTTTGATTTTCGAAGTAAAACGTAATCACCAACAACATTACTTTGTACTTTTCAAGAAACGCGCAGGAAATGCTGAACAATGAAAGAAGTTAGTTGTAGTAAATTTTTTTTTTTTTTTTTTGTTATACCACGTGAAGTTTTTTACCAATGTAATAATATACTGACACTGAATAAATCACATCTCAGCGCGCCGCCACTGACTGTTGCTGCTGCTACACGTGGGCCGCCATGACTGGGAAATTATACAATTTATTATCATTTTTGTCACGCATTGATTATTCGCACATTAATATACATGCACTTTACGTAAATACTTAAACCACTAAAATGTCAAGCCTGCATTTATATTATTATCGGTCGATAGTAAATAAAATGATATAGTAGTATAAAATGATCGGTTCCGCAGGTGTTCAGTAAAAAAAAAAAATAAAAAGAGTCATTTTGCGACTTGAACGCGCTTAGGTGATGCCAATATATTTTTAGATTTCCATCTGTACGATTAAGCATTGAAAAATGACGATTTATTTCTGAACACTTTTTGTATAAAAAGTATAAGGTCCTCATTCTAATGTTAGTATTTTTTTCACGCAGAAAAGAATCTTATCGACATAAACCCCATTACAATAAATACGATTTACAGTCACAATAGTGTTGTGAATATATTATAACTTACTGTTATTTGCACGCTTTATATAGGTACGATGTACACAAACATTCATTTTTATAACTTCCAAGCTAATCGTTCCTGAAAAATAATTGTTAAACAGTCGCTATCTATACGAATCTGGTAAAGTCAATTCGTTCCCACGTTTATTATTTATTTTTTCTTCGAAGCGAGTGATATAAAGTATTAATTAAACATCCGTCTTAAATCGAAATTATAATGAATTATAACTATATGATATTTGAACACCCAAGGCTAGACAAGTTAACCAATTCAAATTAATCGGTATACCTCTGTATAAAATTACGTACACACAAAAATTAAAGCGTAAAGATAAAAGCTAATAACAAAAAAATTGATTACAAAGTGAATAAAACTTAATAAGTTAAAACTATATATTGTATAAACGTTGTTTGAGGTTCTTTTAAAAAATGTCTGAATTTTTCGTTTCAATTTAAGATATTCCTCATTATTAAAATACATTTATAAATAGTTATCTTCTCGTAGAATTTCTATAGTAGTTGTACTGTTTTCTTTTCTTTTTTTTTTACTTTTATATTTGTGTGCCAAATGCGATGATCATCAATTATTGTATAATTGTAACATACAACAAATTGAATAATATTTTCCACGTACATAATTTATATATCTTTTTCCAAAAATACCATAATGTTATAAAACAAAAAGTAACATTTATAGAGGTTATAAGAAAGAAAAAATTATTCTCGAAATTAACGCATTTGGTAATCGGGTTACTCTGAAATGGATTTTACACTTTTTTCTGTACATTTGTCGCACGAAAATTGCAGAACGTCGAAAAATTAAAATTACCGAACAAGTTTGTTATTAGTATTATTATTATTATTTTTTTCTACTCGGGTGGTAATGATGATTAAATGCCGATTACCTTTTAAATTGACATTAAATACGTTATGATTTTAAACATTAATATATATATATATATATATATATATCATTAATTTTATATTAAATATTATTAAACTGGGCCATTTCACAGTCCTAATAACAATTCGTAATGGCCGATAAATCAATTGTATTTGGTATCAAATGAACGTTTTATAATCTTGCTCTCTCTCTTAATGACATCAACCGGTTCCTTGATAATCGTGTGATCTGAATTTCGGACATCTATAATTTATTTAGACGGTTATTGAGTGAGCGGGTACCGTTCCACCGCGAATATATGAAATGTAGTTTTATTTATTTGACGCCCAAAAGCATTAGTGTACGAGATTTCTTATAAATTAATTAGCTTAATTTAGTATATACATATTATAATAGTAGAGTTTTAAATATAATAAGATATATGATTAATGAAACAATATAATCAATTTAAAAACATGATTAAATATAATTAATTATAATTCAAAATACAAGCATAAATGATGTCGAAGTTTAGATCCAGAATTATAGTTGAAATAGAAGTTATCAAGATTATTACAGAATCGAAGCATAAGACTAATAAGTCCATTATAATTATATGATTAAAAATAGAATGACTCATAAAAAGTAATCTGGTATGAAAAATTCATATCAACTAACCTTTTTTTTTACGGTATCTCAGAACAGTGTATATTATTATTTAAAATTGTAAAAACAAAAGACACTTCATTAAATTTACAACTGACAGGAATTGTGTGTAGGTCTAGTTTTGATTTAATTTCCTTAGTGAGATAGATAAAAGTAAATTTTGAAGGTTATTGTATAATATTGTATAATAATATAAAATAATAATTATAAAGTATACTTTATTTTAATAGTTAATTTGATTAAGTTGAGAAGGATTCCAAATTACGAATCCATATTTTAATTAGAACGTACCAAGTAATAATATAAGGTTTTAAGACATTGTATAATATTATTAAAATCATAACACGGACGGCTAATGAATACTAGCATGCGCATTGCTTTGTTTCAAATATATGAAATATTTTCATAAAGAGATCAGCGAATAAAATAATACCTAAATCATTAATGGAAGAAACTGATCCAAGGGATTAGTTATCAATAAAGTAGTTGCAAATAATAGAAATTTTACGTCATGTAATATCTGAGCATATTTATTAAAATCATTGATAAATAATAAGAATAATAATGGGAATAAATATCTACCTTATGGAACAACAAACTTAATATTAATAGTGGAAACCACTTGTATTGAAAACTGCAAAACTGTTTGTAATTGTTAAACCTAGCAAGTTAACGTATTGTTCAAACTAGATCGGATAAAATAATAAAATATTATTCGTCTAAAATTTAATATTATAATTTTGATACATTTAATTTATGTTAATTCTGTTGATTTTGAACATTTATAAAATCAAACTATATTTGTTGGATTTTTAGTGGTTTAAAAATTGAAAATTTATATTTCCTTTTTATTTTTTGTACTAATTGCACTCGAGTGTTTTTAATTTTATTGATTTTTTATTGATCTGTTTATTAAGGTTACTATTTACAGTCTAAAAATTAGTATAACTTATTATCATAACTCCTTATACATGTTTTGGACCCAATTCGTTCGTACATACCAGGGATGAACACCTGGTATATAGAAGAAAATAAGAAAGAGAAATTAATTATTAAATTATGGTTTACTGTCCTAAAGATGTGTTAGTATCGTTGTTTCATTTCAATAAAATTCGTTATCAAATTTTTAATTAAAAAGTATTTATTATTTCCACAATCGCGTTAGTTTTTACTGTTGCAAAATATTTTTTCTCATTTGAAATAGTTTTGAATATATACTTGTAAAAAGTAAAGATTCTATTGTTCGATTTTACGTAAATGTTTACAGCAATTTCTTAACTATTTTTATCAAATGATTGCTTTGATAGTGTTTGAAGAATTATTTTGAATTTGACGTGTATATACAGCCCAATAAGAGAGCCAGTTATATAGGAGGATGGATTCCCCATGGCTTCTATTTTTATCTTGTTTCAAATCAGGTTCAATGTAACTAATGTAGCTATGGAGGGTCCATCTAACGATAATTACTACAAAATATTTATGTTGTTTTAAAATACATTTATAATATTTGGTTTATTCAACATTATATTGTGGGTAATAAAAAATAAAAATTATGACGTATAGGACATATTCTGTCGAATGGAAAATTTTCTTTTATAGACATTAAAATATTATAATACGTACTGCATATGGGCAAAAAATTCGTGTTTTTTTGGCAAACATAATTTCGAATTCATTAGTGTTGAAAATAGTTATTTTTTTATGCGTGTAACATTCGAAAGAAAAAAAACATATTTACACTTTGCATGTAAAAAAATAGGTTAGAGCTGACGTTGTATATTTCTATGGCTATGCATACAACAGATTAGGTTGTAAATTATTTTACTACACAACATATTCGTGTAAAACTCGTTTATAAATATTGTATTATATTTTATTATTTTACTTCTCTATTAGGATATTATTACTATTATTTCGTAAAATATTGTCAAGAGTATTTCGAGTTCGCGAAAACACGCGATCGAATAGCGTGCTGGGCAAAAAAAGCTTGTGCAAGGTGCACCCATCGAATAGTTTATTCAAACGTTCAACGAATTCGAGCGTATGCAATTTATCGTTTTCACAAACGGAATAGAAACGTGCGCTGAAAACTTGTAACGTAGTGAAGTGTCAAAATTAAAATATCCATCCGTGCAAAATTGTTATTTCAAAACAAGGCGACCCTCTGAAGCATTTGACGCATTAAACGTAGACAGCGGGTACGAGAAAACAACAAAAAAATTGAAATACTTTTGGGAGCATTTCGAACGATAAGAGTGCACGAGTAGTCACGTGACGTATAGGAATTATCGGAGTGCACAGTTTACTGTACAACAGTCCCGAACGTTGTAAACACTTAGGGTCAAGAGTTTCACCTGATTAAGCCGGTAAAAAACACCATTGCAAAGTCTAAGCAAGAAACAAGGAGCAAGGATCCATAGGTTTTCCGAAGAGGAGAAATATACGAGAATAATATCCACGACGAAACGTTTTTTCGTAGCCCGTTTCGTACACAGTACCGTTTCAACAGCGATATTCAAATAATATACTTTTACCGGTAGCGCTCGACCGTCTCGGATGTACGCCGTCTGCGCCTACAGGTCGTATTATTTTTTCGCGTGTTGTTCAATTGCGTCCTATCGTCCTGGACGTTCGTCGATCCGTAACGAAACGCTTTTCGTTCGTAAGTCGTCGACGAGGGACGATACGTTTTTCGCGATCTCTTTACGGCGCAATGAGAATAGGGCGAAAACCCGTTTCAGTTGGGTTAAAATGTTATACTTTCAACATCATCGTAATCTAAACAGTGATCGACGGAGCCCCGATACGGGTAGCAAGCCGATTTGTTCGCAACGATTAACGTAGCGAAATACCATAGCACGGCATAAGTGAACAAGTGGTGAAGCGAACATTTTCGCAACTCCGGGATCCGTTTTTCGCGTGCAACAAGAGATTTACCGATAAAGTGTGCACTGCCTGGTCGAAAACGGTGGTTGCTTTAGGCATCCAATTCCGTTGGGAACAAACTAGAAAATACGTGCGAACGCGTAACAAGCGAGTGTCCTAAAAAGTAATGAAAGTAAATGAATAAAAAAAAAAATAATAATAAACTGATTTTTAAATCGGTACAGCGTTAAATTAACAGTACCGTCCGGACCACTGGCAACTACCGGTCGTACGTTATCGATTCCGATCGACGAAACGGAATTTACATAAAAACCGTTGGAACCGAAGTCGTGTAACTTTCGAGACTGACCCGGCCGGAACCGCGGTTCGATTTTGATCGCGGGTAAACCGTACGCGAATCCGTTTCGGATCAGTATCTCGGCGTGAGATCGACTGCGTCCGCGATGCAATCGGCTCGTGGATGTCCAAACTACGGTTTCCGTTGCACCGAACGTAATAATACCGTATGCGAATCGTTCGGTTTTCCATTGAAACGGTAATGGAGAATTCGACTTTTTTTTTCTCCCCCCCCCCCCCCCGTCTCTTTTCCGCGACTGTTTCGCCCTCGAGCGACGATCGGAATCGTACGGGAGCGCAGTAGGCTGCTGGGGCCCCTTCGCATTTCGTACGAGAGGCTGACCTGTCCGCAACATCACCGTCCGAGTTAATTGTTGTCGTACTCACTGGTCCCGCGCGTAGAATTTTATTCAAATCTCCCGTTCGGCCTGTCACGGGCGTTTTATTTTCTTCGTGCATACATAAAACAGACGTGGTAATCCCGCGGCGGACGGGTTGTCATGGGAAAAAATTAAAAAAAAAAATAATAATAATAATAATAAAACGCATCGCGCTGCCGTACACACCGTATCGCATTATAACGTATGCCCGTACTCGCGCGCGCGCGTACCCGAAGTGGACACGTGGTCTCGTCTTGGGTGGCGGCGAACAACAATATATACATAATATTATAATATGCACACACGTATATGATGTGTACGTGTGTGGTGCGTAAAATATCTTTGTATTATTCGTTCGTTGGTTCGTTCGTTCGTTCGTTCGGTCGGTCGGTCGGTCGGTCGGTCGGTCGGTCGGTGTCCCGTCATTTCGACGCGCGTCAAACGGACGCGGTCATTCGGACGAACGATAATTGGGCGCATGCGTCAATTAGACACATGCAACTTTGACGCGGTCGCTTTTAAACGCGACTCAATGTTGACACAAAACAAAAATAATATATATGTATATAACATACGAGTGGCAGAGTGGTGCAATGGTCACAATGTCGGTCACGACGCGTCGCCAGTTGGAACCCGGCTCGGAGCAAAAAATATTCCGCAGGGTTATCTATAAAGATAATGATGTAATGTGTACAATTTATGTGACCATATGGGTAAGCAAGCTATAATAATATACAGATATCATTTTTTTACGTTGAAATTACCTAATAATATATATGTTATATATATTTTATTTTTGTTTTGTGTCGACATTGACTAACGTCTAAAAGTGATCGCGTCAAAGTTGCATGCGTCTAGTTGACGCATGCGCCCAATTGTCGTTTGTCCAAATGACCGCGTCCATTTGACGCGCGTCGAAATGACGTATATTCCGGTCGGTCGTTCGTGCAAGTACACCGCGTTCGTCCGGGGTCGAAGAGGATTAAACGAGATACGGCCAACGGTTCGGGACAACAGGTTTTCGATTGTTTCGTACTACGACGGGTGTACACGTTACGTATACGTATAATATGGTGTATGGCCATATCCAGACTTGGGTTGTATTCCGAATGAAATATTCGAAATACTGTATTCAGAATACTTTTTAAATACTATTTTTGACAGTATTCGATAAAGCATTTTGAATGCCTATTATGAGTATTCTGAATACAGTATTTCGAATACCGTTAAATCATATATATTTTTTAAATGATTTTATTACTTCTCCGTCGTATCTAGTATAAGCTAGTATCAGGTATTTATTATTGTTGTAAACCATAAACTATAACATTTGTGTAATATAAAAATACAATAAAATAACATATATTTAGTATACAATTTCAAATATTTCTGTTGAGTGGACATCTATTATTTTTGTAGTATGAAAACTAGAAGTATTTTAAAAGTATTCTGAATACTTTTGAAGTATTCTAAATAATGTACTCGGAATACGGAATACAATGTGTATAAAGTATTTGAATACATAATCGGAATACTATTTTTTTGTAAGTATTCGAGTATTTATTCTAAATACTTTTAAAAAGTATTTTACCCAAGTCTGGCTATACCGTTGCAGAGTATATATATATATATATATATATATATATATATATATATATATATATAATTATATATTTTCTCTTCGTCAAACGTCTCCGCGGGGGTGAGATTCTCGCTTCTCGACCGTTACCGTTTTTGCGCGATTTATACACCCACACACACACGTACAGAATGTTTATATCACCCCACAACCATTTATCGGACAGATCGCTTTTCACTAGAATTGATATTTTTCAATTTCACAAATTGTATAATACGATTTAAAAATATGATTCGAAAATAAAAACTTGTGCTTGTGGAATTTGATCATTTATTAATCTGATTATTCAAAAAGGTAATAGGGTAATGAATCATCCGTTTCAACTTGGTTAGATATTTTAAAAATTACCTATTTATAAGTATTCGGACGTTTCTTGCTAATAAACTTTAACACACACATATTAAAGTGGACTAAAAATGATGAAAAATGTAAATACTGTATGGTATTTCGATGCAGTCGACAATAAGAACAACTATATATGCTTCGTTTCGCTTGGCCGCTAAAATTGGATTAAAAAAAAATATATCTATGTATAGTATATATTTTTGAGGGATATACACATAAAATCACCCTGTACATCTCTAAGCTGTTCTTATACCTTATCGATTGTTGTACAACGTAATGGTATTCTGTAACGATTTATATTATACAAATCGTGCGCAATCTGTGCAAGACGCTATTAAAAGAATCGCGCTTGGTGATAATCGATCGAGTAACGCTCGATACGATACAATAACGTATACTCCTCGCGTTTGGTCACACACGAAACCGATTGATTTCCGCGATTGAATCCCGTTCACGATTCAACGATTCCGTTGACGTGTATGTAAGTTCGTACGTTATTTTTTACAAGCATATTATTCGTGTGGAATAACAATCGGATCGCTGTTATCGCCATTTTCTATAATACTCGATGATACAGAATGCGTAGAAACACGGTTGCACAATGCAACGGTTAGTAAGAGGCGAGCACGGGGAAGAAAGTGGTGTTACAAACGAACCCGTTTAGTAAAAGAAGTGCTCCAAAATGTTCATGTAGCAACTCGTTACGTAAACGAATATTGAAATATCTATGTTTTTTTTAATAGTTAAACAAACGGAAACAAACATATTTTTTTAGTATAATTTAAAATGTAATTAATATAATCAATAAACCGAAACATATAGATTGTGCACGTATTTATGCCGTACGTACCTCGCGGACTCGCATCACGTGCGTTTGCTCACGAAAAAAAAAAAAAGAAAAAAAGCGGACTTTTTCTCGTTCAAACCAACATCTGCTCGAAAACGTGTTGTAAACGTTTCGGAACCGATAACAATCCGTTTTAATGGTTTTCGTATACGCATATGTACAACACGTATTTAATAACTGCTTTGTGCGCACAGTAGACGTACCTACTCGCCGGGTAGGTGTACAACAGTAACATTGTAGTGGAAACATTATCGTTTCGAAAAAAAATAAATAAATAAATAAATACGCACACGCACATTTATTCCGCGCAGATACATATTGCTGCGTACAAGCCGACGGCGGAACCAAAGTCTCTCCGATCAATAATACGTATACGTTATGTTGATCTGTGTTCACGTATCATGCATGCGATTAAAAACCGCGTCGAGTACGATACTTATAACGTATCCGTCGGATACGGTTTCATAACTGTGTACACGTTTATGCGTACGCACACGTCGTTTGAGTAACTCGAAATGTTTAACGGCCGTAATGCGAATCACCGATAGAATTACAACCTGTTCGCATAACGATCCGCGGATACATTATTATCAATATTATGCCTCGGTGTTTGCCGCAATGAATCACGCGTGTTTTCAATCACCGCGACTCATTCCGAGCTCGTCACGTCGGTCGTCCGACATGTTGTTTGGACGAAAAAAAAAACACCACGATCGATAGATCCCCCCCCGATGATGAATTCGAACTCGACGAGTAATATTTATGAAAGCGCGCGGGCGTATACGTTACAAATATACATGTATGCGTGTATGTACGAACAGTTTAGTTTTAATAAAAACGTTAACCACGTTCGCGGTTTTCGCAACACACGTGCATACAGAATATTCTGTTTTTATACGCTTGACCGGCGTAATGTTGTAAATAATATGATCGATATTACTGCAGTACTCGACGAAGAAACGTATTTTTTTTTTTTCAGCATTACCAATTAAATAAAAATCGTACCGCGCGGAGCACATGCGTTATGGTTTTTCGACGGCCGCGCGCTTTTTCTGTGCGTGTTTCGAACGGAGTAAAACATTGATCCTGGCCTCGGCGGACGCGCGTTCGTAATTCGGCATGTTGTTATTGCGATATCGCTTTACGATTAGCGGACATTAACGCGCCACCGGAGACCGGCATCGATTTGTTTTCCGTTCGTATTATTAATTATTATTATTATTTTTCTAGTGCCCGTAACGTAATACGCCTGTATGCCCATGTACTACGTGCAGTCCAACGCTACAACACCGTTATTGTAATGGGATTTTTCTAAAAAAAAATTTCAATTAAAATCCCGGCCGGCCGTCAGGTTATCGCCAAACGTCACGTGTGGGACGACGTCCGTGCCGCCCTGGTCCGTATCGTACGAATCGTAAAAAACAGTAATAAAAACGTCAAAAACTTCATCCGAAGGGAGAGGAATGTTAAGCGAATCGATATCGATATCGTGCGCCTCCGCCACCGATTCGCTGCTGTAGACCGTCCGTCCGCTGCGCCCGTGCGGTCGGTCATCGTGTAATTGAATCGTTCGTAATCGATTTCGCCGTCTCGACGAAACATAATAATATATTATTTTTCCTGTCATTCGCCTCCGATATAGCGATGCGTTGCCTTGTTTTCCTCGCAGTTCAGTCGCCGTTACGTACGGTTACGTACGTCACCCCGGCTTTTTTTACGGAAAACTTGACAGGTGAACATTTTTTCCTTAACACAGAAGTCCGTGAAGTATAGACATTGCCTTTTTCTATCACATTTCCAATACACAGTTCAGAAATCCGAAACGTCACGCCGGATGTCACACCCGTCGTCATCAAGTATCCACGCTATACATTTGGACGGTTTTTTTCCTAACAACGATTTGGTTGTAATAGAAAATGTCCAGTAAAACCTTGGTAAGATTTATGATAACAAGCGGTTCTGCTTTTATTAAAATGTTTATACAACATTTACAATGATTTTGACTATGGTTTTACTATGAATTTACCGTGACCGCTAAATGGTCGTTGGAAAAACGGTATAATTTCATCGGTTCATAAATTTCCCTCGACGAATGTAACGTCCTGCGTCACATTTCGGAAAAAAATTTAGCGTTAACTTCGAAAGTGTGACCGATCGATGTCAAAATATTAATACTTAGCATAATAAACTTTGTTTTTTTTTTTATTATTATTTGATGTACTTTACCAATATATACCTATAAAATAAAGCCGTATAGGATTTCGATTTATAAACTATCGCAAAAATGGTAAGAATCATAAAATTAAATTGTATGAATTTAAAATTAAATCGTGAATTTTACTATAAAAATAAATTGAAGAAATACATAAAACTGCGTGTAGACGATGAATTCAGTTCAGTTCCAGTTTTATTATTTTATCGAAATCGCACCCCGTTTACTTATAACAAGTTCTCGTCTGAGTATCAACGGTATCGATTTTTTTTTATTATACTCAATTACGGATTTATCATTTTGTTTAAATCAATACATAATGATCCGGTGACCGCTAACCAATTTATTCGAAAGTACCTATTACATCTGTGTAATGCATCATATGATACAAATAGGTAAATGAAATCCGTGATTGCACACTGCTCAAATACCGTGTACGTGTATATTAAATATGATTAAGCTGATAAACGATTCACGTTTTGAGCTTAATTATTACTCATATTTATTTCGGTCCTCGCGCATCATGTGATACAAATAGGTAAGTGGATTCGTGATCGTACACTATTCAAATAATGTACACGTTTATAATAAATATGATTCAGCTGATTAATAATTCACATTTTGACGTTAATTATTACTCATATTTATTTCGGTTCTTGTACATTATATATAATATTGTTTTCCGATGCACGGATGATCGTTAAATTATTCGGTTCAAAGGTAAATTCAAACTATGAATATACAAAAACAATTTTTTTTTTTTTTTTTTTTTAATCTGAACTGAATTTTAAACTGATTAGGTATTAGGTAATGTGATTTAGTAGTCAATTATAATATGATTAGGTTGTATTTATAAATTATAATATTATAATATTATATTACATCAGAGAATAATACTTGAATCGCCTAGGTTCAAAGGTGTTTACGGGTACAAATATTTATATTATATTTATAGGTTTAAAATTTTACGTGCATTTAATTAAAAGTATAAATCAGTTTTTCGCTCCGTGAAGTGCACGGATTGAAAACTACGATGCTGCAAATATTTACATACACACGTATGTAGAGCACAGGTGGGTGTATGAGGGTGGCTAATGGGGCATTAGCCCCCCCCCCCGCCTTGGGACTAAGCTATCTATTTTACAAAGCAAAGTATTATTATATAGTAATAATTATAATAAAATATCGTCAATGGTGATTGATGAATATGGTATCTATTCTATATATAAATAGCTCACTTTTGTTGTTAATTATATGTATTTACATATATTTTAAAATGGTTTCAGATTAAAATTGATACTAATAATATAACTATTTAAACTTTGTCATTATTGTGAAAAAAATGACTTACTTATGAGGGACTCAAAAACATATTCTGTAATTTAAAATTTTATATAGATTTAAAAAAACTTTAACGTTAAATCCTTAAACCTCCATTAGCCCCTCCCTTGGTTAATGATAAAACCCGCCCCTGATGTAGAGACTCGCGTTATTACGTGTAATTACGAAACAAAACGCTTAGATAAAGAGCATACGAAATATATAATACTCGATAAGTTCCCGTGATGTTATTATGCGGTTATTATAGTTTCGTCTGCACGTAACCGTACGTGTACGCACTGTGCGCAGGGTACAGTGGTATTCTCACGATTTATTGTAATTTCATACGTAACATATTATACGCGTGCATGTAATACACCGTTCCGGATTGATCCGGACCCATGCGAATTCGGTTTTCCCACGGTGCACGTGCACGTTACAAGGTATTTGCGGGAAAACGATAAAAAATGATAAAAAAACGTTTTCTCGTTCCGTCCGTGTACGCCACCTGAACTGTCTGACCGCGGTTTCGATGCGTTTCGAGAAAAAAAAAAATCGCTTTTTCCGCGTTCCGTCGGCCGACCCCAAAACCGTATCCAATCACGAGCACGTGTACGTAAGTCGCGGCCGCGCAACGCTCGGCGTTTCCAAAAAAAAATAAAAAAATATCGTAACAAACGCGAAACGTTACGAGCAAACCGATTGCTTTTCACCGTTTTCCAATTCTATTTCTCCGTTTTCGGTTAACCGAAAAGGAAATATCGTTTCGGTGGTACGCGATAATTTACAGAGACTACAGACGCGCGGGGGGGGGGGGTCGATCTTCTTCGAGTATCGAACACATCATCATTATATACACATAATGTTGTCGAATTTTAATCAAAATATTGTCTGTACGTTACTCTTGTCCATTATAACATTGTTTAAGTAAAAAAAAAAAAAAAATAAATAAAAAATATAACGTAATAATACGTGTGGCGCGTACACCGCAACGTGTGCATATATATATATATATATATATTCGTTTGGTAAGTAATTTCGTATCGTCCTGTACACATACGCACAATAATAGTATTAAAAACTGATGTATACCTATGTATAATAAATTAATAATGGTTTTGAAAAGTCCACGGCAAATATACGAAAACAATACGTGAACGTAAGGGGGAGGGAGGATATGTATTCTGTTTGTACGTGTATACCGCATCGTGTGTGTGGTACGTCGTTGGGTAATTTATAATATTAATTCGCCGCGTCCGATGTATTATAATAACCGTCTGGTTTCTGTATTCGCATGGACACAATCTAGTTGAAACCCGTAAAATTAAAACGAAACCGCGACGAGGGCAAAAAAAAAAATATATTAATAATACTAATAATAATAATAGCAGGTTCTTTTTTTTTGTACGCGCTACCGCTAGATATCCCGGCAAGTCTTGAATCTTGTACGGCTTCGTCGTTCGTAACATACATTAGTACGTGACGCGTAAGAATGATTTGTTTTAAAAAACGTTGTTGCAACAAATACGTGTTTTGGCTTGTCAAAAAAAAAAAAAAAATAAAAATAAAAATGCAACGGTACATTTGTTGTACCAGAAATACCAGATTTAAATCATAAGAATATAATACCTATATTAATAATAAAATAGTTCATATACGTTTAAAAGTAGGTATATGCCTGCTAATACCTACCTATATTGCAGTGCAATGCACACGTACGTGAAATTTTGATGGTCTAAATATGCATTTAATAATATATAATTGGCCTACTAAAACATATTTTTATTTTTTTTTTTGTAAATTTAATAGGTATGAAAGCAGACACTGAACGTTATAAAAATATGGACAAAAAATCGGACAGAGGATACCTATAGCAAACTTTAGTCGTTGGTTTAATTTCGATGTGATAGCTATTCATTACCTAATAACATAATTATATTCTCAGTTATACAACCAAAATATCGATTACTGCGTTAAAAAAATAAGCAAAACTCAAATGTACTTAAAAGACTTTTTAAAAACAAAAACTGTTTTTAATATAATTTTTGATTAGACTTGATATAAAATATTAAAATAATAAATGTATTAAATTGTAATATATATATATATATATTATATTAATAAATCGGGCGAAATGATTTGAACAATTCATTAGTTTATTAAAATAGATAATTGCGAAATTGAAACCATACAAAAAAAAATTCAATTGACTTCTGATCGTTGATTACTTGATAACTGGTATTGTTGAGTTTTAGCAACTAATTATGTAATACGAATAAAAACTTGCGTTCTAGTCTTAATATGTATAAAATTGTCGGTCTATTTTATTAAATTAAATGTTTATTATAACTTTAATAAATGTTGTATGTTTTAAAATTAAGCACTATGATATAATTATAAAAATAAACAATTTTAATCAAATAAATCTGTATAAATTTCTCGTTGCATTCAAAATCTAGAAATATTAAATTATTTATTGTAAAATTCGATTTAATTCGTTGATAATGAATATGAAGTACAACAAAACGTATCAATTATTTTCCCCGATTAAAATATCATATCAGTAACGATATTGCAGACTATATTATAATAAGTCTATTGATGATGTCTATAATATTGAAATAACCATAATATAAGTTTCATAAAAAACCTGCGGGCCGAGTGAATATCCAGTAATATGTGATGAATGTAGTGAACAAAAACCATGTACGTAGACAATTTTCTTATGTTCTATAGAATATTTTATATCAATCGAAAAACATATGTATCGGCTTTTATTTATTTTATTTGTTTAATAGGAATATTAAAGTAGCTGCAACTATTACATTTATGAGCTATTAAAATTTAAATGAAAATAATAATGTTAATTAATTTATTTTATGACAAATAGTTGTTTAACTATGATATTATATAGTGTATGTCGAATACGTTACGATGTCTTTTCATCATATTTTTTTTTTTTTTGTCTTGTTTAGCGATTATTTTTTATATAGATTATGCGTATGCGACGTGTCGTATACAAACAAGACTAATACGAATGTATGTATTTTCTATGCATTGTACTTGATTTATTCATTTAATTATTAACATAATTGTTATAATGATGATTATAGTCGTAGCACATAACGAAATGGAAACAAGTTTATGTTTTCAGTTTTATGATTAAAGTTTTCATTAGTATAGCAGTATGATATGGCAGTGTAATGAACTAAATCTACATAATTTAAATAGTACTTTAGGCTATATACAATTATGACGTTATCTTTTGATGGTCCTTAACCCTTTGACATTATTTGTTTATGAGAAAAAGTTAATAATGTTTTTATTAGTTTACTTATAATAATATGGCGATTAATTGCAGTTCTGAAAATATTATAAGTTTATTTTATTCAAATCGTGTAGAGGTATGCGTACAATAAATAATAGTTCATACCGTAACACAAGCGTTTCATGTCGATATTAGAAGGCGTACCTCACTACACATTATTATTATGATTATATATTTTTTACCTATTTGTGTATCACATATACACGAGTAGGATATTAATTCAATGCTGAAAATTAAACGATCAGATTCGAGTTATTAACCGGTAAACGTGCGGTATGTACCTATATGTGAAATTTATTCGATAAATTAATCGACACAGAGTTCAATGAATAGCGTTTTGGAACATCGGTAAACGGATGGTACGGTAATACCGCGATATCGAAAATGTATATATTAATAACGAATATCGCTGTACGCACAGAGCCGTGTCAAAAGGGGCGCGCGGACGGGTCATTGTTGTCCCGAGGCGTCTGTGTCCAGTAAACATCATGTTGCGGTCATTTTTATTTACATTTGGTGTGCAAACATTATGTCTACGGGGGAGCACTTCGTGAGCCGGGTGGTTTCATTACTGTTTATATTTCCGTGTTCCCTGCACTCTGACCACCGGGTTTGGCCGAACACAGCCGTGCGGTTAAATGCGTTCATGATGTTCGTGCACAGGTGTCTGAGACATTTTGCAAATCCGTCAACCGATACGTAATAAATGGTGGAGACAGTCGAACCGCATCTGAACCAAATCGTTCGAAACGCGTTCGGTTCGAAAACCGGTGGGTAACGAAACATTTATTGTTGATTTGTTTGTTCATCATATTCGATGTCATGTTATATAACTACGATTACAGTTTGATACTGATATTTTAATATATACCTATGCACAGTGGAGGACTGGATATGGAGGAGTCGGGGGGTTAACCGACCGGACTCATTACCATTACATTTCAAGAAATTAATATTTTTAGTCGGGCGATGCCCGTTTCCACCAAAAGTGTATCATTCCCTTTTCGACCAATATCCGTTTCCACCAAATAAGATATTGACCACGTTTTTACCAAAACAATTGTATACTACGCTTAAATTAAAATCTATAGCACAGAAATATCTTTATTTAACATATACTATTAATTCAATAAATGTAAAGGCATTATATAATATATACAGTATGGGCTGGAAAATGTTAAATTTTATTTCAAAAAATGGTCAGACATAAAAAGATGAAAAAAATAATATATTATGATATACGATACGTTATGTAAATTGTAATTATATATATAATTAGTTGATATTTGTTAACTGATCCAATAAAAAATTTAAAGTTGTTTAGTACTAGTGTTTTATTTCCACATTTACTTTCAATAACTTTAGCCATCATAGAATTATAAATTTTAAAATTTACGTTTTATTTTAACACACACGCAGTTGTAATGCACTATTTAAACTGTGCCATCTTTTCACAAATTTTTTGATTATTTAGATATTATAATGGTTAATGGACATAAAAGTACATGCATAAGTGCGATAACGGTTTAACGTACAATTAAATACAATAAATGTACAATATACATTGATTATATTGTGTGTATTATATTATTATATAATTTATTATTATTATATTATTTATATATATTTTACATCAATCCGAAAAAATCATGAAAAGTATAAGTATTTTATCTTATTTGGTGGAAACGGATAATGGTGGAAAAGGGAAAGATACACTTTTGGTGGAAACAGGTATTGGTGGAAAAGGGAAAGATCTACTTTTGGTGGAAACGTGTTATGTCCTTTTAGTTAACAGTAGTCGATTCATATTGATTCAGGTATTCTAAATGTAAGTAGACAAAGGGTGATATTCTATTATATTTACATTTACATTTTGTACAATTGATACTATCGAGGGCGATTGGCCCTTTGCGTCCCTGGCCCATGACCATACACAACCACTCGTGATAACGATAGAAAAACTATTTTAAACCGTACAAGTAATTCGGTTATACTGCAAACATTGATTTTTGAGGAAAAGAAAATCTTCGTTACACGCATTATCATTGTTCATCAATCGTAAACCATTCGAATTGCGTCCACACATTTTCCAACCAGATTGGAATTCGTATTTTACCCTTTCGAGTGCATCTGAGACCGAACTGGGTGCGATTCGGGACATGGGCAGCTCCAGAGTCTTGGTTAGGGGGGGGGGGAACCAAGTTATAATTTTACAAAATTTTATAATAATAATAAAATAACAATTTTTAAAACACAAATTCAAGTCGTCTATTTTTAAAATTGGCAAAAATATCAATATTATGATCTATTTGATCTAGAATATCTATGGCTCTAATCTATATACTTGTGCACGTCGTATAATAGTCCATAATTATAATACACATTTTTTGTTAACAATATAAATTTTTTTATAAATACGGTACGGACTTTGAGAGCCGTAGGCCCTAGGCCCCCCTAGAGCCGCCCCTGATTCGGGAGACCACGTATCCGGGCTTAAACACGCACAGCGGTCGTACATGACGTAGTGTTCGGACCGTTTATTTTCCGTTCGAAATTTTCAGCTGCCGCCCGTTGCGCGCATGATCGAAAAAATAACGGACCGCGATCGTACGTAAATCATTTCGAGTGGCCGACGTCATCCGCAGCGGTAATCAAGGGCGCCCATATGGGGGAGGCAAGGGAGGGACATGTCCTCTCCCTGGAAAATGTCAAAAATCTTGGAATATTGTTTACTATGATCAAAATATATTTATTCAAATAGAATTTAAAAATTGAATTTAATATATGAAAATCTATAATTTGTTTATGAAAAATCTATTTATTGAGTTTGAAAAATTAGGTTATCAGCTATAAATAACAATACGCTTTTTCGTTTCTATTCTATGGATAATTATCAATTCTTAATATATTGTGTATTTCCAGAAATATGGTATGTGTATGTGTGTGTGTGTACACCACCATAATAATTATATAATATTTTTAGATTAATATTTTAATAAATATAACTAATGTTGTAAGTGTCCAATTTATATTATTACTTAAATAAAAATTTCAATAAATTACCTTTATGGTAAATTGGTTAAATAATTATTATTTTATAGTCTTCCAGTTTGATACATACATTGTAAACCCTTTCCTATATCAGGGGTCATTCCTATTTATGAATAGATTGATAAATTAAAATGTTGTCCCTTCCCTAGATAATTTTCCTATGGGCGCCCTTGGCGGTGATAACATTCGTTGTATTGTTCTTTCGCACTTTTCTCCGTACATTACCGCGTGCGCGTTATGCGCGTACACCTAGTTGGTAATACAATTGTATTCGTCACTCTGGCTTCTTGAATCGTATAAAATGCATTAAATGTATTGATTTGATTTGAAAGGAGAGGTGAAGTCTATATTATGATTCGATAACTATGAGCAATTAATGCGGTAATACGTAAGAGCACTTTAATTCAAAATGGAAACCGGGTCTGGATAAAACGTTGAGAAGCCACAATCAGGATTTTCGGATTTCAGAACCCTAATTTCCAAACTTCAGCGAATCCGGGGATTTTCCCCATCGCTAATACCTGCCACAGCCGTGCCCGAGCTACACACTCGCACGCACGCACCCAGCGTGTACAACGCAATAATATATTATACGTTATTCTCGTACAACGTTCCATGACGATTTATTACGGTTTTACACAACTGCTTCGGTCTGTTCAGCGTATTTTATTTAAATCATTTTTATTGCCGTGCACACTCGTACTACGGCGGCGGGCGCGCGCGTAGTGTTATACGTATACACCGCGGACCTTACTACGTATTATATAACGTAGAGACAACGGTTTTTTTCTCCCTCTGTGCTACGAATATGAATAAAAAAAAAAAAAAATTCTCGTTTGTAATTTATCGAAATCTATCGCGGCCCAACGTGGGGGTACGCCGCGGTACGGACGAAGACGTGATTCGGTACCGAGTGGAAATGTTTAACGGACGACGCGGAAAAACAAAAAAATAAATAAAAATGAAATTCGAAATAATTGCGACTACCGCGTATTAATGTTTGCGTAGTGCCCATGTTATTATGGCCCATCATCAAACGGCGGACAGCGTTTATACCAACGTGATAATAATATACAATGCGTCCGTACACCCGACTGCACATCGAACCGCCGACGAAGTCGTTGCAATTAACTCTCGCGCGTTGTTACGACGTGCACTTGTGTGCCCGTGAAGCACTAGCAGCAAAAGCGGTACATTGCGTGTTTTGCGTTCGCTGTTATCCACTCGAAACCGTTTTGCGAGTGTTTCACATCACGCAACATCAGCGCGTAAAACCGATAGTCTCTAATAATGTGAGGACGAACCGTGTTTCGTCGTTTCCTGCTCCTAATACTACGTCTACTGCGCGACTACCCCGGACGGCGATCGTTCGTCGGTAACCGCGTTCGGTCGAAACGGATTTCGAGTGACTACAGCGCCCTCGAGAACCCCCTGAAAAATAACTACTCGAATGATGTGTAACATCAAATACGTTTTTACGTTCTTCACGCGTCTCCGTCGTGTCAACTAACCTGCGGCGATCGTTTATCGAAACGAGGATTTCGGGTCTTACATTCGATCTTTGGTCGTAGTATTTGACTAATACCACGTTTTGAACGTACCAAGGCGTCCAAAAATACGTATTTTAGCTTTTTTGTCATTTTTAGGTGATGTTCCTCGAGTTTTTCGGGATCGCGAGTGCGTCATGCTCTGCCGAACTGGACCTTTAACTTTTATATTTTAAATCAGAATGTTTTACATAATCTCTCTTATTTTAATCTTTATGTCTTATTAATACATGACTGTTCGCGTTTGACGCATAGCACGTTACGGTTCAAATACGTTTCCGTTATCTCATACGTGACTTTGGGTTAATTACGTATTATGATCGGCTGTAGTTGTTACAAGGACGTCGGTCAAATATACAATATCAATCATTATGACGGAGAATGCGTATCCGATTCGATGTTTTTTACTTTTTTTTGATTTCCACCATAAAGAATTTTCGCCATACAACGTTCGTTTGATTCTACATTCCATTATTATCATAACACTAACGTAGGTATCCCATACGTCCCGTAAAATACGGAATCGTCCCGTATTTGAATGAAGTCTCCCGGAATGTCCCGACACAAATTTAAAAATAACACATTCCCGTATTTCGGATAATCCGTCTCGTATGTACCTTAGTTTAAAAATTAAATTTTTTCACATCATTTTAAATATTCAAAAACTATAAAACGTAAATCAAATAATAATTAATAATATTCGATTATAAAAAAAAAAAAATATAAAAAACAAATTAAAACTATCTCTTATGATTTTTTTTTTCTATAGGAAAGTCATTTAATTATAATTTATATTTGTTTCCAGTATCAGATATTACTAGTAACTGTGAGGGAAATTAAATTTTACATGGAGGCCAAATGTAATTTTTTCTTAGCCACCAAATATTAAAAAAGAATTTGTGTAACAAACATCATGCATTTAATGTTGTTATATTACAATTGCTAACATAAGTCCCCTCAGCTCTCCCCAAATCAGCACCAATGTGAATCACAAGTATACGTATGATTAAAAATGTCCCGTATTTTTAAAAAATTTATCTGGGATCGCTACACCAACGTAATACCGTGCGCTGACCACGCGCGGTAGCTTTTCGTCGCGTCCGCGGTCGTCAGCGAAATAGTCTTGCAACGCGTGTCCGGCATCAAAACAGAACGACGATTTACGATTTCGCGTGCGAGCGATCCGCGGCACGTGCGTGGTTCTCGGCGAAAACGTATTGTTTATTTTTGTTTAAATCGAATCGATTTCGCAATCGAAATCGTTTGAAACGCGCCGCCGACCGTTCGCGACGTAACATCAGCCGCGTAGCGTAACGCGGTGCCGGTGCGGAATGCGATGCGATGCTGCGGCGGACGTTCGGCCGGTCCGAAAAACCCCTGTGTAACTGGATATCGACCAAGGCCTGAGAAAAAACGTGTGTCGCATTGTTGCGCGAGTAAGGCACCCCCGTCGCAATACTGGGCCGTTCGCGAATGAAAATTATGCGGCGAAGACGAGAGAAAAAAAAACCGTTATCCCGTGCGTCGGACACCCGGCGGGGCGAAAACATCGTGACGGGGGTGGTGGGGACGGCGAAACTAGTGATAATAAATCGCGTGCGTTCGGGTTCGATATAGACAAATCACTCTCCGCGCTCATAACATTGGCAAAGTTATACGAAAAAAAAAATTGCATTTATTGTAGTTTTTTTTTTTCTATTCGTACATTTTATTGCCGATAAACGTCGAATTTCGTCATCCCTACGCGTGGGAGAGTTTACCGCGCGCCCGGAAACCTGTGCGTACCGTCCGCGCATAGAGGTGTACGCATCACAGCGGACAACGATTGGAATCCAACGATCGGATACAAACCGTTTTGGTGTACGCATCGTTGATGTTTGTACATGAATACGATGGCTGATCGGTTTGCGCGAATCAGATGTTTAATAATATGTTGCGGTACAGCGCGACGTTGTACTGTTGATATGCGCGCGCGTTCGTGCGTTTCGGATTAATCAACAATTGATTATCGTTCATCGAGTAATGTAAACGTATAACGTACCGTATCGAACGCTTGATCATCGGCATGTTTTATGTTTTTTTGTTTTTTTTGTTTAATGTTTGCATAAGATTTTTCGAGCGATTTGGAACGATTTGCGCGTGGTGTTAATACCATTTTATTTGTTAACTGTGCTTTTAACGATATCTATTCGTGTCACCGTTTGTGATACGCTCGATCGCAGTTCTTCGACACGCAACCGTATCATTTCATCGATCAACACTTTAAACTGTCTACAAAACTCCGGTTGCATATCATATGCGTACAACTAGAATTTTATAGGTTCAGAAGTGAAACTCCATCGTCTCTTGGAATTTCACGATCAACCGAAGGAATGAAAATTGTTTTCGTTTTGAATACGAGTATTTGACGTTATGAAACACCAACATTGTATCGGAAAGCCTAATAAAAAAAAAAAAAAAAAAAAAATAGATACGTACAGCAAAGAAATTTGATTTATAGCCAATAGGCAATATCAGTATTATAATTTGAAGAATAGAAAATGAATAGCCAATGGTTATAGATTTATAAATATTAGTAAAAAAAAAACCGTTGATAAAGACTGAGTATGGATATTGCAGATATTTAGTCTCGCTTGGCTTACTCGACATGTAGCCAGTAGCAATTTTACGGGGGAAGGGGGTCTAGACCCCTGAACACCCTAGGTCCTGAGTTTCAGCTGTGATATATTATTTACTCGGTACGATTGGGCTAAAAAGATTATGTTATGTTTTTTTTATTTCAAAGAACTACGTTTTAAGTAATAAATTATTAATGGGTTGAACATTTTTGTATCTTAATATATCATAAGATTATATCAAAGCAGTGGTGGCACCAGGAATTTTTCCCAGGACGGGCCAAAAGGAGCCCAACATATATAAGGGCAGACGGTATAGTTGTATGGAAGTTGAATAAACGGGGGAGGGGGGTTTACAGGGGCTGGATTGCCCTGAGTGTCCTATTTTTGGACTCTCCGCCATTTTGACCCTCCATATATAAGTACAGTACCTTTGTTATAAAAATTTTTTTATTTCATATGTAATATAATCTTTATTATGAGCAAAAATTGTATATATTGTTCATTTAAGTGAATTCCTTTAACGTCAAAAACTTTTATCTAAATTATAAATAATTATTATAACATAACAATAGATTGTATCTAGTCTTTAATCGTAAAAAGATACTAGATACAAAATACAATTGTATCTCAGATACGTATCTTAAATACTACATAGTATCTAAGATACTGCCCAGCCCCGGTAACACCAAACGAACAAATACATACTACACGATACTAATCAACAGGATATTATCTAATATGTATATATAATTATCTGAATAAACTCTCCAATGTTTACTAATCACGACGTATTATTCCTAGGAATTGAACGTCACCTATAAATTATGGGAAAATCGGTTTGTACGATTTTCGAAATTCAACGACGGCATCATGGCAGACCCAGGTATGTTAGACAGACGAATGTCTTTAGTTATAGTATCGACTCCGTTTGTGTTTTCATAATTATACGATTTTTACAGCGACCCTTTACTCCGGGCCTCCAGAAGTTTTGGCAAAATTGATGGCTTCCCGGTGTAAGTCGCTGGGTACTGTGATAGACCCGTTTTGCGGTTCCGGTGCGATCGCGATCCAACTGGCCATGATCTGCCGCAAAGGTATATTGCTGACAACATGAAAATACAATTATTGTCATTTTATTTAACATGTTAATTGTATATTAAATCGTAATGTATACTAACATTGGACTCATAACGGTTCGCGTTTTTTATGTAGTCATTGCGATGGACAGTGATCCGGTCAAAATCGCGTTCGCCCGGAATAATGCTCGTGTGTACGGGGTCGAAGACCTAATCGTTTTCCCGGTGGGTGACTTCTTTTTTCGATGCCCACTCGCTGCAGAGGGCAAACGGCATCGTCACGTCACCACCAGTGAACATGACTAAACAGGAAATGGTGAAATTAACCAAATTGGCAAGTAGGGTGACGCCGAAAGTCTTAATGAGGTTAACGAAAGACCATGAATTGTCAGATGTAAGTCCACAGATCGTGTTATGAGAGCATCAATACCCATATAATGTTTATTTATTGTTTTTATAGCTATACCAATTAGAGAATAAAATATTTAATAAAATAAATACAGAACAAATATATATTGACAGGGAGCCAAATTCAATTTTGGCTTTCCTAGGTCCCGGAGTACGTATTTTTTTTATATTATTAAATGTTTACAATAATTAGGCATAACTATAATCATCGGTCCATTGTCCAATTCACACTTGCAAGTTAATTTTGTATGTTAATAATCTGTTTTAGATGAATACGAATAACTATAACAGAAATGTAAATAGGAAACAAAAGAAAGTGCTTTTGTTTTCTGATGGTAAGTTGTAAAAAGTATACGATGTATATAGATAAAATAGTGTTTTTTTTGGGAGATCTTGATACCAATGATAACATTATTTTTAATTTACATAGGGGTATCTGTTCATCGTCGTGTTCATTGGATAAGAGGTAATAATCTTTTTGCATACGACGATTACCTCAAAAACATTGAAGAATTTCTGGAGAGCTAAAATCTCAACTGACATACGATTTCTCAACACAATCGGAAGAATATAATACAATTGATATCTAATAGTAAACACTATTTATAAATTGTATAGATAAGGGACATATTTCAAATAAGGAACATTTTGAATTTTCATGAATCATTTATAAGAACTAATACATTATAAGCAGTATTAATTTTATGAAAAAAAACGTTCTAAAGATATAAAAGTATTATATTAAATAGATAATCGTTTAACATTTTTATATTTCTACATGAAATATACAATGAACAATTTTTGTAAGAGCATCGTTCGGTAGTTTTATATGTACCCAGCTTTGAGTTCTAAGGGATAATTCTATCAACCCCTTTTAAAATAGAACAATTTCAATAGTGAAGTATGAATATTTTTAGGATTATTCTGTTTTAATTTTGACAATGACCCATTTATTGAATATAAATATTACATTTTCAACGAACACCCGTACCGAGCAACAATTAGATACCACAATAACATCATTATTGTTAAATCCAACTAATAAATAAATTATATTTTATTTCAGATACACACACCATATAGTATATTTTGAATTAAAATTTGAATTAGAATTTTGTATTTATTCTATATCCATTGAAAGATTAGAAAAATTGTTAGGTTGATAACGGATGTGTTAAAAGAAAATAGAGATCTACAAGTTAAATGTTTGTGTAAAATATTACAAATGACTGGTTCGAAATTATCAAAAGTAACATTTTAAATACTATTAATTAAACATTTTAATAGCTCTCCTAATAACGTGATTTATTATTTCTTGATGTATTTCTAGTCTAATATAGCTTGGCCAAAGCTTTTGCGCATCTATTAATACAGTCGACTCTCAGTAACTCGAAGTTCAAGGGGGAAAAAAAAAATTCGACTTACTAAAAATTTCGAGTTATCAAAAACTTTTAAAAAGTATGTTTTTATTTTTATATAATATGTATTTACATTAACGAAATAAAAAAGAAAATTTACATGTTATTATTTTTAAAGAATTGGTGTAAAGTTAATTGTTTTTGTTTATTTAACACTATATTGTTCTCAATTCTATTTTCTAAAACACCGAGTGGCTTAAATAAATCTTCCATACCTTCATTGCCTTCAATATATTTACGTAATGTTTCTAATGCAAGTGTTGCTTCTTTATTTGTAATGGTGGATTGTACTTGTTGGTCTTCGAATTCTTCTTGGTTATCTTCGTCCAATATATCGGAGATAATATCGTTCTCAGTCCATTCTCCACAAATATCCAAATTTTCATCGACATTAACGTATGATGTAAAGGTTTCATCAATATTTATTTTCTCCGTTAATTGATCCCATTCATCGTTATTATCATCAGAAGGATCATAAGGAGTGTTTTCATCGTTTTCAATTGAAGTTTTAAAACCTGATTTTGTAAAACCGTTTACAATCGTTCCTTTTTTTACGTGTCGCCATGCATTATCGCATAGCCGTATAGCATCCAATATGTTTATTATGATTTGATTGTTACCATTTAAAGCCGATATAATTTTTTTTACCATTTCTTTTCGATAAAATATTTTAAAATTATTTATTATGCCTTGGTCTAATGGTTGTAATACAGACGTAGTATTAGGAGGTAAAAACTGCACTTGAATAGCATTTAAAGTTGAAGTCAAATTGTGTGCAGTACAATTATCTATAAAAAGTAAGATTTTTCTTTTCTCGGTGACCATTTTTTTATCTAATTTCATTAACCACAAATTAAAAATTTCAGACGTCATCCAGGATTTTTTGTTCGCATGATAATCTAATGGCAATGATTTTACTTGTTTAAAACATCGTGGTTTTTTCGACTTACCAATCAAAAGTGGTCTTAATTTTTCCGTGCCCGACATATTCGCCCCTAACAGAAGTGTTACTCTTTCTTTGCTATGTTTTCCACCTGAACAAGATTGGCCTTTAAACATAAATGTTTTTTCAGGTAAACATTTGAAAAATAATCCTGTTTCGTCAACATTAAAAATATCGTCTGGAGAATAATTTTCGATGAGTTTCGGTAAATTATTTATCCATACGGAACATTTTTGTACATCTACAGCGCCACTTTCACCACAAACTTGTTTAAAAACAACATTATTTCTGTTTTTCCAATTTGTTAACCATCCACTGCTGGCTTTAAAATGTACATGCCCCAACTTATACCCAAACTCTTCAGCTTTTTCTCGTAGAATGGGTCCATTTATTGGAATTTTTTTGTCAAGACATTGTTGAAACCATTTTAATAAACAGGATTCTATATCAGAGTATTCTCCTGGTTTCATTTTTTTTCGAGTTGCCGAGTTTTCATTAAAGTTTTTCAAAATTACCTCTTTACTTTTTATTATTGTAGATAATGTACTCGCTGGAATTCCAAAATCTTTGGCTATTTCTTGTTTTTTCTTTTCACCTTTTTCAATAATTCTAAGTAAGTTCACTTTTTCTGCAAGTGATAATGTTGTTAATTTTCTTTTTTGAGCCATAATAACCACTGATTTAACACTGTTACACTCGCTCAATAAACGGTTAAACGAACAAACGGCATAGAACTAAAAATGAAATCTATTGTATGAAATTATCAAGGTTTAAGTTACAAACATTTAGTTGATTATAATGGTCGGGTTTTACAAAACAAGTGATAGGCGAAAAATAATCGCCTTGATAAACTACTTTTAGTACTAAATTTGGATAAGAAAATTCGAGATATCGAAAATTTGTCAAATTAATTTTCGAGTTACCAAGATTATTTAAACATTAAGTGTAATTGTTATTTGAAGGGGAATTTTAATTATTCGAGACATCGAGAATTTCGAGTTATCAAGGTTCGAGTTACCGAGAGTCGACTGTACTAGAACGTGATTCGTTTAAAGAAAGTTATGTCAACAGCGTTAAGACCGTTAAAATACACGATATGACATCTACTTCAACAAATGGATTCACGAAGGTTAACTATATAATATTATTCTAAACTGAGTTTAAAATATTACACAGACTTTTATCGATAATTCAAAACCAATGCGAGTTGATTTGGGGTATCGAGTTATAAAATGATGAAACAACTGAAATCGATGAAACTGAGCCATCGATTTAAATATTAATATAATTTGAGTAGTATTGATGTTTGTGAATTCGTTGAACAGCAAATTAGGGTAGTGAAAATCAGAATATGCGACAACAACAGGTTGGATTAAGATGAATTAATTTAGTTTCAAATCCAGATCAGTCGATTACGAAGGGATCTTGTTTTAAACATAGACAAAAAACACTTACCGTTCAACTAATGACTTAATTGGTTCAAAGTGACTGTTATGATTTACTATATGATTTCGTAGAAGAAACGGATTTGATGCAGCAATGTAATAATTACATAAAGGTAATATTAACAATATTATACATATAACATATACACTTATCTTATACGGAAGATGTCGATCGATTTTATCGATAACTCGTGCAGCATTATTTGAAAACATTCAAATCAGATAAAAAGCTTCTTTTGAAAGCAAACCACTTGTCAAAGATAAATATTAATATTTTTGAATTCTTATTATAAAATAAAATTTATCTGTTTTAATATTTTATAGATTCAATAAAATACATCAAGATGAAGAAGTTAACGACAGCTCACTGAACATGAAATACATAATCAACGATATTGAAGATGACTTACAATATTATATAAATGTTTAATTTCTTAACAATTTTTTCTATATTTATTTCATTACTTTAATAAAATTTTACATTTTGTTTACATAATATTTATATTTTTTTCTTGCAATATATAATATTATTATATTATTGTATATTTCTTATTTATATCGTCGCATACATGATAAAATGCATAATTAATAATGTAGTTAACATATTTAAGATTAAGAAAAAACTGATATGGTGATGAATTTACAAAACTATAAAATATAATAACTAAAATGGGTGTAATTTTATTTTTACATGGAAGAAAATTCATATAATATTCAAGACAAAGTGCAACTGATTAAGTTCCTATATCTTTATTTTCAATTGAATATAAATATTTATAAGAAGCAATTAAAATACAGTGGATTCCGCCTAATGTGGGCATAAGTTAATGTTTAATTTCGAAAATGGGGCTGCTAAGCAAACTCAAGCCCCCCCTTAAATTGCGCCGATGATTTTATTTCACTGGTGCTCATGTTCTCTAATGAAATTAATAATATCTGTAACGCAAGTATGGTCACTGCGAGTGGTTTTTTCACTAGCAAATCTTGGGTATTGAATAAAATATAAAATATAAATAAAGATATTTTGATTCCTATAAAAGTATATAAAAGTAAATGTATATAAATTATAAGAAATTTACATGCGAGGATAAATACAATTATAATCGATAGGAACTCAGGCTTAATCGATATTCTTCTTATATCCTGACTGCCTCGTGACACATATTGGATCTTTTAAAAGATTACTATGCATTTTTATCCTATTAAAATCATAGATATTTTATTAAATTAACTTTAAAACCATTTAAAAAACCTCATAAATCAAAATTAACTTATAATATTAATTAATCAAATTAAAAAGTGTCACTGCTGGGTGGCTTCTTTTAACGGTCAATATTTGTATATCAACAATTCTATCCACTCATACTTATGGCCAGTGTAGGGAATAGATAAGGCAAAATTTATCTAGATAAAGATAAAAGATAATATGTCCAAATTCATCTAGATAAAGATAAAAGATAATTTCATTTTTTTCTAGATAAAAAAAAAAGATATTATTATTTAAAAAAATATTTTATTCATTAATCTTATTTCATTTTTATTCATTTCGTCGACAAACACTCTCCGGCCTTGTCGTGTTCAGTTCTGTTTACCTTAGTCCATGCCAGTGGCAGAACTAGAGGTAGGAAGACGGGAATTCATCCCCGTGCGTAAAATTGTAGAGAGTGTAATTTTTGTAGAATATTATTTAATATTAACTGCTAGTTTTTTATTTATTTATTATTTTAATATAACATTATCACGGTGGACCACGTCAATTTTGGTAGATCACATGTTTTTGCGGTAAATCACGTATTGGGAGATAGCCTAAAAGTTAAAAATTCTTTAGGATAATGAGAATTGAGGTAATAGTGCTCAAAACAGTTATTAGCTACCTCATTAGTTTTGATTTGTATTCCACCATTCTACGAATTACAAATACGAGTAAATTTTTTTACTGGAATAGGGGGACGCCACGTTCACCATGACTAATGTCCGAAATAATTTTTATTAAAATCTGGATTTCAATTGACATCAATTTTACAACGAATATTAAATTTTTTAGAAAATTAATTGGAGAATGGGAATAAATAGAGAATTTAAAAATATCTATATACTTCGTTTCATTACCTACTATTTTTATACCTTCGCAATCGCCGACATGAAACGGAGCTACGGATACACGGATGTCCAATGGTGGCATTATTTTACATGTAAAAATGTAAAAATTAAATCGGACAATAACTATATATTCTGTATGCTATGCTTTTATCTGGTACTACAGCTGATAATGATCTTTCGACTTTATTTTGTTTGGATTCTCCTTTAATATAATGCTATGTTTTATAATTTTTACTTTTCAGATGTTTATCATATTTTAAATGATATTTTTGTTATAACACTGAACTTTATTTTTATTTTTGTATTTGTATTTTGTCAAAAATCTCAATAAATCATATTTTTAGATGAGGTAAGATGGAAAATATCTGTATCTCAAAAAATGTTGGTCAAAAGTAAAACAATTTTGTATGTTGGCCATCGTACTGCAATAACATATTTGATATCAAGGAATCGTTTAAATAAAACGGTGCTAAACGTAACCACAAGTTGAACAAAACGACAAACATCAATGTTATAATTTCAAATAGCGAAGAAGTAAGTATACATTTATGATATATGTTATATCTTATAAGTTTTAAAATTATTTGAATATTAGGAATTCTGAGCGCTGAAATCGGCGAGCATAAAGTATGAAAATTGCTGCGGAAGAAGTTATTGAAAAAATGTTAAATAAAATTGTGTTAAATAATTATGTTCATTTATATTTTATTATAAAGTTCATCCTGTATTAAGCATTTGATTTTGAAATTAAAATACATTTAGTCATTCTAAGAAAAGATTTATGTATTACGAAGTATCAAATAAGTATTATAATGTCTCATTCTTACATTATGTTGTATTTATGTAAAAAAAAAAAAAATAATATGAGAAATAATGAAAACTATTCAGTCTTGTTGGATTCCTTGCGCTACTGGTGTTTATTAATTTAATCTGCTGTAAGTATACAATCAATTCTACGTACTACAGCTATAGGCCATTTATATTTCGTATATTCAATCGTACTGTTCTACTGTAACGATCGTTACATAATAATTGGCTTATACGCATAATATATCAATTTGCATGTTAGCTGATTTTTAGATTAGCTGATTAGACACTTCGTCCCACTCCAGTCTCTTTTACCGTATAGCCTATGGTCAATATCGAATATATGTAACAAACAGCAGTTTGGCTACGATGACCATCCAATGTAGCTGAACTCCGTATTGTTTTGATATAGAAATCTATACTCGTAAGTTATGTATTAAACCAGAATTCTTTTCAGACCAGGCCCCTCCTCACTTTGGTCAACTCCAGACACGAACCCACGTATAAAAATAATTTCGTCAATCGTGTAGTAGGTGACCTACCATCTATTTTTAGGCGAATCAGGTGATCTATCGTATTATACTAAGTGTAGTTGATGATTTACAATTATTATTACCTATTATAATATTATATTATATTATTACTACACGAACATTATCGTAGTGAGTTCAAACTTAGATCGTGATTCTAAAAATATTCCTCCTAATAACAGGGATAGAAATTATAGGAAATGAGTAGGAGGACTTTGGGTTTTTGGAATGTGTTGGCAGCATAATGGTTTTCTTGCAAAACATTTTTTTGTTGTTGAACGTCAAGATAGAGCTACACTTATTCCAATAATTGAAAAATAAATAATTCCAGGAACAACAATCGTATCAGATGAATGGAAACCCTATACATTTTTAAAAAATAAAAGATATAATCACTTGCCTGTAATTTTGAACATTTTGTCGACTCGCTAACAGGAGCCAACACTCAGACAATAGAATGCATTTGGTTATATGAAAATACTTCGAAAAATGCATTGCACTACATCGGAATTTTTACATCGTCATCTGATTGATGTATGGTGGAGGTAAGTTAATTCTCAACATACTTTTATTAAAATGTTCAAATAGTACTAAAAATACTACTAAAAATTACCTACTAAAAATATTTATTGTAATTGAAATTTTTATCGTATTTGGTAAGTTATTTTTTATTTTTTTATATTTGACAAATTTTTTGTATGATATAACGAATTCGTATTAAAACATATAACGTGTTTTTATACTACATATTAAAGAAATTTTTTTTTAATTTGTATGTATATCACTCGTCCTGAATCGGCAGATCATTCTACTGCGGTAGATCACCTGCTACACGAATGCCATAATTTTCTGTAATCGTATATTTAAAAATAGAATGACGGCCAATAGTGGATTATCGATAAAGCAACAAGCTTTTATAGATAATGACTCGTATTGGTTGTTGCTGCCTGTGTCATGTATAAATATACTTGTGAACTCACTATACACTATACAGGACGCAATTATTAACACATAAATTTTAGAACCTTTTTCTGTCCTATCAATGCAATGTTGATTTTTAAAATTTTCTTGCATCCCTCCCATAAAGCTTTCGTGGCCCCCGGAGGGTCACGTCCCACACTTGTAAAACCTCTGTATTAAACCTTAATAATTATCTGAACTAATCAATATTAATTTGTATCATTAAGGTGCTTTTACTTTATACTCCTGAGCTACGGTTGAATATATTCAAAAGGACTATAAAACCTATCTTTAATATCCCATATTTAACTGGTCACCCCCGATCACGTTGCACTAAAATAATTTTTTTATGTATATTTTCGTAAGTTTTTCGTCAAATAAAAATTCTAGGTGTTTTATCATACACAACAAAAAGTAAAACAAATAATAAAGTATTTTGAACGGATGAGATACAATGATTATTTCTATTCGACTAATTGTCATTGAAATATAAAGTGATTTTTTCCCTTTAAGAACTCCTTTTTCTGAAATTTACATGCAAAATTATGAAACCAGTAATATTATTAACAACAAAATATACAATCTATATATATAAGTATATTATAGATATTTTTATTTTATTTTATTTAGAGATTCAAATAGAAAAGCATAAAATTTAGTTAAAGATTAAAACAAAATAAATAAAAGTATTCAATCAACAATCGAAATACAAATAAATAATAAATTAAATTTCTTAGATTATTTAATTTCCATTAAAAATAGAAAATTTGTGTTTAGTATTTGTAGGAAATCTACTCAAACTCGTACAATAATTCCACATGATTCTATACACCCATATTAACTAAAAATAACATATTTTTTTAATTCAATATTTTATAGACTTGAACGTATTCCATTAAATAAACTAAATTATCAACAAAAACTCACTATTATCTATTATATATATATTCTATAGTATAGCTCATATGAATAATTTAAATTTAAATATTATTAAAAAAAAATTTATAAATGTATTAAAGGAAAAATTAAAACACAACTCACCAAATAATATTGTTAACTATTGTATGAAATATCAAAACAATATATTTAACAAATTCGCTAAAATTTCAAATAATTATACTAATAATTTAAAAATTGCTTTTAAAACTAATAACATTTTAATCAATCATATAAATAATAGAACTAAAAACTTCACAAAAAATTCCCTTTTTTTTAAAATGTTGGAATATATAAATTTAAATGTAACTGTAATAAATTTTATAGAGAAGATAAATAGAAATTTTAAAATCAGATGTAATTAACACATTTCTGAAATAAAATTTAAAAGTTTACCATTAATTCAAATCGTTCTAGACAAGTTTTAAAATATAACTACTATACACATTTTACTACAACACAAACTTAGAAATATTAAATATCCAAAATAATAGTTGTATTAATTCAGTTTTAAAAGAGTTATGCGTAAATAATGAAATAAAGAAAAATAATGTTAATAATATTTTAAATGTACAAATTTGTTGATTGTTTGTTTGATTGTAAAAATAATATCTTATATTAATACTTGTACATTAAAGATAACAATAAGTAACAACAACCAAATAATTGGTACTTCTTAACATATATATGTCTAATTAGAACTAATTATAAATAATCACTCCTATTAAAATAAATTATCTCTATTTTAAACGACCAATTTTTTTTAATGTATTCCTTCCTTTATTCTTTTATATTCAGTTACGATATTATTTTTTTATATTCAGTCGCAATTTTATTAACTTTGTATATACGAGTACTGATGATGAATTATTAATTCGAAACCGGTCGTAATTTACAAATATAATAATACTCCCAGCTAAGCTTTTACTTATTTATTTATTTTCTGAGGCGAAAGAGAAGAAGAATATTTATTTATTTCTATACATAAACTATTTGTTTATTTGTTTATGTATTAATTTACGAGCATTAATTATTTATTAATTTTTAATTAAATTAAATTTTATATTATTTTATTAATAAAAATAAATATAATATTTATTTATTTTATTGAATAAAATCTTTACCTGAATATTGTTTAATTTATCATTTATTGCTTCTCAAATTTCAATAATAATGATACTCAGAATACGAGATAAAATGCAAGCTTGAAATTTAAAAACTTCAAAATTGATACCACTAGCCGTATATACCACTAACCGTACCTCATAGTTATTGATAACCTATGAAAAGCTGGTATGGATTGGCAAATAACGGTATTTTTATTTCAATGCAAGGATATAACAAATGACAATAATTCTTCAAAAGTTGTATGATCCATACGCAAGAAATTGGAATAGTTATCTGGTTCTGTATGTCATATTTCGCGTTAAACATTTTCGTGGGTATATTTTGCTTTTGATTTTAGCTATTTTCTAGACCAACACCTATTAATTTTTTTTCTAATACACAGTACTAGAGGTAAAGCCAAAAATGCTTTATCTGTATTACTTATTGTAAAAAGAGTAATAAATAATAAAGTAAAAAATGAATAATAAAGTTTGTATTATAATTTATAAAACACGAATGTCACGTTACGAAAAGGAGTAAACTGAAACTAAGGGGAAATTTGATAATTTTGTTTGATCTTTGGTTTGATTATTTGAACATATATTGTTTAAACATACATTTTGACAAACAAAATTGTTACAACAAATTGGGGTGTTTTAAAGCGAATATTTTGCAGCACGTGCAGTTTGTATATTGTAATTTATGAAGAAGTAAGATCGCTGGAGAACTTGCTTAGAAAAAAAGAGAAGAAACTATTTATAATTTATCTTTAAACATAATTATGTATATATAATACTATAATATATTTAGGGGATAAGTCTAAAAAAAAATAATTAAACATTTTGCAGTTTGTTGATGAAAATCTGATAATGAAATTCCGAGAACATAGTATACAAGATTACAATAGATAGACTAATAATCATAAATGTCGGAATATCCCCCCTCTTTTGTTTGAAATACGTTGCCGGAGAGATTTATTGGCTGCATCCGAATTTGGTCCTGAATTCAAAATTACTACATTAGTTGGGTCCCAAATTGTTTTAGGTACTACTTATACACTGGTTGGGTATCGAATTATTTTAGGTACTACATTATTTGGGTCCCGGATTTTTATAGTTAGTTATATATTTTTACTAATACAATTCTAATAATTTATAATTTAATGGAAACGAAACTAAAAACTACAAAAAACATTTTTAACCATACCTGTAGTCTAAATAGATCATAGACAGTCCTAATTCTGTTAAAATGGGAAGGAAAATATTAATATAATGTAGTACTTACAAAAAAAATATTCAGTAACTAGTGTAATACCTAAAATAGTTCAGGACCCAACTAGTGTAGTACCTATAAAATTCCGGGATCAAACTAATACATAACCTGCGATTAGCGTGAAAATATAATTGGGGTAAAAACCGTCATCATGGAGTATTTTTATAATTATCGAAAAAAAAAAATATATATTATCATTACGTATGTTTCACATAGTTTGTGATTTGCAAAAAAAAAATAAAATGTTATCATCGAATGATTCAATTTAGGCGCGTAGTCGTGAAATTTTTAAGTGTGCAACAGAGACGTATAGAAAAAAAACGGTTGGCAGCCACTGCATCGGATGAAAAAACGCTCTAACGCAGGGATGGCCAACCCGCGGCCCTTTTTAGAAAGTTTGCGGCCCGCGAGATTTATCAAACATATTTATTTCAAATAATTAATAGACTAAAACTTATTTTATAACGATAATTAATCCTGTTTAAAATGTTAACTCCAAATTTTTTTGTACTGAGGCAAAATACTAATATAACTTTATATGTGGCCCGCGGGATCGTAATGTATTTTCAAAGTGGTCCTCAAGATCATTTGGATTGGCCACCCCTGTTCTAACGTAACGATAATAATTTCTGTACATCGGTTGTTGTAGTTCGTCATTTTTCGAATAAAAAACGCTCGCGAGCCATCGGTGTACTCACACTTATGGTACGAAACTCATCACGTTCGTACGACCGTTTTTGTCGCCGGCGCTCGTCATGCGCTTCAGACGGTAAGGAGATGAAGATGTCGGTCATTGAGGGATCACGGGTGAAGGATCGCGGGCGACGAGAACATGAGGGTTGCGTGCGCGGAACCACAGAGGGATTGTTATAAGGACAAATACGTCGGAGAAAAGACTGTCGCACGACGGTCCACGTACCGGTCCGCGAAGGGTGAATCGTCCGTTGTCCGGGTGCGCTTCCGAAACTGCCCCCCGCCGTACAACCCGGTCCGCGAAACGAAATCCTACCCCGCTAAAGTGTCCGCCCGCCAATCGGCCGTTGTCGCAGTCGTTTGAGCAGTCTCTTTGAGCCCGATGCAAATTACCCGTTGCCCATCGTCGGCGTCGTCGTCGTCGTCGTACCGACCGCTGTTGCAAACACGCGCGCGTTTTCCCTTTTGCCGCTAAGTAATTATCGTGTATTTGCGTACGTGCGTGCACGCGAGTCGTCTCGCTAAAACCCAAAACCTTTGCGGCGTCGTGCACATGTGCACGCGGACGATAACAACCCCCCACTCTCCGGCCTCATTGCCGTATCCTAACCGCGATGCGTTTTGATCTCTGCTTCTTCTTTTCATCCCTTCGTCGCCGACCCTGCGCGCGCGTATTATTTGGCTTTACGCCCTCGGAAATTTCCAAATGTAAACACACTGGAGAAAGAGAAAAATAATAATAATGCGCCCGGAATATATTATGCTACCCCCGGAGTGCGATGAGCAAATGCGATACGTGGGGCGGTTTTCAGTGTACATAACGTTTTATATACAACACTACGCGCGGTACTGTACCGTCTCCCGTACCATTGTGAGTCGTTATTAATGATTTTTACCGGTCGAGTGATGATGCGTTGTTACGGCTGTTTCGGTCCTTTTGTGCAGCGCGCCGAGAACTTTTTTCCCGTATTCCCGTGCGGCACGCCCTCCTCTTGTATAGGTCAACAAGAATAAGAGGAAAATAATACCGGAGGAAAAAAATGAAACAACGAACGAGAAGAACAAAAATCATACCGATCCATTTCTCTTGCGAGATTCACTAACAGTAAGCCACGTATCCCACAGCCTGTCATCGATCAGTTCCTTGCGCGTTCTTTCTCTGTCTTTGTGTACACTTGGCTTTGCTACACACCATTGTCACGCCGAGTATAATCCTTTTATGCCTACGGTAAAGAGAGAGAGAGAGAGAGAGAGAGAGAGAAAAAAATGTCACCTTTTGTACTTTGTACAACCGTCGTTGTCGTCAACCCTCCACGCCGCTATGACCATCGTGCACGATTTATCACTGTTTCCGAGATTAATGAATCCGCGGATAAGTCGCCGCGTACGGGGAAAATAAATGGTTTAAACTATTAGGTATGCTACAATACAGTTTGTAGGAGGTAAACATCGTCATAATAATATAAAAGCAATGGTAAGTCGGTTGATTCTACGTCATTTGTTGTTCCGCGCAAAAGTCGCATTTGTTTTCTGCGGAAATTGCCCGGGATCGATACGGGAAGATAATAATTAAACTGTACCCGCGATATTGCTGCGGAAACGGTGTATATTATTAATGTTAAAAATTGTATAGCTACATTAGCATTTATATGCATTATGTTCCTTATAATATGCGCGCACTGACTGCGCAAATAAATAAAAACCGAGTCCTTTCATTATTTAAACACGTACCGTCGTAATAATCAAATATAACTATTTGATACGCAAACTTATAGCAAAAGCTTTTGAAACGTTAAACTTTCCACGCTCGCTCAAACAATTCCTCCCTATCCCTCTTTTTCTCTCTCTCTCCCCCTCTCAATCGTTCTATTTCTATCTCGGTCCCTCCTTTTCAGCTCCCCGTGGACTCTCTTCGCGAATTTGTTTACATGAGAGTTTCGGAGCTACTCCTCTGTTTCGGTCTCAGTTTTGTAAGCAAACTAATCCTCAACAACCTCATCTTCGACGAGTCAAGTCTTCCGGCTGTCTTCTGTCTAATCACCGAGAAATACTTCTCTTTGAAGTGCACGAATCGCTGTAATTTATATGAAAATACGTACGCACGCGTTCTCTCTCCCTCTCTCACCCTCTCCTTATATATCTCTCTTTCCCTTGCATAATTATTTTCAATAATACTTGTTTATATACATGATAGTAGTGAAAAGACTTTAGTATCATATTGTAATGTTTCATTGGACAAAAAGCACATTCTATTATTCTCGGTTGAAAGTTCGAGAATAAACAGTTAGACTACCTATACACGTATCCAATACAGTTTTTAAAACAAAATATGAATAACGAAAGTTCACTTCAAATTTTCGGATGAAACTTATATTAATATCAAAATCACGTAATTGGACAAAAATCTTGAAATTCAAATTTCAAAAACGAATAAATCAAAAGTTATATAAAAATTAAAAACAAATATTTTAGTCGCAACACGGACCAGTTATTTGGCATCGCAATGAGAGCCCTGGACAGCGGTGCATCGATTAATCCCTGTCCTAGTTGAAACCAATAACAAAGATCACGGTAAATCACTCATTATGCATGAGTAATTTTCCCGGACGCATATTGTACGCGTTATTTTATTCCGCGAGAGGTAAAAGTGTGTCCGTAACGCGGTAGAAATCGCACGGAAGGAGAAAAATATTGCTCCGTGGATAGATATTTACTGTATCCGCTGCCGTGGGACGTGCGTACACGGTTTTTTTTTCTTCCGATACACGATTACGTCCGAACAAACGACGAAGTGTAAACACTCGTATTGCAGTCGGTCGTACCGCGGATCGAATAACGAGCACGATCCATTGGATTATTTAACGGGGACTCGGTGATTTGTATAATAGGTGAGGTTTTCCTAATTCGAACCGTGTAATGGCCACGAAACGAGAAACGTGAAAACTGGTTTTCTCGTACGCGGTGCAACGCATGCTCGCGAGACGGACAGCGAAATATGCGCTTCTCCGATATTATCTCGAGACCGCGGTAATTAAAATATACGTGTACGTACGGCGATACCGATGTAGGACGTGCGCACGGCGCGAACTCTGTCGTAGAGTCGTACACATTGTTGTTGCACGCGAACAAAACGCGTATTTTACACTTGGTGTAATATTATTTACGGTCGTCGGAGCAGCTATCGCGAAACGGCGAACTTCAAGTCATTAATCAAATGTTAACGACCCGCTGCGCGGCGTAAAATAAACGAAAATCGATTACACGTATTCTTGTACCCGTCGTCGTCGTTTTTACTTTTCACCCGTGGCCGGGGTGCAACCGTAAATCCGAGAGGCCACCGAGCGCGACGATAGTGTAAACAATACCCCGTTCGTCGGGAAAATCACGGATTTTCCTTTTTTGATCAGCTGTACAAAAACGCGATCCGTGTTATGCCGACGCGAAGGCTGCTCGTTTTCAAATATTTTTCTTTCTCCTACACCAGCGTTTCTTAAACTGTGTTCCGCGGAACCCTGGGGTTCCGCGAAGCTTACGTTATTTTTTAAAATTTTTTAAGAAAATCAACTTAACATTTCTAACTGAAGATTAGTAATGGTGAAAAGATGTTCGCATTATAGAGAGAAAAAATCTTTATTTATTAAATAACAATGTATAAGCCCTATGTAATAGTCTAATTAAAGTAATTTTTATTGAAGAAATATTATATACGTGTACAATTATTATAATTTTTATTTTTATTTTATCATATCTTTTAAATTAAACACCTTTAACGCAATGTTATTATATGATTATAATTTATTTACAAATAATCCTAAAAAAAGCTAAAAAGCTAAAAAAAAAGTAAGGTGTTTTACAATGTGGACATCAAAAAGGGTTCCGCGGATGAAAAAAGTTTAAGAAACGCTATCCTACGCGATAACAATACGCGTACTAGCGTACGGTTAAGTTGTACCGCGCGACGGGCGTACCGTTATGAAATTTTTTTCGACGTTTTCGGGTTTTGGCCGGCTGTGCACGCACACGTTTTCGGTGGACGATCGTCATAAATCAGTTCTGGTGGAAAATTATATAATACGCGAGTGTGTATCAAAAAAACAGGTATTGGGTACCGTAAAAATAACGGCGATCCAATCATGCGCTATATATTACGCGATGTATAATATTAATGCAAAGGCATCCCGAACGACGGCGGCGATGGAGCAGGAGTGAAAAAAAATTGAAAAACCCTACGTTATGAACTTTTTACGATTGTATTTCATTACATATGATTTTCGGTTCTGTCTTCGTTCGTGGGGTGGACGAGCGGTGGCTGTGCCGAGATCCGGTTTTCGGGCAACTGGTTGCCAATCCGCGGCGATGCGCGCGCGCGCGTTCCCCGAGAAAACAAGCAAAAATATAATAATTACCCTCTTTTACCGCGGGACAACAACAATAATAATAATAATAATTATACGTACACACGTACCCCGTGCAAACCTCATTACACGTAAACGACAATATTGACCCCGTTCCCGAATGTTTAACAATTATTATTATTGCAATTGTGATTCGGTGCGCGAGACGTTGCAGCGACGTGTAACAAAACCTTCGCGACGGGTTAGAAAGTGGAGAAGGTAGTTAATTATCCGAGCGCGTATAATACATAACATAATATACATATGGCGGCGGTGATTAGAACTGGTTTTCTTAAGTATGCGCGCGTTTTACCTATTCGTTTATTAATTTATACTCGCGCGCGCACGCGCTGCTGCGGCGTATACGTCGTCGTCGTCGTCGTCGTATAATGAATAATGTAGTATTTATAAATATTTTGTTCGCGAGGTGATGTGCGTATGTATGCGTGAGAGTATATGTACGTGTGTGTGTGTGTGTGTGTGTGTGAGTTACGAGGTCGACTCGTTGGAAACAGTGTACGGTGAGCGCAGTGTTTTGCGGCGACAACATTACAATCGGACGGGCGTCAAAATAGCACCACGAGAAAATAATATATAGAGAGAAACGGATCTTTACGTAACACTATTTTTCACATACTATTAGAACATCTACTACGTACTGTGAAATCGTTCATACACCGCGCACGTATTATTTTTTATTACGATTTGTTGTTATTATTGACGTCGTCGTCGTCGTCGTCGTCGTCGGACGCTGCACTCGGTAATAATTGTTTCAGTCCTTCTCTATACGGACGGTAGCCGCGCGCGTTCGACCGCAGGAGATACTTGTCGAACACGTCCTTGCAGGACGACGCCTTGATGGTAATAACGAAACGAAAATCGACGCGATGTGCGCGCACGTCAAATAATAACAATAATAATACAACGCGAGAACGGCGTAAGATAATTGAACCGCCGACACATGCCAAACCGTGTACGGTAATAACAAGGATGACGTTGTACGCAGAGTGTTTTGGTGTTCATGTGCCCTAACCGTGCGCGCAGCAAATTATACACGAAAAGTTTTTTATCTTTATTTTTTTTCATCACCTGCTACTGGCCACCAGCTACTATCGTCCGAGAATTTCCATTATGAGAAGCACGCAATCCTTGCGGTGGCCTACAAGCACACGAATTAATTGCGTAGGAGAAGGAGCGCTGATCAGGTTGGACAGCTTATAATTTGTACGAAACACGCTTCGTGAGCTTCATTCTTGACGCGCGTTCGTCCTGTGTTCTCCGACCAGTCACGGGCCTATTTTAAATTTGGTCGAAAAGTGAATCGAAAAGAAAAGGGAAGGGGTACGGTTTTAATCCAAAACGGACTCGCCCATCCACAGTCACAGGTTCGGCTTTCAATCTTTTTAAAGTTTTCCGTAACGGCCACGGACAATGTCAACCCAACGGAAGTTGTTGTGTAAGTTGAATCGGTTCTTCCGGTTGTAGCTCATCTTGTCACCGTTGCAACCTAGATTTTTATAGGGGTTCGTGTAGTTCTTTTTCTGTTTGTGTGAAACTTTTTCGAGATTTAAGTCTTACGCTCTTGATTTCATTTCCCATGGCTAAAAACATAAAAAAAAAAAATTCTTCTAGCCGCATTACGGTATAACTTCATTCGCCGAGATGATTACAACAATCCCATATCGCAGGACCGTACGGCGGTCGCGTGCACGTGAGATTTGCATTCGAAATGAGCCGCTCGGAATGACTTGATTAACCATATAAACGGCGGCCGCCATGTCTCCTACGTGTCTCTTCACGAGATCTATTTGCTCGTTCGTTTCCTGTGCGGTGCGAACGCAGACCTCGGAATAATCGTAAGCGTAGCAAATGAGCACACAATAACTATAATGATAATGGTAACGTGTCCCACTGTATTTTTCTGCTCTCGTAGACGTATCGCAATGCGTGTGCGCCGTTTTACGATGGCGCGCGTATCCGATGATTAGAGTCGTGTGCATACGAAACACATGATGCGAACCGACTCCGAGGTAATAATCGATATTATTATCATTATACCACCAGCGATGGGAATGATCGATTTCGGTAAAAAAAAAAAATTCACGCGCACCCATAAATAATAGTACATGAAACGAGACGGCGGAATCCGGCGCTGCAATTATACGCATATTATGTTACGACTATTATTATTAAACCGTTTCGGTATGTTATTATTGCGCGAACGAGAAACGGCAAACCGCCGCAGTGCGTTCGTGAAGTTAGCCCCACCAAGTTGACAGCTTAACTCGAAACCTATGCCAGTATTTTGCAAATCAGTCGCAAATAATTGCACATTTATTTATAAAATTCGCAAATCACCCCCCCCCCACCCTAACTTGACAGTAAACATTTTTATATTGGAGGGGCTCGCTTCACGTAGACCCACCACCCTGACCGATTGAATTGGAACCAACGCCCATGTTTTGTAAACTAATCACAACTAATTGCAAGTTGATTTTTATGATTTGCAAATAAAATCTCTAATTTCGGTGATTTTTTTGCGAATTTTTCGTCAGCCCCGTCAAGTTGACCGGTTTAATCGGAACCAAGGCCAATCATATGCAAATCAATTGCGAATAATTGGTTTTACATGAACGTGATGACAATGCGTATCTGTTTTAAATGCAACGCGAACAGCGCAATGTTGTTGCCCCAGTCGGACGCGTTTTTCCACTCGCTCGAACCTTCCGGCGACACATGGCACTCGTAGGCCCACAGTGTACCGCGTGCGCGCCATGACAAAATTTATTATAACATTGTTGCGAGAAGACGCCGTTCCGACCTGAAGTAAGCCAACTTCGGGTTACGAGGTCCTCTGCAACACGCACCGCGTTTACACATGATCGTACACTGTGTATGTGGTTGTGAATGTGGGGGGGGGTAGATTGAATTCGAACGAAACGTGCATTGAGCATTAGAAACACGCACAAAGGTCGCTACCGACACGTTTTTTTTTCATGTCTCTCACTGGTCTCCCACCCTACCGATAGATATAAACCAAAATAACGGGATGGAGTGAGTGATTTTTGAAAAATAACGAACGCATGTTTTCGGTTTACTTTTCTATTTTTCTAATCTAGGTTGTATGATTTTTCGTCATTTATGTGCATTGTGAACATATTTAACTGTAATCTTGTTCTCCGGGACACTATAAACGATAAATAAAAATACAAATAATAAACACGTTATATATGTATATTTATTTATTGTTTTAATAAGTAATTATTTATACTATTTAAATTTAAATACATTTTGTCCGTTTAGAACGACTTAAAATTCTCGAATTGAACCAATCACCTCTGACGAACGGTAGAAATCTCCGCCAACAATATCGGTGGTGCAGAACACTTTTCTCCTTGATCAATTTTTAGATGTATTTTTCCCATGACCTATAGGTACGCACGAAGTTGACGGTAAACCTGTATTGTATATCTAGGTGTAAAATAAAGCTATCATATTATATAAATATATATGACTAACCGTTGTACCACGACGGCCTAAACTTAACAGTGTATAATATTGTTCAATATCTTCAGGAAATCTGGGAACCTTATACATTTTTCGTATACGAACGCATATTAACGATAAACGATTATATATTTATAATTTAATTAACGCTCAGACGCGTTCGTATTTATCGGTTAACGAAATCGTCATGCGTGATCGTATGGTTTCTAAACTTTCTAGAAACGGTGTAGGTACAATATTATTATGTATTATGTAACAGCTTTTATTTTAATCATAACAAGGTACTTCGTTTTATTCCGTTTAATGAATTATCATGATGGTAACATAATACCTCGACAAGCGTTTACGTCGTATTGATGTACATCCAAAAAGGATTGTGCACTGCTAGAACGTGTTATTTTCAAATGATATATTATACCTGATCCTTAGTGTTAATATTGAGTTGTAATCAGCGTTGAAGAAATCAATATACGTGTAATAACGTAAATATAATAATTATCTTTATAGGTAAGATTCTTTCATTTAGAAAGTTAATATTTATAAATCATTATATATTCATTAATTTTGTCCAACCACAATTGCGGTTTACATTTCAGCTGTAGATATTGGTTTTGGTGTTTAAGAAGGTATAAAAGTTATAATATAGTATCTAGTATAGTCATGCAAAAATTAATTCAAATCATTCAAATTAACGCGTACGGACGAAAAATAACAATCATTTCGGTGTTGTTAGGAAAGTGTGCCTTCGAAACATCATGAAAAATAAGGTTTAATATCAACAGCAGAAACTAGTGTGTACGTTCTACGTATAGTATGACGTTGGTCCATAAGTCAACGGCGTTTAATATGACAGTTTACGTACAACAGAAGATAAGAAACATTTTTCGCTTTGACTCGGTTTCCACGATTTTATTGCAGGATTAAGCTGTTTTTATTCGAAAATCCTTTTTTATTTTATTATTTATTACTTTATTACATGTATAACATTATATTATTCTCGTGCATTGGCGTATATAAGTATTTATTTCGGAGAGAGCCGATTACGTATTTGATTTTTGGGGGAAGAGAAGGAAGAAATACACTATTACGACAAAAATTACTTGAACACTATAAGACTTCTCGACTGTCTTTACACCATCAGAGAAATAAGAAACTCAATTTTTTTAATGATTTATAATTTTAAAAAAATATAAAAACTACATTGTAATAAACAATTTTTTATTAGAGTCACTCAATTTTACCACGTTTTCTTATAAGAATAAACATATTTTATAAATATATAATTCTAAATAATCGCATAAGCAACATTCTCAGTGTCGCGATAAATTTTCGGAATATTTCCCAACCTTAAAATATATCTACGGCAAAAATAGCAATTTTTAACAATATTGTTTTTCATTTGGGGGGGTCTCGTCCACCCCCTCATAAATACACCCCTATTGACGTGGTATCTTAAAAACGAACAAAGGACGACTTTACGTAATTCGCTGTTATGGAAAATAAAATGTTGGTTATGATTTATTGTGTTTCGAGTTGAAGGGATCGTGAGATAATCGATCTAGGAAATTCGGAAGTGGCCGTGTGGAAGGTGGAACATTTAAACGTGAAAAAAATCAAAATAGCATTGGAAAACGGAACAGCTAGAATTATTTACGGCATTGAAACGTTAATTACGCGCGGAGCTTTTCCGGTGCACCCAGCATGAAACTTTGTAGCATTATTATCTCGCGCGAAGTTAACCGGTGGCGCGTAGTGCGTTACATTAACTTGATTAATAATGTTACAAAATCCGTATCCGAGATAATTGGGTCCGGGTTCGATTTAGCATGTGTACCCCAGGCTGCGGACGTCTATCGTCCGACTGTATTGTACGCGAACGAACGGCGATCGTCGTCGATAACGCAGTTCGTCCTGAGGATTACATACCTCCGACGATGACGACGACGACGACGAGTAAGCGTTGGTCGTATGTACGTGTACCGTCGCGGCTTTGTGTTTTGTTTGGACAGAAGAAACGGAAACAATGAGACGGAATGCCGGTGACCGGCCGAGGAGATAATAATGGTCGGGTGACGGGCCCCGCGCGCTCTGGTAAATCTATGAATAAATAATCGAACTCCTCTATGTGTGTGCGCGTACACACGTCGCAAGTTTTTTACCTGCGCTCACTAATTTATATCTTCGTGTCTCATCGTCGTATACACGTAGAGAGTGTCACACACAAACACACACACACATACACACACGCGCGCGCGCGTGTGTGTGTGTGTGTGTACTTATTCACTTGCTCACAAATACAAGCACAAAATACGACTGGTGGATTAAACAAATCTCGTGTCAACGACAAAAGGTGGAATGCGTGTGTGTGTGTGTGTGTGTGTGTGTGTGTGTGCGTGTGTAAAGGGTTTTTGTGTAAAGACTAGTGTTTATCGGACACTCGTATAAGTTTCACCTGCCGGAAAATTATTTTGTCCGACGGAAAAGGAAAATATACGGCACGAGAGCACCGCGATGTCGGATGAAACGTGGTGGGTTCCGTCCGTTGTTGACAAGTGAAAAATAGCGATCGAATATCTCAATCGATCGTCAACACCCGTTTATGATACCCGTTTTGTTTTTCCTCGACGAACGCGCAAGATTATACGCGTAATTCGTTATATCACGCATTTTGTATGTCCTAATTATTACAAGACTGAGGACATCTAGCATTCACGCACACATACACGTCGCGAAAAGAAAAGAAGAAAATTAAATCATACGAATAGGCTCTGCGTACGCATTTATGTGTTACAATTCCAATGTTAATGGTAACGTTCAGTGCGTATTTTTGTACATTTTAAATACACGAAGATTAGTAGTCGTATTACATAAAGACAAAATAATGATAAAGGTTCAATAATATTGAATATATTATATTGTTTCGTACGTCATAATGATGGCGATGTACACAATGCGATGCGTTAAACACACGCAGCTACGGGAACAACTTAGATTAAATACAATACCAATAACAATGCAGCATAATTTCATACATTATTACAATTTATACATGTGATCAAACCACACAAGAAGGATAACACTTATTTGGGTTTGTAATCGCAGAACTTCAGATTCGCAATTTACTTTTTTCTACCTAATACGTACCTTCTGTGTTTCCAAACATATTGTAACGGTTTTCGAAAACGCGTCCTGTCAATGATACACGACTTTCAACAGCTTATGATGACACCAACAGATGTTGTGCTCGACTTGAGATGCGAATACTTCTAATGCAGTTCGCGGCGCAATGCATACCGATGGTTATGAGCGCCTTCGCTTAGATCGCAGTTCCATCACGTCTTCGAATTCAACCGTTCGGAGGAAATAAACAAAAACGAGTTTTGATTCATCGCGATTAACGTTTTATTATTATAATCAATCTGAATACTGCAGCGGAGAAAATATAATTTATCGCCGTCCACACGCGTAGTACTGTCCGAAACTCGACGATAAATCCGACTGGAAAATATGCGTATCTCGTTGATGGTGGCATTCGGTGTGAGATACTATTTAAACCCTATCAAATTGTGTTTTCACGCCGCTTCGTCCTCGTTCCTTGTCCTTGTTGCTCGAACCCGTAATATGTGTATATTATACTAACATGGACACATTAAATGCCGTGTAAATTATTGCGGTTCGTAAGTGTTGTAATCGTTGTACGGGACAACATAAAAATAACCATTTGTGTCCTGCTTATAATGCGCACCGAAGTAATTACCATATTTTACCCATTGGGCGCGGTACCGCGTGAACTTATACACCAGCTCCGATCGGGCGTAGATACAGATGCGTTTAATACGCGTAATATGGTAATACAATAATAATTCGCGGTATATTATTAAAAAAAAATTCGGTTACTAGGGGTGGAAACCTATGGTAAGATTTATAATTTTAATCTGAGAAATCGGAACTCGTTTGGGCACGCGATGAAATGTACAACTGGTTTGTGCACACCGATAATAATAATTGCATTTTGTTTCCGTTGTCCGATAGTACTTTATTTATTATCCATGTAAAGCATAGAACATTTTATTAAATTCTCAACGTCTTGTGCGTTTCATGAAATTATTTTTCTTCAAAAATTAATAATACACGTAATTAAACAAAATGAAAATGTTAAATTATTACACACAAATTGTGTAGAGTGACTAGATATTTTATGGAATAACTTGAGATCAAGTACAATTCGCATGTATTATCTCATAACGTGACCATCATTCGCAGGTTAGATTAACTGTATTAACTGTACTCGGCGGACCGCGGGCGATGTCGATCGGCCACGACCGGTTTCAGTGCTTGAGCAGTTCCCAGTCTGCCGTCGAGTCGACCCGTTTGGTTTTCGCATGTCCTCGTCGCGCTCCGACGCGCAAAAACAGGGACACGACGAACACGAGAGCAACGCTGGACGTTTCCGGAAGAACCGCCACTGATTAGCTGTGGCGCACGGACTCGGGGCGGGCTGGTACCGAATTGATTTCCGTGCTCCAAACCCACATGCCGAATTGGTTCCCGTTTGAAAAAGGTATTTTATTGGGTATAGCCGAATTGGTTCTATTTAATTACGCAGGTTTAATTATATTTTCCTTCGCAATTTTACAGGCTCAGGACTGTCAACTTTAAAGTAGGTTTGGTTAAAAAAAAAAAAAATGATTAAATATGTACAATTTTAAATCGTTGATTTAGATGTCAACTTGTCATCACTTTAAATACAAATAATAAAATATAATAAATACGATTTAAACCAATTAATTTGTAAATTTGAAGCTAACTTTCTTTAAATATTCAATTCTAGTAATCTTCTTATTAATGTAGTCAGTCATACAATTTTCCAATTATATATTTGTTACTTCTTTCCTGTTTTCTAGTAAGTTTCCATTGATTATTACTTCGAAATTTAATATAATGTAGTGTCTGAATATTGTTTAAACTTTCCATAAAATAAAACATATTAGGATATGCACTTGTAAATTCTTTATTCATTTTGATTGGAACGATTCGCAACAATTTGTTGTCCTATCAATATAGGGTAAATTGTGGTAAATTGTGTTAAAAATTAAAATTGTCACTATTTTACCTGTACACAAACGGGAACCTATTCGGCTATATCTAATGAAATACCTTTTTCAAACGAAACCAATTCGACTACTCCCTCGGAGCGTTACACATGTTTACGGACGGTAGATGCGAATCAAACCCTTCCGATAGAGGTGATGCTGTGGCGATGGGGGAAGGGTGATAAAAAGTTTGGAACGCCGACCCGTTATCGGCCACGTTGCCGTTCGCGGAGCAGAGACTCGTCGCCGCTGGGGCGCATTGTTTGTTCTATATGCGTATATCACTGTATACTAATTGAGTCCCTATACCTGAACGGGGAAAAAATAATATACTAATTGAGTCCCGGGTACAAACGAGACATATACTAATTGAGTCCGTGGTTAGGAAACTAAATGTATACGAATTGAGTCCGAGGATTATTTTGAGTAAAATATGAAATAACCATCCAGAGTCCAGGCACAGCGAAAATTATGAATAATAATAAAAATAATAATAAATAATAATAAATAATAATAATAATAATAATAATAATAAAAATAATAATAATAATAATTAAAATTATGCTGCACAGCCGCTCCATACGGATATACCTATATATACATATCATTCATATCATTTTTATGACTTTCGTCAGATAATATAGTAACATATCATACTATGGGTCGGGAATTTTAGATTTTATTTCTATCATCGCTTGTATAATAATCACCGTCTACCGATATCATTTTTATCATCACATTCATCAGATAACATAATATAATACATATTATTTAGGCCGGACATTTTTTTCATTATATTAAACACTCTAGTTTACGAGGTACGCCAAGAATCATGGATGAAGTTATATTAAGTGAGTAGAATTTTTTGTCACAGACAGTCCTAAGTCTGTAAAAATGGGAAGGAAAATGTTTTTTTTTTTAATTTTACGGGACTCAGTTAGTATTAAAACATGGACTCAATTAGTATTATACCTATAATTTCACTGGACTCAATTGGTTTATACCCTAAAACAACCCGGGACTCAATTCGTCATAAAAGGTTATACTGGGACTCAGTTCGTAAGCAGCCGCGTATATATCCTATATCCTTTGAACCTATCTGCACACGCACGGTGGCATTGTTCTGATCGTGCGATCAGTGCCGTAGCACTCAAACATTGCGCCCGAGAAGCAACTTCAAAATGCGTCCTTACGTGTTTTTTATTTAAAAATAGTGTGCTTATTAGTTATTATTTTCAACAATTTCTTTAATTAATACGAATGATGTTAAAGGTTTTGTAAGCAAAATATACGACATTGACCGTTGTAATTTTTAACATTAAACGCAAGATTTTCATTTTTGTGCACTCCCAGGAATTATTAGTCGAACTGCACTCAGGTACAAAAAAGTGACATTTATACTGTTATAATAAATTTAAAATTTAATGTATTGCTTTATTATACCAATTGTTTGAATCGAAGTAAAAATATTTTCAGTTTCCTTCGACGAAATTGTAGTTGGATACACGAATGAAAGTATTAATATTATACTAAATTATTGTTTTCTATGAGCTTATTCTCGTCATGACTATTTTCTTACGTCTCGTGTAATGTAGTTTTAAATTTTATCTACATTCAAAAATTAGTGATACATAAATAATAAATACTAAATTTAATTTATAATACACTAAATTTTATTTATTTTTTTGGAAAAAAATTAACTATTCTATAATATATATTTAGTTTAAGTTTTTTCTTTATTTTCGAACTAAGTGCAATTTTACTATTATTACCCCTATGTGAAATCCTAATAGAATAAATGTTCTTTGACTTTTGTCGAAATGCAAGTTATACATCGGCAACCGCGTACGCGATTGTAATTGTTTGCACATCAGGCCAAATGTAATTACACGTTACAAGTAGTCTAATGTAGTAGGTCGGCTCACGAGTCAATGTCGGTACAATGCTAATAGACAAAGTTTAATATACAATAACAGATAAAAACGAATCGTGCTCGATAATAATTGTAAGTAAACTGTTCTCTTTCCGAGATGGATAATTGCAGTTGCATAATTCCAAGGTACCCTTGTTACAACTTTGATTACCGAGTTTCTAGATGTCATTGATTTGGCTTCAATTTCAAAAGCATGCACAATGAGTCTTACATTTGAAATAACATATTTTATAAACATTTCATGTGACAGATAGTATTGGTCGATAGTTGAAAAGATGAGAGAAAACAAACCGAGATGGTTTTAGCATGTTATGAAGTGATAGGAAATAAAAGCAGTAAGAGTAGTTATGAAAATGAACGTCGAAGGAAAAAGAGGAAGAAGAAGACCAAAAAGGATAAGGTTGGATACGATTAAGAATGATATGAGGGCTGTTGGTGTATACGTAGGGGATATAGAAAATCGAGAAGAGTGGAGATAAAAGACAAGGATGGCCTACCCCTAATAGTTGGGAGAAAGGTAAAGAAGAAAAAATATTGCATGTGACTATATGTGAATATTTATATAACTATTGTCATACCGTTTAATAAATGTGACCAAATATTGAGATCGAACGAGACGTGTGGCTTGGAACATAAAAAATGTTTTTTAAAAAAAAAACGAAATGTCTTTTGTCTGTACGTGCAAAAAATATAGTTTAAAAATTTTAAGAAAACATTCAATGACGGCGAGAGGCCACTGCGATTTTCTACTCTGCTGTAGTATATATATAGATAACACGAATTCAGTAAACCACCCAGCAACGAAACTACGGCGACAACGTACCTCACGAATGTTGCGTAGTAAAGACAAGTTTAAATAGAATCGCGAGCCGTCCTTTTATACGATCATGTTCAAACGCGGTAATGACTCGCTGCAGCTACAATCGGATTTCAACGTTTACGCGGACAAAAATATTTCGAATAAATGAAACGAGCGTGTGGACACCGAACACCGTGGAACGTACCCGTACGATAACAATCGTAACAACCTCGCAATGCGACGACTCGAGAACGTCGATGCCGTTTCTCGCGTTATATCGAATCGTATTTGCATATTGAAGTTCTATCGCTGCGCCAAACAATAATGATAGGCGTTCAAGTGCGGTGGCCGACGGTTGCACGTGTGACGCGTTTCGGGTCGGAGACTAGTGCGACGGCAGTTCGAAAGAGAAAAAAAAAACCGTACGCTCGGGTGTCGATTTCCGGAGGAGAAATAACAAAAAAAAAAAAGATATTATACGGACTCGCGGTTGTGATAAAAATATCCGTGTATAACAGACCCGTACGTCGATGACCCGGTCCGGTCCGTCGTTTATTATAATGTTTACTGCGCGGACTGTCACCGGAACGGGTTATTTTTTCTCTTACACGAGATTACAATACTTTTTCATTAACTCTTAATGGACTTTGCGCGACGGTTTCCATACGACAGACAGAGAGAGAGAGAGAGAGAGAGAGAGATGAAAAAAAAATAAGAAAAAAAAATACGGTATTTTTTCAAACATTTTTTTCTTCTCCTTCACGCATATTATACGCGTATAGATTTGTAATATAAATTTTTTTTTCTTTCGTCATGTCCGCGGTCTCGCAGTCGCTGATCGTGAGAGAGTGCGCGCGCGAAACTAATTAAGCCGATAATACCTTTTGACAGATATGTTTATACACACAATATTGTCACATGCGTGCGTGCTTGTGTGTGAGAGGTATTTTATTATTATTATTATTTTTTTTTTATCACTACTCGTTCATCTGTCTGTGTGCAAGCGTATTAATATCAACGGCTGTGTACGGGAGAAATAACGTCCCCGTTGTCGTTTCGGGAGGCGATTCTTCTTAAGATGTGTGACCGCTGATAACACACCGTGTATAATTTTATGGGAAACGAGTGGCTTGTACGTGTTATTCGGATTTATACGCGCGCAAACGACTAATTTACGGCTGTTATTGTTTTAACAGGATCAGCGAACCTTGAGCCGTTAACAGCGTGTCAAGAGAATACAAAATTTAAATTTCTTCCTAGGAAGATGCGTGTCGGTAAGGGTTTATTAAAAATACGCCGATCCGTTACGTTTAAACTTATTGACTGTTACTACGGTCGTACTAATAATATAAACACATACCTACACTGAAAAATGATTTACCAATAAGAAGGTTTTTAAACTTGTGTCTATGACTTTTATCGGAAAAACGAAATAAAGTTCATACTCCCCCCTTCCCCCCTAAAGGAAAAAGCTGAGCACGTCACCGGACGGTGGGTGTACTGGCATATTAAATGGGATGTATGTACGAACTGTTTTATTATATTATTATTGTTATTACGATCAGCGAAATAGGGCGCGAGAACTGAGAGCAACGACGGATTTCGATGATACCGTCGTGTCTGTAACCAAACCCAAAAACTATAAGGCCTGCTGGGAGGTATGCTGTAGTAGATCTCATTTTTACGCAGTATTACTTGAAACGGACCGAGGTGCCACCGGGATAGTATCGCGGTAAAGTCCTCGGAACGTAATTGATTTGTTTTTGCCAAACCGAAAGATAAGTGACGCACGTTGAACACGGGACGTTTTTCAGTGCTTGATATAAATCACGAGCCGTACGGCGTTTGCGGGCGGACGCGTATCATATATTCGTCCGCAGCTGTTTCCTGCGGGGTTAGTTTGGTAGTGGTACGTCTGCGGTACCGATTGTCCCCGCATTCCTGCGATGTTCCCGAACGTCGTACGACGGAGTCCCCGGATGTGATCTGCACTGCGATGCACATCCAACGGCGCACTGATATAATGCACAAATACAAGGCGACGGGAAACAATGACGTTTAACACAATGCACAATGGCATCAGTTCACGGTTTTCCGTAACAATAATAATTCAATTCGTCGGCGAACCATCTCCTGCACAAAGGAACGCGCGCGTGCACCGATACGCACACATCGGATTCTATTCCGATGACGACGGACTAAACGTTCTCAAGCGCACGCAAAACAAACCGAAACACCCAAAACCGTAGAACACAAACCACGTTCACGTGTTGTGGACTCTATGTAGATGGTAAATCGTGTTGAAATTATTAATTTTATAAAATATTGTGTTGCTCGCGGAGGATAGACCGAGACGAAGGTACTTGGATGGCTGCGATCCTAAAGGTCGTTATAAAAATATTTAAACGTTGTCGTTATTTGTAATTGAAGCTATGTTTTGAACCCACCAAAAGTCAAACGCTATAGCTTTAGCGCTGTAACCGCATAGCGAGCAAAACCATTTTTCTTTTCACGTCGTATACGTACACACACGCACGATCAGTGGCGTGCGCTGGAATTCACAATGGAATGAGGGCGATGTCATAAACAAAAATGTATTATTTTCAATCTTTATTCTTCATTATTATACAAAAAAAATTTATCAAAAATTTATACAAAAAAAAAAAAAAAATACGATCAAGACGGAAATTCATCCTTCTGACTTTTACATTAAATTCATCAATTACTTGTTCTGTTGATAATGGAATGTATCCATTTAACCGTGACTGCCTCCATCGTATTTCTTCAATACGTTTTTAAACGTTTAAGGGTAGAAGAAGATCGTTCACAAGTCGCTGAGGTTACAAACAAAACAGCCCACGAGAGAGGATATATCCTCATCAGCCCCCCTCTCTGCACACACCACTGGGCACTACTAACGGGTAGTAAAGTCCGAGAAGGTAAGTCTAATATTGTTGTAATGCGATCACGGCGATTATTGTAACCGAGTGGACAAACGCGGCTCGGATCATAGGACGTGCGTCGATAACGCGAAATAATGGGATCAGTCCCGCGCGTACCCGCGCGCCACGGTACACATATTGTGTTATTGTTCTATTCGGTAACAACGGCGCGGCGCGGTTTGTTTCTGAAAGACGACGACGGATTCTTTGCACAATGCCGCGTGACCAGTAATAGTTATACGGCACCTGTTAGGGGGGAAAAAAAATGTCCGTACCCAGTACACGTTACCCGGCCGTATCGATTGCAGACGATCGATGAACCGTTACGATTTTAAACAGGTATGTTAAAATATCCAAGTAACGGTGGAAGAACAATCGTCGCTCGTATTGCAACGTTAAAATATTTTCCAAGGCTCGCGGAAAATAAAAATTACCGAAGGCACACGAGAAATAAAGATTTGTGAAGATTTGATTAACATTTGTGTGCGAGTGTCAATTGCGAACCTAACGCGATTCAAAAAATGTAAACGTTTTGGTGACTCGTATTATACTTAGATTTTATAATCACTATAGTTTTTATATCACGTCGTGGCAATGCTACTACAGCTGACCACCGTTAATTTATTGTTATTTTCAATTATATTTTAATAAACACTAGTATACCCATTGCGAAAATTCACAATAGATCAATACACAAACACATTTTAACAAATCAATAAATGAGTATTATATCGAAGATTGAAAGACATATCGAAATGATAGAATGTTTATTAAAATATATGTTCCGCAGCATAAGGATGGAGTCCTCATACATAGTCTATCCGATAAACTATGTATGAGAGGGTGTAATTATTACATAAAATTATTTTACAGTGATTCCTTCCAGACAATATTAGCTAATATAAGTAATAATATTAGTATTATTTGTGAGTTGTTTGCTTTTATATCACTGAGTAAGAGCCAATGAGAATGCAGTATTTGGAAAAAATTGAAAGTAAAGTTGATTGTGCATGCACAACTTTCCTCAAACTCAACGAATTTAAGCAGTTAATAGCTCAAAAGAAAAAGCTTGATCCACTGAGTGTTCTGAGAGTGAAACGATCAAGATCCATTATCCATTCATTAAAAGAGGAGCTATGAGAATTCGAATTGCTTGAGTGAATGTGTCCCATAATAAATGTACAGAGAAGAATGGCGTTGGTGAGAGTTGAGTAAATTTCAATGATTGATGACATATCTGTGTCTAAATATCTTTAATTAAAAAAAAAAAATAAAGGAAATCGGCCGGATAGAACGGCCAGATTGACTTTGGTTTTCATACATTTTTTAATATATAAGATAATTATAATAATTATTTTAAAATACTGGAGACACATTTTTAAATATAGTGGTGGGGAAGAGATCATGGTTAAAAGCTCAAAGCTTTTCCCTCCCAAAAAAGTTTTTAGCCTCTTCCATTAAAAAAACTTGTCTGCGCCATTGCATTTAACTGATTTTAATATTAAAAACATTTTAAATCCAGTAAGTTTTACGCCAAAATGGATTTCCATCAAAACGTCAGCATCAAAGTGTCCCATTCCAGGTTTTCAAGTGACAAAAATAATACGCATTAAAAAAATTGTATAATATTGCGTAAGAACGGAAATCAGACTTACTCGTAAAATTCTAAAAACGTTTTTATTCGTGGTTATGACATTAAGTGCACATATTTCTTCTAAGAATTTCTATTTCATATTTCTTCTATTGTTCGTATTCAATTTATAAAATACACGTATCAAGAAAATATTGAATTTTCTTTGCTAACCAATAAAATGTAATTTATTTTTAGTTTCAATTCAAGTCATATTGATTATCACTAGGGCTCGGGAGTTAAAACATTCGCTTATTTTTATAGATTGACTTAAAATATAGCAGAGTGCTATATTTTATAGAAGTGTATGTCAAGTTATAACACGTATAATTAAAAAATTTGAAAATCCTTTTTTTTGGTTTTTCAGCAATTTTTCAAAAAAATGCTTATTTCCACCTTTTCTAATTATTTTTGTTATTTGACCAGATTTTTTACGTTTTAATAGTTTTCTCCTGCAAAGTCGTTTTTATTAGAATTAAAAATAAAAATAATTCTTATCTACGTTGTCACGTAGTTCGTGGTCGTCCGAGGCATCGTTGTAGGTTAACAAAGATATTCCAACGATGAAAATAGAACTGAGTATCAAACGTCAGAATGATCAAAAACAGAAAGAGCAGTTTACATTTTATTTTTCAGAAAAATTCTTTAGAAAATCCATAAAATCTTTAAAGTCTTGAAAGTTTTCATTTTGTTTGATTTTTTAGTTAGAATTTTATAGATTTTTTTTTTAATAAATATTTTTGCTTAATTTTAAATTTTTTAAATGCTTATTTTAGTACTTATAATGATGTTTTTAAGCGTTTATTTTAATGATTTTAAGTGCTATAAGTCCCGAGCCTTGATTGTCACCTAATTTTTCAATTCGTGTTTCACAGCAAAACTGTTACTAATTACATAGTCACGATTCAAATGTACGTATAACTTTTCGAGAGTACAATTATTAAATATCAATAATTTAATTTTAATTTTTCATAGCTGATTTGGGTTAATATCGAATTTTTTGACGCGAAAATTATGTACAATGCGCAACTACTATAACCCGATATAAAACTATTAAAAACCTTTGTAAAACTACAGGTTTTAAGATTAGAATACGTCATGTCGTAAAAACTTGTAATGTTTACGAACAAATATATTAACGGCCCGATATTAAAAACTATTGACGACGAAAACAAATGGGAAGGAAAGGAGAATGTTGTTTGTATATGCATTTTACGGATAACAGCGATGAGCATTCTGTGTACCATACGATATTGACCATTTGACGACGGGGATTAAATGCATTAAGTTAGCATGTTTAATTAAAAATACGTACTACCAGTCAGCACGGTTCTGTATTAACATATTCAATTACTATCGTATTATTATTATTATCCTACACAAGGTACGTAATTGCTATCTCAACTATATCAAAAAAAAAGTGCATACGGTGTTAATGACACCGGTAGATGTTATTCGAATATTTTAAATAAACACAAGAAGTAGTAAAAATTTAAGTGCTTCATTATTATCTATTCGTTTTATTAGTATAGAGTAAATTGCATATCGTGCATTTACATTGCGTTAAATTTAGGTGTGCATGTACGTATGTGATACGCGTCTGAACGCGTTGAAGTGACGATATCGCGACGATCAATCGAACATATGAGAATCGGGAAGAAATCGGTTCGATCTATATATTGTGTACACAAAATTATATTTATAATTGGCTGTGTAACATTGCACGCGTGAAACCCGAACGATCATTTCTCACGCTAAAGGCGCGTTACGGAATGCCGGTCGTAATACGGAGGATAACGAAATAGCGCGCAGGATCGACCGTTCCTGATCCGTTCGCAGCATCGACCGTTCATTTGTCGGTTTGGAATGGAACGGTTTGGAAGTCGGGACGGTACGAATAGTATATGATGTGACGTTACGTGCACGCCGATAGAGGTTTATTTTCCCTCCCACGGCCGTGTTGTTTCTAAGGAAACATTCCGAAAAGAAAGCGACCGTCAATACGAGCACTACGGCTACACTTCGCCGCCGCACCGTTTTTCACGCATTAAACACAGATTTACTGTGCGCCGGGAACGATCGTGACTTGTTTCGGAGGATGCGCGTTTGTACGTAAGTGCATCGGGTCTTATATATTTTTACTGCTCGAACCGCTGGGCGAGCAACTAATTATTATTACGGGAATTAATTTCATGTGTACACCGCCGTTGTGTATGTTTCTCTTGTTGCGTAAAAACTGTCGGCACGGCCCATAAATCAATCGATCCCGGGCGTTTCGGCCGAACATAATCAATATCGTCGTGGCCGTTGCAACAACCGTAATTGGATGCGATGATCGAGTTATAATGATTATAATTACACGGGTTCGACATTAACGTTACACGTTTGGTAATTGAAAAGTGTTTGTTTTGCTTTCGTTCGTTGTTGCGTTCCGGTCTGTGTGCTGTACACGTCGACGAGAAACGTTACGTTGCATCATTTATAATAACGCTCCAATGTCGTATTGTGTCGATTCATTGTCACTATGCACGTTCGGAATTACCTTTACCAGTGCCGTCCCTAGGGGGGGGGGGCAATCGGTGCGACCGCGCCGGGCCCCGCGCTTTTATGGGGCCCCACATGGGTATATTTATGGGGGTGCTGAGGGGGCTTCAGCTCCCCTCCCCGAAATCCAGGAATTGTTTATTAAGTCTGCTTATTATGTCTTATCAGTTATAAATCGTAAAAGTTCAATATAATTTTATAAAGAATAATTAGTAACAACGAACAAGTTGTTCATGTAAAGGGTCAGACGATTTTATGTGTAACGATTATACCATTGAGTTCGGTACATTGTGATCAATTTTGACGTACGGTACTGCTCCATTATCGTAATATCGATTTCTTTTACCTAGAATTGATTTACTGATGTACACGCGTTTTGGCGTCTCAATCACCGTACAATATTTGTACGAGCCCTTATGAGCTAAAAAATGTCCGAGAAGTGACAGCGACGACCGATAACACTATCACGGTAAACGGCTTACGTCGTATAGTTGTTACTTGTTTTCGCCTATTATAGGTGAATGTTGAATAATAATTTTCCAACTTTTGTTTTTAATAGGCTGAATTGGGGAATTTCAGTTGGAGAAAATACCACAGCCCCCCCCCCAAAAAAAAAAAATTTAAATACGCCCCTGGGGCTCCACAAATGATATATATTACGATTATTACTCTATTTCTATATAAAAATAATATAGTATCAGTACGCAAATCGCAACCCGCGTAGTCATGTGGTCTTCTCAGTAAACGGGTTGTTATCGATGTAAATTAAGATGATACCAATTACGCATAACTTGTAAAATTGTTTACTGTGGATGACAGTTCGAAATACAGTTATAGTATATGTTTAGTTATATAATAATATGAAAAAACATAGATTTCCCTAAACAATTAATAAATTGATATATTTATATGGGACCCCGCAAAATTTTGCACCGGCCCCCAAAAATTGTCAGGCCAGCCCTGACCTTTACATAGTTTTCGATCATTATTTTGTCAACATTTTCACCACGCGCGTAGTAGTATCACACATATTCCGATGTATGTTTGTCCAGCGCACGATCCATCAATAATCCGATGACAAGGCTGATTTACGTTTTAGCATCGCGCGGACACCCGATTTTTTGTCGAATATTTTTGACATGTCAATCCTGTAACATTGTTAAAAATAAAATTTCCCTACCTAGAAACACGTTCGTATCGATCGGTAAGAAAATCGTTACGAGTTCAGATCGATTATTATTATTTTTTTCAACCGTTTAAAACTTGTTATTTTGGTTTCACAACTGAATCTAATTATCTTCGAACAGATTCTTCTCGACTACATCATGACTTATTACTTATGACAGTGATGACTGTACTAAGAATAACTGGTTCTATTTTCGCGCATACAAACCACTATGCGAGAATTACAATAAATATCTTGAATTTTTTTTCTTTCCATCCGGTGTTAATATTTCGTCATAGCTCGAGTTTTAAATATTTACTCGTAACGTTTTAGTAGCCGTTTCCAAACTTTGTTCCGCAGAAACTAGGAAATGCACGCACGAACCGCAAGAGTCACGTGAATCAGACCGTTAGACGCAACACGACTGTTGCAACATGTGGTGTGCACTAGTCTGCAAGTTAGTTCGCAGTGTAAATCACTAGTCAACACTCCACCACAAACGATTATGGTTTACCGTAAAGCGTCCCGATGGTCGCGAAGTTTAGGAACTACTGCCTAGCAGTACCAATATGTTTACACTACGATTTGTTATCATTTAAAAATCGTAAGTCGTGTCTCCGGTCGTGTGACATAACGTTCTCGCGGGATCGAGCGGATTTTCAACGCAGGTATTTACGGTGCAGTAGATACACAACCGAAGTAACGTAACTATACCACAGTTCGGGTACATACGGTTATTTTCATGTGCTCGTCAAAGCGTTCGCCCATAAATGTACGGCCATAACGTATGTTAATACCATTTACGTAGTCTAACCTAACCGCAGTGGCGCCAAAGTTCCAAAAACGTAACGAATTAAATCTCGGTACAATATACCACCTGCCCAGTAGGTAAACTTGATAATCTTACCAATCGTTGTTGTATGATGTTCAATCGCCATTTTACATTATACCATTACATTCTTTTTCGGAAATCTACTAGCAATCGCACCAAAGGTCTCATCGGCACCGGTTTTTTTGTTTGAATTAATTTATAACGTCGTAAACAGTAACGGTATAATTATGCGACAATGAGATCGAAAACTTGTTTCTTTTTTTTTACGATTACAGAGTAATGATTCAACTAATTATGCGAATGCTGAACAAAGTTATAAAATTAAACATCGCTCATCGATTTACTTTGTACTTAATCATATTAAATTCGTTAAACATGCAACGAATAATGTATAGACAAGAATTATGTAAATTATTTTTTTGCAAATCTCAAAACTCTACAAGTTTCGGAAAACAACGTGTACGGTGGACGTAATACGATCAATCGTAGGTGCACATGATTGGTCCAATAGATCGTTGCACCGAGAGTGCATTAAAACGACGATACAACACGCTGCAGCGTGGCGTACTTGTAGTGTAACAGATTTATTGACGACGACGACGACGACACGGAACGATCTCGTAGAGTCACGCATGGCATCCGTTGTTGGTCTGTGCAGCGAGCGTGGAAGATTTGTACGCGGTATAATGTACAATAAGTTATAGTGTGTTGTTAACACTATAACGATAATAATAATACTTTTAAGTTCTGTTGTTGTACCTGCGACGCGTATTTTCGTGCTCGCGGTGGTCCGGTTTCGGCCGGCAGAGAAGAGAGCTCCCGGCAAAGCGGCACCGGGTCACACGTCGTCTAATCAGTCCATTAACCCTTTCGCATCGTTTAGCTCTTTTTCCATCTCGGTGTGCGTAGCCACTCTGCCGTCTCCGTTTCTGTTCTATACCCCTCCAACCACACCCAGGAGCCCTTTACACCAAGCGTATCGTACGCACAAACTAGCAGATCGAAAAATAGTAATAGCACTAGTAGTAGGTAGTAGTTGATAATGGACAGGTGACCTCTACTACTAGAACTGCCCCATCGGAGATGCCACACGTGACCCACATGCGTTTTCCTCCTCTTCGATGTGCGGATTGTTCGGTACGACTTCGGAGTCATTGTTTATTTTAATACAACCATATTTATGTATATTATACATATAATAAAGTTATAGTTTTTCGATATTATTATGCACTTATATCTAATTAAAACATGTTGTATACGAGAAAACTGTGTCTCCTCGGAAACGCACATCACGTGCATGACGCGCGATTACTCTACAATGCATTTCACAGTGCATTATCTTACATGACTTCATTGGTGCGGATTTTTGCGTATCATAAAATAATCATAAAAACGTCCGACTGATCCGGAGCGACTGCAGTCAAGACACGTATGTTCTTCTCGTCGGAACGTCTCGTTTTCGCGTGTTTTCAGATTCTACACGAGGGTTGCGACAATCATTGATCTCGGTATCACGACAGTCGTCGCGTGGCGTGAGCTTCGCACGTTTGCCCACGCGACGATGCACGTGGAAATCTTTCGGAGGATGTCGTCACGGATGATCGCGGTGGACGGGACTCGACATAGTCGTCTTTTCACACTCATCGTAGGTGCTCCAGCACATAGTGTTCAGAAACGTGTAAGCACATGATATATAATGATCTTCCGAGATGAAGCGCTGACGTACCTATTTTAAAGAGTATTATGAACTCTCCGGTCCGGAGAATACGTGAGAAAACGTATACAAACGAAACTTTCTGGTGTCCACGGATCGTGGTTTTTCGACCAGTGGGCTTGCGATCCCTGCCGATATGTCCCCAAAGAATAACGACATAAGCTTACGTGGAACAATCGATGCGTTAACGACTGTTTCATCAACGCATACATGATACGTCCCCCCCCCCCCCCCCCAAGTAAATCGAAACTTACATTTCTACATTTCTTTTCTTTCCTTTTTCAATTTTTCTTTTCGTGTCCCTGCAACAATCATCAACGCACGTCGATGCGTGGTTTTACGAACCATACGTGTATTCATAACGATGAACCCGTACACGCGTTCACGGACGACCACGTCGTATACGTGCATATGAAATATTAGTGCACCGGTGATTTTTATGTGTATTCCTTGGATCTCGTGTGGGAACGAGAGCATTAAAAATAAAACCCAGGCACGCACACCTAGACGGAGAACACTTAACCGCGTTGGCGGCGGATAAACATCTAGATCGGTCGATCTAAGTTTTATGTGCGTTACAAATTATCGTCGCGTACGTTACTCCGTGCACACGTGTCTCTAGATTTTATTTTTATTTTTTTTTTCGGGCGAACCAGCAAAACCACTGTTTTTTTCACGGTGAACTAAACGATTAAGTACATTGTCGTGTATAATTATACTGATGCGCGTCCGTGACGCGCTCGCGAAAACCACACGTGTGCGCCGTTGCAGTGTAACATATGCTTTTGTTGTTCAGTGGCGTTTCGTCAGTACGCGATTTAAAATGCGCGACTAAAATAAAAATGTCTGATTTTCTTTAAAGCAACAAATTTTTATTATTTTTGAAAATCTTCTGAACAAGTTTTAAAGTTTTTCATTTACATTAACTACAGTTTAAGTTTTAATGTAATTAATTTCGAATCTTTTCAAGTGAAATTAATTATAGTTAATATTTAAGTAACTGACGAAAACAAAATTTTATAATAAATCAAAACCCAACCACGTAAGTTTTGTTAGCGGTAGTTACTTTAGATCTAAAAAAAAGGAGACATAAGTCTATTATAAGAAATAATAACCATAGTCGTGTGTAACAACGAGTGTGTCGTGTAGACAAAATTAAACTACGACTTTCGCAAACACGAACGATCGTTTTAAACGGTCAACGTATGGTTGATGTGCAATAGTAACTACCTTCCGATCGGTATAACATATCATTGTTCTACTACCCGTTGGCTAACAATGCATTTTATAAGAAATTTTCACTGGGCGACAAAAAAATGTTTTTCACAAAATAGTCAATGCATAATACCATAGTACGATTATAGTATTACACGTTTTTTTCGCCCAATCTTTTAAAATACTGTCGACAGAGTATAATCACTGGGCGACATTTGTGTCGCCTATTTAACTAGTTAAAAAATGCACTGTTGGCTAACACTCTACAGAACTGTCCGGTCCAACCGAAAAACGGACAAAAGCGACGGAGGACATATTTCAACGGTATCAAATGCAATTGTCGTGTTGTCAACATAATAAAGGGTGACGAAAGTGGGTACCGAGCGCCAACGTACTTGTCCTTTGGCGAACGCTAACAACTTGCATTCGTGTTCCTTGTGATACCTTATGAACAAGGAGTTTGTACCTTGTTGCCTCCTTCTTCCCAATCATCTGTAACGTTTTTGTACTTACGTGTCATTTGTGACGAAATCGTTACAGTTGCATATCTCATTGCTAAATAGTCGGAGGAGCAGTGTGCTCATAGCGCTCGTGCTAAATCGAATGTCATAACCTGTGTTGTTTTGAATCGTTTGGTCTCTTACTCCAAAAAAATAGATATATTTTATTATTTTCCTTTTTTTTTTATTTATATATTTTTAGTTATAATTCTTTATTTAGCTTTGATTTATTGATGTGCAAATACTGCTATTAAAAATTCTTAATTATTATTTATAATTTAATATTTATTAATACAATATTTAACCTGGCTGCTGTAGTGCCTTTAATTGATCAAAATTTGTCCGCTTGGGGAAAATGTCTCCTCGCAACTCTCCTCTTAAATACAGCCCTGGCAACGTACCCAATATCTTCGATAGGTTAGCGCCCGTGTGTGCTAGTTACGTGCATTCTTTGGAAATCTTATTCGAGGTGGATGGCGGTCCAGCCGTTTTTCGCAAGCAGGACAATATAACGCACTGTACACGGTATAGCGCCTACCGAAATCATGCACGTGCAATAATTATTACGATCTTTGCGTTGTATTATTTACCAATAGACACATATTATTTCGTTTAACCGGATAAAAATGTACGATGGCACTCGTGTAAACAACAATCCTACTACATATCAAACCTGGATACAGCACGTACAGGTTTATAGGAAAACCCGGAGAACTTTTCGGATGGTATTTGTTGAAGACTACAAGTCTACTGGCAAATATACTTGGGCACTCGATCAGATTTATCCTGAGAAAAACTTTACGTGCGATTTATTCATCAGGTTACCGTGGTCTGATGGTAAGGTGGCGGCGTTCATTGCACTGTATATTTTCACCCGCTACCACCTAGGCCGAAAAAAAACTTGCTACCGCTATTCGAACGTCTTATTGTTATAGTGTTCGTTTCGTATAATTCAAATACTGAACGAAAAACGTGATTGCGAGATCCGACAAAAAGGAACGCAATGATAATGCGAACGAGATCGGTGGCCGATGTAAGACTTGAAAGGTAACACACGACGGTTGTCACAGAACCGTAGTTCAGTGTTTTCGCCGTCGTTCTTGCAAAATTGTCGGTGTGGACGTGTGTGCGGCGGTTGTGCTCTGCGCACGTTCATCATTGTTCGCGTTTAAGCTTATTGTTAGTAAGTTACATTGTTTACACCTAATATATATATACATATATTATGGTACATGCACAACAATCGATGGTTTTTCTCGACGAGTTCTTATCGATATATTATTACTATTATTACAATGTTCTTATCGAGATTATAATAGTAATAAATCGGTATTGAATACATTTTCCATTCGGTCAGAGGAAGGAAAAAGGTTACCAGGAATCGTTTTTCATCTGCGGCGGTCAGCACGCGTGAAATATTTTCGCGGCTATTGAGGCAGCGACCGGGTAAAAATGTCTCTAACGGTCTGATGTCTAATTAACAATTGCTGGCCGCGCATCGTTTTATAGGAAGAAAAAAAAACTTTGTAACGGGTCCGCGTTACATACAAACACGCGCATGACGGACGCGATGATAACGGAATTAAACGTGTAATTAAAATCGGACAGGACAATCCGGCGGTGCTTGTCGTCTTCGAATGAGGAATCCTAACGCACTTCGCCCCCGATCCTTTGTCTCGTCGGAACCGATTGCCGGCGCGCGAGTCCCAAGTCTTGTTGTACAACTACGCGCAAGAGCATACCTGTATAGCGATAAACGAGCCGGATCAAACGTACGAGCAGTGGCGTGTACATAACTTTTATATGGGGGGGAGGATAATTTGCAAACAAATCATTAATTTTTTTACATTTTTAACGCCCTAGCAATAAGAACATTTTTTTATAACATTTAAAAAAAGACCTAGGAAGGGGGATCTGATCGCTACATCCAAGGCTGTGTCTAGAAATTTTTTTCGGGAGGGGTCCAAAACATGTATATTGTAATTTTATTGAATTTTGATATTTGATTAAAAATAAGACAGAAAAAGATTTAATCTTCTTTTATTAAAATTAATATCGTATTTTCATACGATATTATGATATAAAACTAAAAGCAGTCAATGGTTAATTGGAACTTTTGACTGAAAATATTTATGTTGGTATTAAAAATAAATAATTATTTTAAACATTCGTATAATATTGAAGAAATTTCGTGGTCCAGACATCCTAGATCCCTCCCAGATACGGCCTTGCCCATATCCCTCCCTTTGTATACGCCACTGCATACGAGTATCGGGCGGAGGGACGCGTGTAGAATGAACGTGTTCGGGTGAAAAAATAACTCTTCCGTTTGTGCGCTGGACTGCACGACTCGCCCGCGAAACGCAAAGAGCAATTATTGTTTTCCAATTTTCGACGAAAAGGCGTAGTTTTAACGCATTCATACGGAACATCACACGGTTTTGCGTTTCTGTAAACAATTTTAAACTATCGTTCCGCTGAAGAATTAGTAATATTTTCCGATGACGCGTGTAGACACGTCGTAATATGCGTAACTTTTAGGATAACTTCACCGCGTTTAAGCGGAAAAATAAAAAAAACAGATTTTATATTATAATTGCCGTTATGTTCGGTTGACATTGATTTCTTAAACCTACTATTCACGTCTAGATTAAAGACCACTAAAAATACGCTTACAATATTTGTGCGTATACGAATGATATTTAGGGCAGCACCGGCTTGAAATTCAAGTTTATCTAACCTAGTATGATTTTTTTTTTTTTTTTTGTTAAATATCGAAATTAATTTACATACATTATAAAGTTTTGGTTTATTTGGTAGGAATATCAACGTGCATGCATGTTAATGAAAATTATTTGGTGCACGGATTTACGAGCATCGATAATTTATCGTGCCGCAGCTTTTGAATAGATTTTAAGCTTTTTTCAAACCATAATTTTCGTTGTCAGTACTGCGGTTAAATGGTTTAATTATATATATTCGTATATATTATACAAATGTAATTATTTTTGTTTCTTAATAAATATTTTGCGTAATTTTTCTTAAGAAATCGTTTAATTACGTTGTTCATAAACATATTTGATTCCGTATATTATTATTAGACACAACGTGCAATTTCTGTCATTAAAAAAATAATTATAATAATAATAACTCAAATAAGGGTTGATTAATACTATAAATCGTTAAACCTTGTTCTCTGGGTTAGTGTGTAATTTTTAGCGGGAGTTTTTTCGAAAGTCGAAACAAAATCCCATTAAAACGGTTTACGTAGTAGCTACCTATTGTACGTGGTCGTTTCTGTGAACAGCCTCGCTCTCTCTCACTCTCTCTCTCTCGTACACACAATCTTTCTACGACTCTCATTTGTCCATCGTTGTTGCATTCGTTGTAAAATAGCGTGGGCGAAATGTATACCTTACTGATTAGTGCCCGCCCGAATCGATTTGATTATGATAACAACACGAGCTTACCTGTACGCACACGAACAGAAGATATTTTCGGAGTATATCCGATAAAAATCTGTACAACGCACGCGCTCGGGTCGGCCACCCGGGCTGCCGTGCACTTCGGACGTTTCATTACATCCCATTTCATTTTTCTAAATTACGGTCGACTCCTTATTAGCGATTGTTTCATAAACGATTCTTTTTTGTTTTGGTTTTTTTTTTTTACACAGCTCCCCCCACTCCCTGCACACCGCTTCTGTATGTTGTGCATAGTAATACATGATAATATTTTGTTCTACGCCACCGACCGACGAGGCAGAGGTCATAGCCGTTGTAATGGTTATACCCATATGCGTATAATAAATATTATAATATGGGCACGTGGTGTGTTCGAGGAGCGTACATTACACATACGTATAAAATACACGGTGCAGCCGCAGCGCCTCTACTACGGTACCCGACCGATGCCAATCACTAAATGGAAAATTTACCGAATTCTTCGGAACAGGTTTACTACTTATGACACACACGAGCAGTTGTAGCCCGATGTTGTTGACCGGCATGATAATAGCCGAATTATACGCCAATTAATATTAATATTTTAATTAATACATTAGAACATTGTATCGGGAATTCGTGTACGGGCTAAAAAAAAAAAAATAAAAAATAAAAACGATTATTCGGAAACGGAGAAATCGCGTTATTAACAAACGCGCGTATTCTACATTTTTTTTTCCCTCTTTTTCATCATCATCGTCGTCAATCAATTACATTTCGAATAATAATATCCGCAGTCATGTTATACGTCGTTAATTCACATCGACACGTTTATTAATTAACTCGATTTTACGGTCTTTATTTCCATTTTTAGAGGCCAATCAGGTCGTTACACTCGGAAATGTTCAACCGTATAATAGATTTTATGTGTTCAACTGCAACACTTTATGCGACTAGTTCCCACTATGTATGCCCACAATAATTATTAGCCGAACGACTAATTCAAAAGTTATCGTCGGTAGACATATGTATGTACCTACTGCGTTATAGACTACACTGTTATAGTGCATCATCGAGGTTTTTTATTTCCTAAAACGACTTACACGCGGTCCGTACAGAAATTCGTTTGGAAGCTGTGCGTCGAGCGAATCCGTTGCGTACGTATTTATAGTCTTGCCACTCATCATAACAACGTTTCTTAATAAACAACCGTCGTAAAACGAACTCGGTGCGTGCGCTTTTGAAATGCGAACTATGAAACGAAATTGGTTTTGGAAAATCAACGCACCTCCCTAAGACGAGTAAATCGTAATTGCAAGACGCGTAACAGTGGCGTGGACTCTGCAATATTTACTTTGCGAGGGGAAACCAAGTGTCGACAAACAATAATGATGACCATACGACAAACGATTCGTATAACGGCTAACCCGACCGATTCACACGGTATGCCTTCATTGACAGCGCGATTGCGTATTCCGCCATTCAACGATGTGTTGGACTTACGTTTTACGACCGTAAAAAACATAGCAAAATCAATGTTTCGACCGCGGAACCAACTTCGGGGACGCGAAAAAAAAAAAAAAACGATTGGTTGGCGACAGTCACTGTACGGATAAATGTGTAATTATTGGTTGTAACCGTACGGTTACTGTTCGCGTACGAAAGTTTCAGGTGATCGTTTGGTAAAGGGCCGCACGATATGACACGTAATAATAAACATTCCGGACTGCGTCGCGCGAACGAATCCCGGTCGTTTCGCTAAATCGCATTCTACGCGCGCGAAGCGGTGCACACGCTTCGCCCGTTGTTCCGTCGACATTATCGTATTACGTATACGGTCACCGTGCTGACGGGCAACGCCGGTACGACGTACGGTTCGCGTAAATAATATGTAACGTCGGGAACAAGTAAACGACGTCGGTGCCCGACGAGGGTTCAAAAGGTTGCGCGCATAGGCGTGCGCGGGGTCTCAAGTCCGGGGACAGCGAATATTTTTACCGGCCCCGTACACGAGTAATAAGTTAACGTTTTTAAGCTCGAATTCAAGCTTCAAACCCCGTTCATAGTTTAAACGCAGAAAATATTAGCTTGTTAGCAATACACTTTTTGGGTAACCAACTCATTTTGTATTAAGCGTTACCGGTGCGGCGGCCCAGCTTGGACCAGTTCGTCCCTTACAAATAGTAAGAGCACACCTTGCTGTCCCTGTTCGCACGCCTATAGTGGTGTGAATACAAGCGCACACGCGCAATCCGGAGCGTATACGAGGATACAAATGGACAAACTGAGTTGTTGCACGCGCCAAGTTATGTGCCCGGTGCTTCTAAATGGTCGTCGTGGCAGCAGCGAGAAGACCAAGCGCTTGGCCCGTCGTCGTCGGGACTGCAACGGCGAACTTCTCGACGGTTTTCTTTTAAACCGTTTCCAATCTCACTAAATCGCGTTGCGTTCGCAGTCGAATTATGTTCAGCGTCCGTATGGCAACGCGCGTCGTCCTAACTGGTCGGTGCGACTAGCGATGTCGCCGCAACGATCCGGGCAACACTTGCATTTTTCTTGTCAGATCGAGACAACGCAACGTCCGACCGACAGTAATCGCGAAAGTCTGCTGGACATTGTTGTGTCTTCGGAAAACGTTTTCAGAACGAACGAACGATGTAGATTAAATATAAAAGAAAAAACAGGTGTAAAGAGAGTGCAGAAAAAAAACGCTTTACCCGTTGGACTACGCGTCAGATCAGGATGAACGCTGAAATAAAAAATTTTGAATTTCAAGATAATTCAAAACGGTTAACAAAAAAAAAAAAAAAAAACGCAATATTATTCAGGATAAGATTATCGATTAGATATCGACTTTCAACGTCAGAACGATTCAGTACTGACGGTAAAATATGTCGAGGCAATGCGATAACAAGCTATTGTCTTGTCTTGACTAGGTGTCACCGAGTGTCGCCCCGTTTGGACGTACACGTCGCGTTCGATTCGACAACCAGGCCACCGATTTCACAAGTTCAACAGAATTTTTTCGTTTTATAATTCTTATGCATTTCACGCGTTCCGAAGATTTACGTCCTTGCGATTGCCGAACACGTGAGCTCGACAATCCGCGTCGCTCCGGCGATACATTTGTTGGCAGCAATAATATCGCGATCCGTTTCGTTTTCGACTCGTAGCAACAAGCGAGATTTTCTTTTTGTCAAAATAATATCACAGTCGCAACACATTCTCGGGAACGTACCTACCGTTTTTCGTTAGTTTACGATCGAACGAATCGTTTTTGCGGCTTCGTCGTGCACGCGGAGTGCTCGAGGACGCGATTTCGTGCGCGGAAGATTAATTACAAAAAGCCAATGTGCGCATTAAAAAACTTTTATATGCATAGAAAAACAATCGATTTTTAATTAACGTTTTTTCGGGACACCGTATCACTCGAACCGAACACGCCTCGATCGTTTGTGTTCACATATTACATTCGACGGTACCTATACTGTATGCGCGCGCGTACACTAACTCCGTAGACGTATTATTATACATTTTATGTTTATTTATATCTTTAAATCTGTGGTACCTTTATTAAATATTTAATTAAAAAACCATAGGTTTTGGTGGTAAACGAAAATAATAATAATAATAATGGTTTAGTTTAATAACCTATCGTGTGGCTTGGAACAGCGCGTATATACTCTTACGAGTTATTGATCGAAAATATTTCGATAATCTTTTTGCTACATTACACTCGTAGAACGACTTCATTATCTTTCGCTTGGAAAGGTCAATAATATTTTATGGTACAAGTCCGTATAATTTCGTATTAACAAATCACTTTACGCGGATTAAGGTCAATTGCGTGGTTCAATAAGTATTTTGAAGATTATTGTTTTGAACCGTTCAACAAACATACACCGTTCGATCGTCTTTTCAGATATTTTAAAAACTTGCTGCGGTATTATATTTTTATTTTATCGCGTGGGTACATTTTAAAACATCAATAATTTGGTATTGACATTTTAAAACTTGTAAGCTTAAAAATTAACCCAACCTGAAGTAATCTGTAACATAATACCTGTTATAAACTATTAAACAGTTATTCTGAAGTTGTCCTGAAATGAGTCAAAAATGTTATTATCATTTTACTGGAAAATTATACGATTATTTTTGTGATTGTAATATAAGTATATTATGAATTGAAAGTAATGACCAAGCCAATGTCTTCAATAGTTGTGTCAAGTTTTGACTCTGTACTGGTACCTATTGCTTTAACATAGCCGTACATCGATTCATCAGGTTTTGCAAAATTATACTTAACAATTGGAAAGATAGAGAGAGTAGTGATATGGTGCTGCTGGTACCGCCTCCGATAATGTATATACTTTTATTTTTTTACTTTCAAGTGTAAAATAACTTGAACAATTTTTGTTGGAACGGTGTATTGAGTTGAACGTAAACACATAACCCAAATATGGTAATTATACAATTTGAAATACGTTTAGAGTGCAATAAATATTTATGAAATTCCTATGAAACATCTGGAATCCGCTTATGACGATCACGGTAGTAAGTCGCGGGACACTATTCGTCCGAGTCTTCTCTTCGTGTCATCAAGTCGTGTATCCAGGGGCGGATCAGCAATTATTTTCGGCCCAGGAAATATGAAACAAACCGGCCCACGAACCGCAAATTATACTATTTTACTTCTTCAACTCCCAAAAAAAATGCTTTATTTTGCATCAATTTCAAAATTTATTTAGTTTCCAAATTAGTAAAATCTAAATTCCAACTTGAACATGAAGTTTGATCTTAATGCACCTTTAATTATATATTTATTTTTTTAATAACTTTTATTTATAATACAAAATAAAACTTTTTTTTTGGTGATTATATAGTAATATAGAGCGGCCTAAATAAGGACCGGCCCATCGAGAAGATTCCCGATTTCCCGATAGGCCAATCCACCTTTGCGTGTACCTATTTTTCGACGGGGTATACCTGTACCCAACCCAAGAACTCAAATGACCATGATTCAACCGCTTACACAGTCGTTCTCAAACTACTTCACGTCTTTTAGACTTTGTCTTCGACAACCATAAACCAATCGATCACAGATCGGACTCGGAAAAATGCTAACTATTGTGGCCATTGCCGTATTTAGACCGGAACCACCGGGGCCTAGGCCCCAGTCCCTCCAAGGCACGTCCAAGTCGGGGAGGCTACTTGATCTTTATAATTACATAAAAAAAAAAAAAACTGAACATTTATTTTTTTAATTATATTTATGTAGAAAATAATTTGATCTGAAATACGAAATGTAAAATAAATGTACAGCGATAGCGTTCATCTTGTATGTTATTATCTAATAATATACGTCACTGATTTTTCAAACGGACGGTTAGTTATTAAGATAAATTAATTATCATTGTACGGTGTACACAGTAATTACAGCACATATATTTTAAGAATACTGTTTCTGAAGTAGCCACTATCATGTAGACTTTGCAGTTCTATTATACGTTTGTTTCATCTATTATGGTTTGTACGTCGTAACGTAACGTAACGTCTCACAAACAGATTGGAAATTATGACTTATATTTTCATTTTACATTTACTTATATTTTTTTATGTTTTCGTGTCCAGTCAATTTTTGGAGTTTTACCACATATTTACTAATATTATTTAAATATGCATATAATGTTTAAACGTGTAAATTTGAGTGGAAGTTTAAAAAGGAAACTAAAAACACAGTGCGTCGGAAAAGAAAAACTACTCCAGCGAATAAATGATTTTTTTTAATAGAAATGCTCTTGAAAATAATTCATGTTTAAGTAAAACTGTGAAATCTACGTCTGCGGAAACAAACGGTGTAAGTAATTTAAATTCCCCGTGTATCGGTGTACCTAGTATACCGAATTGTTGTTTATTCAATACTATCTGACAAAGTCGAGAGCACCGGTAAAGTGAACGTATTTTAGTATTGTTGCTTGGAAATTAAAAAAAAAAAAAAATTAAAGTTTTCTCAAACGAAGGTTCGGAAAGTTAATTTTTAAGTACAATATGTGTTTTTATTAATGCATAAATAATAAAACAATAAATATGTTTTATGATTATTACTATGAACCACTATTTAACAATGTATACTTTGTATTATAATTTCTGCATTACAGAAGGCCTCCGGGTCCACTGAGTTCCTGCTCACTACGCCGCCGATTGCGGTTGCTCAAAAATAAAGAAAAAGTGATGATTCGCAACGGACGCCGGGACGTGCATCGGAAACGCGACGCGTCGCGCATACGTGTCGAAAACGCTAACCTAACCGCGTTCTCCATTGCCTTACCACGCGGCTCATTAGCTTCGTTGGCCTGCACTACGAACACGACGATAACGTTTCCACGACAGTTTTATTCGGTTTTAATTAACGTTTTACTCGCTGTGATGATGTACGACCACTCGTTGCCCGTGGACACGGCACCAGGCCCGTGAGAAAAAGGGCGTGCGCGTCGAGCGCACACAACTTACGGACATTACAATATTTGTACGCGCACACGCGTATATACACAACAACAACAACAACAACAACAACAACAACAATAATAATAATAACGAAGCTAAACGCGTTCCCGTGTCGGCGGAAGGGCACCGAATTGTTCAGGATTCGCTTGTACGCGTGAGCTGCGCAGCAAAATTAACGCCTCCGCCGCCGCCGCTGCCGCCGCCGGTCTACTTTGCTCAATCGGACGAAAACCGTTCCTCGACACTTAAGACCCGAGTAGAGTAAATACCCGTGTATTTACGTATAATTATTATGTATTTGTAATGCGCGCGTACACAACAACGACCTGACCGTGTACGACGCGCGTGCAAACATTTCTTTAACGACGTACGATTTTTTTTTTTCACCGCCATACGTAAATACGACAATGATTGCTTTTTAAACGGTACCGTTTCGTTTCCACGCCGACACCGGACCCTCCCCCCGAATCACTAACGCCGCTGCCGCCTCCGCCGTCTCCTTGAAGCTATCGTCACGGCTGTGAGCCGAGGTTAGAACGTAACAGTACAATAATATCATGACCGTAGACAAACTCGCTATTGCCCTTGGAAAATTTAGCAGAAAACGCTTTTTACCCGATTAAATATTTGAGGCGATGACATATTTTTTAACCTTTAATTTTACTGATTTTTTTTTTTTTTAAGAATACAATTTATGTTCATAAGTTACTAGTACAATGTACATTTTTAACTTTGAAAATTTGCTACTTTCGCTTCACAAATGGCGGATTCATTGATATTTTTTTCTATATGAATTCCCTTGTGCTATTTTCATAATTTTGTCATTAAATGCAGTTAGACAAAATCTACATATTACACAAATTACAATGGAAAATTTTCGTTTTGATGGTAAAACAAAAATACGAATTTCGCACGATTCGCGTCCCTGGCGTAGGCACAATTCGCTATGCCCTTGCTACGCCACTGATTGCACTATTACGTTACACATATTATGTATACTATACAAGTACGTAACCGTTGCAATACACGCGTCAAGATCGATTGATTAAAATATCATATCGTTATTGTTTTTTTTTTTTTTTTTTTTACGGGAACAAACAGCGAGCAAAAGCTGTGTACGACTAAGTATTTCTTATCAAAGAAAATAATAATATTTTCATGTACTAGTGATCCATACGATCAGGTAAGGATGAACATGTTCCGTTGTTCTTCTGTCATCAAAAATCTATTTCGATATCCAATTTTCATTTTATTCTTCTTCGGGTACACGGCCACTAGGATCGTCTCGTCAAACACCCATCCATCCAGCCATCAATGTCGGATACTTGAACCTTTCAATCCGATCCTCAACCTACCTAAGGCACTTACATATCCATTTATGCTGTTTAAATGTATACTTTGAAATCGACAATGTTTTGTTATGTGATTTATGTATTTATTCATAACTTTTTACCTTTTTACACGAAGAAAAAAAAACGCAAAAACGATTACGCTTCATGAATCATAGACTTTGTCCTTTTATCAACTTTCCAATTTAAACTGTTTGAAAATATTAATACATAGCATACTAAACATTTGCTATATTATTTTACGATAAATGTATTTTCTCAACGTGTACAAAATACATATACGTATAAAACTATTAAAATATAATAAGATCGATTCTATTGAGTTATTTGTTGGAACACAATTGTGTTACGGTGGTATATTTTACGGTTTATGAATACTTTTGTTGATGACAATGAATGCTGAGATTTGAAATGCATACATAGGAATACGTAGCCTTATTACATGTATGGTGTACTTTAAGGCATTGAAAATAAAAAAATTATGGATACAGAAATCAGTTAATACTACATTATTGCGTTGAAATATTAATTTTAACGAACGCATCTAGTGTAATATTAGTCATAAATTTAGTACAAATACAAGATTTGATAAATTTATTACTTCAATATTTTAATTTTAAACCATGAATCATCATGTGAGATTTACTGTACGTTTCATTAGTGACTTATGATTAGTCAAATAATACGTTTCATTTAATTTATAGTTATATTAATATTGAAGAAATTTAATTGGATTTTAAGGTTTTTTTTATAAATAACTAATCATGTTAATAGATACCAGTAGTATTATATATTTTTTATCCACTTAATACTATTAATTATGCAGTTCATTTGAACTGAGCACGTACTTTGTAATGTATTACATGTTATGTAAAAACGTACGTGCAAGATGTATAGCCAGTGGATATGTCTGGTGCATGATAAGAAATGTTAGTTTCATGAATTAATTTTTTTTCTTCCTATATCCGTTTGTATTAAACGTCCTAGAGAACAAAGACTATTGGTAACGTTTTCCATTATTTTGTATTAAACAACAAATTTACTCGAAATGATTTTTCTCATGAACCATTTGTTCCGTGCACGAATGAATGCCGTCCGAACGAAACATTCTCGAACTGCGAGTCGTGGTGAACGAACGGATTTTTTATTTGATTTTCATCGCCCTAAACGTAGTTTTTGCCCTGGACGTTGTGAAAACGCACCGTATTAATTGTTGACCTTACAATAACGGTATGGTTATAACGCATCGCACTGTGTAAAGTTTTTCTTCTTAACGATGAACTGAGTGTTAATACAATATTCACGTAATACGGTAGTAGTCACCCGAAACTCCATAAATCGAACTGAACGTTTGGTCCACTCTGTAGTCAGAAGAAAATTTATGTGTATCGGTCCCCTTGATAATTCGTAACGTCCAGCGGTGGGAGAAACTCTGCGATTGTAATTTCTATAAGCTTCTATAAGGAAGTGTACAAATAAATGTATTGTAGCGATTGCATAACTATTATACATAAATAACGTATGTAAACGGCGTAAACGAATACTCGCAATTGAACGAACAACGATGGTGATAAAATAACGTCGTAAATTATCATAAATCGCTTACACCAAATCGTACGCGTTACTAATCGTATTATTCTGCCGAATAACATTTCTGAAATACTCGTAGACAAAAAGTTGTCAAAATCGAGTAAAATGTAGTCAGTCTGAATATGGGCCCCGTAAAGTACAAGTGTGTGTTTGTCGCTCAAAAAAAAGTAATCGCGGCAGTTGAAGCTTTCAACGCAGTTTCAACTACACCAAAACAAACTCTAACGGATTAGATTGTGGCCGAAAATGTATCATGAAAAAAAAAAACAGATTTCTTTAATAAGATAAACTATAATATGTATATACGATACACGATGACATAAATGCGTGAAAAATGCAAACGTAGGTATGCGATAAAATCCGTTCGCCTTAACCTTAAAATCGAGCCGTATGTTTTTCCCCTGGATTGTTCGAATGCACACGGTAAGAACTTTATCGAATCGAATTTCTAGCTAGGTCCCGTGCATTTCGAACTGTCGAAACCCAAAAATCGTTGATAAACCCATCGGCCAACTGTACTATACGCGTCCGCGCTGACGCAAAAGACGTGTGCGACCGAAACATCGTCGTGTTCGATGATACGCACGCGAAAGACGCAACATTGATCCAGGATCGTCCCAAGATATTTCGGGGCCAGAGTCCAATTAATTTGGGAGCCCTTTGATCATAATAATAAGATATGATAAACAAAATACTCACCGAGAATAACAAAGTTCTTATAAACGTATTTTTCCAAAACTTAACTGATCAAGCTCATTTAAATTCATGTACTGCATTACATACTTACATAATAGAATTTAATATTATTCTTATTATTTATAATTTAATTGCTCGGTGTTATCGAAGCTTATTATTAATTATACATCGAGACTTTATGAGGGCCTTCTAAAAAAAATTCCAACAATGGGGCCTGGGGCAAAATAATCCCTTTTCCTCCCCCCCTGAACGGCCCATACATCGATTAGACGGGACTAGACGGGAGGGTTTTCGCCCTGCTAGTTCGAACGTTGTCGGACGTTCGAAACGAAATAATACCCTGTCTAGGCGTCGTGTGCGTGTATGATAAGAACACTGCTGCGCTTTACGAGGGCAGCGAGTGAGATCACACACTCTCTTCGTCCAGCTCTTCTCACCATCCTAACCGACGACCACCAATTATAATTGAAATAATAATAACAACACGTCAGCTGAAACGTCGTTTTTCCTTCTGCACCGTCGACGTGCGGAATCGATCGAATTAGACAGAAAGAACAAGAGAGAGGCAGAAAGAGAGAGAACCGAGTCGCCGCGTCGAAAGTGCAAGGTGTTCCTGAGCATATTATAAATCCTGATCGGATTATACGTGTTATGAAGAAATAATAAACCAGAACGAATAGGCGTGTGAAAACGGAAATCAACGGGCGTTGTTTTATGTTAATGGAACGTCGTGTTGTATACGAGATTCGTATAAACATTATTTTGTGTACATTTTATGAATAGTGGTTTCGCGGGTGTTATCACTCCGGTGAAACTCAAGTGTTACCGACAAGACGTTACTGATGATCGATCATATTTAATTAAAAAAAATAAAAATAAAAATAAATGTCATTACTCTTCATATAATATCATAGTTACGAATACGCGTTGTTATCCGGTTGACCGTCTTGTAATATTATAATATTATCATAGGCGACACTGAAATAAATAAACACGTGAGATACAGGAACGGGTGAACGATACTACTGCATAAGTATTTTAAATTTTAAATCAATGTAGTGTTGCTGCCGAAAAAATGATTCCGAGCGAAAGAGATCGAGTGGATCAGGTTGTAATTCTGAAGAAAATCGATAAAGCGGTAGGAATAAATTTCTAAATAAGATAGGATAATATTTTAATTGAAAATTTTAATTGTTTATAAAAAGTACAGATTTCATAAAAATATTTTGAAAACCACGAAATGTTTATTAGATCCTAATATATAATATAGTCTAATGCAGTGGTTCCCAAACTTTTTTGCTTTACGCATCCCCATAGCAAAAAATATTTAATCCCACCTCCCAATAATAAATAAAACAATACGGTTTTATTATTTAAATAAAAGTAAATTACTGTCGATCTTAAAATAAATATTTGGTAGTGTAATATACAATATAAATATTTGCCTTTCGTCTTCACCAACAAGTGCTTGCGCCTCCATAGGGAGGCACAATTTACCGTTTGGAAATCACCGGTCTAACGAAAACAGTGTGTAACAAAAATCAAGACGATGCAGAGTTCGAAATTCGATTTCGGGGTTCTAGGACGTTTTGCCAAACGTTTTGGTGAACGTACATTTTGGTCAATAAAATATATTTTTATTATTTAAAAAAAAAAAAAATAAAAGATAAAATTAATAATTAAAAATCAATATTAAATGCCAAACTTTTCAAATAACCGATATTGTCCTAATTTGAAAGCTTTTTACTTTTTTTTTAAAGTTATTATTATATGTTGTCATTTATATAAATTTGACTTAATTTTTCTTTGTGAGGTTTACATTGTATGTGGCAATATCTTTCATTAACCAGTTATGATTTTAATCGGTTTTTTAATACATTAATTCTATGTAAAAAATGTTAAAAATGTGTCGCTTAATAGTTGAAAATATCTACTCAAACACGTGTGTCGATATTCGTTTGATTTTGATTGCAAAATAAAATCATGTTATAACAGCTGGTTAGGGTTATTGATTTGATTGTTCCGTGCTGGAATTCCGCGTGACCATAGATGCCTTATGATTGTCTAAAACCACATAATTTTTATCTATGCGAATTGCCAATTATTGACAAACATTGTTTAGCATTGTAATGGAACCAAACCCACCGATATAGAACCTAAAATGATCCTTTTCAGGGTCACCGAATGTTACTAGGCGAAAGGCCGGCCTCGCCTAAGTCCGCCTGCACGTCCGGTGATATTCATATCGACCAATGGTACAAATGGACATTTAGTCGACCAATCAGGTTTCGAGGTTGTTCTGAAAATAAGTACAAATACTTGGGCATTTCGACAGCACGTCTCACCTAAGCTGGATTTGCGTGGGCCTCAAACATATCGGACAGTCAATGGAGAAAACAATCAATCAAAAATAATACGGATCATAACCGACAGTCACTGGTTTGTAAGCAATCAAACCGTTAGAAAACCCGCAAACAATATATCAACTCGGAAACCTTTAAAATTTATATATTGTACTATGAGTTACCCAAACATCAAAAATCAGTACAATGACCTCACATAAAGAAAAATACACCAACGGACCAATATCATTCTAAATCCCAAACACCAACACACGTAAAATCATGAATACTTACTAAGAAGTTCAAGCTTAAAGCAGAAGAAATGAATAAGCTAATAAATAAGCTAAGCAAAAACAGAACAGCACATCATCAGTTCTTTTCCTATCGCCAAAGACACACGTCTATCCAGGGGTGGATCTATGGGAGGGTTCAGGTCAGTTGACCCATAGTTAAAATAGTTAATATTTGTTGACAAAATCGGTGTCTTAAAGACTTCTTATATTTTTCAAGTGTGCCGACTATAGGTCGAAATTAATACTAAACCAAGAAAAATGCCCCAGTTGCCATTCTCCAAATGACACCACTGGTATAGTACAGTGAAACATCTCCAAGCCATGTATATCCTCCATAGAATTAAATAAATGTGATTGTTTTCACCGAGAATTATGAATTAAAATAAATACACATATTATATGATCTTGTAATTTTTTTTTTTTTTGTTTGTCACAAGGTTACATTTATAATCCAGTTTCAGCCCTAATAATTGGCCTTTTGAAAATAACTTGACCCACAGTTCTCTAACTGTGGATCCGCTCCTGAATCTATCGACGGTATGGGAAGGGAACCTCCACCGAACGGCATACGACGGCCGAGATACTATACGAGACGGCAATTGATCAGTGGCCATCGAATCTCAACTTGTACCTTGTAACATTTAGTCACGGCTACCGACCGCCAACAACGACATCTGCACACGACCACGGCTGGCGCCTACCCTCAAGGGCTCGGGCTGGGCGTTCTAATATATGTGTGCGTTGGCCGTGTAGGGATCGTAAGCGTGCGGATACGTGGGTACATTACAGCAAGTGAATTGTAATCGCCGACCTACGGACACCATTGTAACACTGAATCAATCCTTTTTATTATTATACACTTGTTATCTTGTTTTATTACAATAAATCCAACTAGCTTGCGACCTAACGGTGTTTGGTTGTTCCGTAACAGTGTCCCGCCTTATTCATCGGTTTTTATTTCATGTTTATAGTGTAACATACTTGTATGTTATCAAAATATTCGTTATTGAATTAATCTTAAGCAAATTCTTATTTCGCTTCGGAGGCTCAAAGTACACCTGACGCGATCGCAAGGTGCATTACTCTGCCGTATGATATTGTATAAAATCAAAAGCGTCAGTTTGAAACGATCAATTTAATAATCCGCTTTGGTACCAGCACACCTATCTTACACCACCGCAACATCGTGTCCGTCCCACCATTTTTCAATAAATGTCTGTGCTGGCACGCGCGTCACAGTCCTGTAGCCTCGTCGAGCTAACAATAGAAAGTTAAGTGCGCACTGCTGATCAGTTGGCTAACGAAATTACTGAGCTCAGGCCGTATTGGAATCTAAAACCGAATGAAATATTACCATGCAATTCGAATTTTTGGCCATAAATCACGTGGGGCAAGATCGAAAGTCGGACGGCGCGATACCGCCATCACGCGAGTACGATCATACAGGTAATTATTAGCGGACTAATGGCAGACTAAATAGCAATGTTCGCGCGCGCTTTCGAAAATATGATTACGGGTAAACACCCCTTTCGTACCGTCGGGTCAATGCGTAGTACCGGGATCGATGTTTTTCGGAACAATATCACGTGCACGCCTGTATCCCTACCTCCCGCTAACCTACAAGAGCTCCTAAACAATAACGCTGGATTTTCGTAAGTATTATAATAAGTAAGTAGTATAATATCGTTACACCGAGATTTCAAGTGCGGTTAATACAATACGAGTATTATCGACTTGTTTTCATACGAACGATAAACATCCCGCCGCACCGCGTCCGTACCTCGACCATAATCCGGCCCAGAGTGTCGATTTTGATCCTGTAACCCTTTAGTCCAGTTCCATTCGTGTAAGACATACCCGAAAATACGTTGAGAGCAGGACAAATCGTACACGGATCGTAAAAATATTATATTGTTGTCATTCCAATTGATTATCGGCCGTCATTGACGAATACCGCACGAACACCTTTGAGGACGATAGAGAATAATAATCATAGAAATAGAATTTATGATTTAAGCGTTTTATCGTTTAGCTGTAAACGACCAAAATCTGAAGGAATCCGAAAACACGTTTCATGTCTACCTAAATGTCTCCAAAAATAAATATATAATATTATGCAACCATTCTAGAGAAAATATAGGCACAGCTTACTAAAGCATTTAAAATTGTGTAGGACAAGAATTTTAAGAGCTTAACTTAAACAGTTATAATTAATATGCGAGAGTATTAAGTTCCTAAAAATTAATAAAATAAATAAACAATATTATAGTTTCACTTCGGGCGATAAGATTTCATATTATTATCAAAAGTAATAGGTGCCTATAAAATTGGCCCAAATTAAAACGAACGTGTAGTCGAGATTTCAGTGGTTTGCTACTATAGCCGAATAATATTACAACCATAGTAAACTAGTTTGCATCGTGTATCGAATATCGTAGGCAGTGCAGGATTAAATATTTGTGGGCCCCTAGGCAATTAAAATGTTGGGTCTTACAAAATAATTTTTTTACATACATTTTTAACATTACTATCCGATAATTAAAGTAAACAGCTTTAATAATAACCAACTATTATTAATAAACAATATCGTGTTTATTGAATTTTTTTATTTGCAAGAAAAATGAATAAATTATTATATTATTTCTATTTTTTTCAAAATAACTGTATTATTACTGCCTATAGCGCCTACAACTTAATATATATATTTTATTTCATAATGACTTGTCCTGTAAATTCGTAAATAAAATACTTGTATTATTAAATAAAAAAAAATATAGTTTTCCGTTTTCACAGGGCCCCTTCAATGAGCGAGGCCCTAAGGCAGGGGCCTATTCCGCTTAATCGGTAATCCGGCACTGATAGTAGGTAATAATCGTCCATCGATCGTGCGTTTTAATTTAAAAATTGTTCGATATATAGTAGGCGGTGGCGGCGGCGACCGATGTGTAATTACGTGTCTAATATTGACATAATCGAATGTAATTTATCACTGCAGTTCACCGCTCGGATACTGCTATTATACACGTGCACACACATTCAATACGAGCTATTTCATGACCTCAACAACTTAAAACGCTTAAATATGTACCTAAAAATATGAAAACCAGCGAAAACGCTAATTTTTCTTTTTACTTCTTCTGTTAACATTACTTAAAAAATATTTAACTCGTTTAATAACTATTTATGTATTAATACTTTAATATAAGTGAAAAAGTAGAGTAAATATAAAATATAACAGAAACGTAAAGATTTTTCTATTCTTGTCACAAAACTTTTTCAAACATTTTAATTTAAACCATACAAGATTAATGGAAAGCATAAAATTAATAAATTTCAATGTATACAAGAGTATGTTATTTTAGAGGCTTCTAGCAACACTGCCACCACACCGAGATCTCTGCTGATACCCCTCCACTACTTACCGTATCAATGAAAAAAAATAATTTTTTTTTTTGTTAACGTTTGATTATCTCACGAGCCTGCAAACATTCCAATGTGGGTCGCGGGTTAGCCACCCCCGATCTAGATAAAAACTTCAGCAAACTATGTAAAATCCAAATATAAATATGAAGAAACTATGATTAAATACAAATACTCATTCACTTTAATTATGTATTGAATGTTCTCTGTGAGTGCATATCATAGCCTCCGGTAAATATCGGATAACACTCGTAAAGAAAACGTGATATTTGATGCGTCAAAAAGAGGTAACATTTGTGTAAAATAAAAAAAACATTAAATTTAACTTAATAATTTACTTGAGTTCATAATTATTTAAAATTAAATTATTTCGTTTAAATTGTACACTTGTAGTACATAATATCATATATATGATATAATATCAGTGTTAACATTTGTATTTGAAAAACTAAAAAAAAACATCATGGACAACAATGTTTCAAAAATTGAAGCTAAAATTTATTTTAAAGGTATCAAAATGTGTGTACATTAATTGTAAAACCGTACAAAAATTAACCACAAATAAATTAAATAAATAAAATACATTTCACTATTCATCAAAGAAATCAGTGTCATGTTATATTTTTAACTTTAATTATTAACAAAATAAATTGATTATAATTTTTTTATATTTCGCTGATTGCCAAGGTATATAAGACAAGAACATTTTTTGTGTAGAACATTATATACATTTGACGTGACATCCATATGCACTATAAACAATTTATAAAAAATAAATTTAATTAATATTTTAGTATAAATTTTATAGTTAATTCAATAGAATCACCTATTTTCTTTGCGGATGTTTTTTTGGATAACGTACGTCTCCAAATTTTATTATTTGATTGTTTATTATGAGAACTCGGGTCACCGGATTTCTGTCTGTGGTTGTCTATTGGTCTAAACGATAGTTTAGCATTGTTCGTTAAATTTCTGTAGTAGTAATCGAATATTTCTTTATCTGTGGTTTGTTGCGTATTGCCACATAACCATAGTTCAGAACCATACATTATCGAACGTAGTATCATCACCATCTGTTTTTCGTGTTTGCAATCATCAGCTTCATTGATTGGTCCACATTGATAAGCGATACACCTATAGCTTTTAATAACATTTTTAATATTAATAAAGGCTTTTTCTAATGATGTCCAGTATGATGTTTGGCTGGTAAAAACGCAAATTATTTTCTCTTTCTTTATAAAATATGTAGTGATATCTCCAGGTTTCAAATTTTTACTTCTTATGTCTTCCAACAATCTATGAACAGATAAAATAGAGATGATTATATTTAAGATTTGTACATTCCGAATTTCAGAATGTATTTATATTTCTAAATTGCTTGTCATCGATATTAACGTATCAAATAAATTGCAAATAATTTAACAATAGTTATATACATATGTATCAATATAAATATAGGTATGATTAGTAAATAAATATGTACTTTAACACTAAATTAATACATGGTAAGAGAGATAATGATAGATTTCGTATCACATGTAGATTCATTTATATTATTGGTCATATCATTTTTCAATAGTTTTCACTATAATCGTTTAAAAAAATTTCTATTAATTTAAAAAAATGCAATAACTGGAAATATTTCATGTATTATAATTTACGCTGCTTGAATATTTTTAAATTTATATAGTATAAATTTATACTCTATATACATTTTAAATAATTATCTATAGAGGTTACAATCCTAGTGATGAATGTCAAATGTACATATATTCTTTTAGATTATTTGGTGTTCGGTAAGTTGTATTCATTTAAAATGAGTTAACTTCAATGTAACATCGTATGTTTAATTAAAATATATTTACTTTTCTTTAAAGGAAGGATAGCTAAAGTTTACTTCTTCTACTAGGTTATTTGTCCAATTTTTCATTTTAACTTGTTCCAAATCAATTAACAACAAAATATCCGATTTCGCTTCCACCTCAAATATTTTTTTTCGGCGTAATAAATACTTTTACTTGCGGTGGTGGTATACGATAGAATATCTTACAAAAGTTTTATGTTAAAGTAAAAGCAACCAAATATTTGATAATTTTTAACACTTACTTTTGTTGGAATGCAAATCCTTATACTAATTCCAGATCCAGCAAAAATACTTGCGATAATTGTTTTTACTTCAAGCCAATCAAGACCATCGAAATTACAACCGATTTTTGATAGTTCTAACTTAGTTAATTTCATAATTTTCATTTTTTCTAGAAGGGATTTTAATGCTATAATTAACGCTTGCTTGGTTGTTTTATCATTGTTATATTTTTTTGTGATTAAGTAAAATGCGACTTCATTACGGCCATTAATAATCAAACCAACGTTCCCTATTTTTAAATTTTGATCACTAAGCTGCCCAATACCACCAAAATAACGCCTAGAAAGCAAATTAAAATAATTATTATCATAATAATAATCATTATAATATTTACAAGATATTTGTACTTGAATTCGCAAGCAATTCCTGATTCCATACACAAATCCTCAGAAAGGCATAGAGCTAGAGGAATGTCTCTGGACAGGTTGAATAAATTCTCGTCGATTTCAGTTAGTAAACTTGAAAATATTAAACATAATTCAATTAATAAATTAAAAATAACTTTATTAATATGTATTTATTATTAAAATTATTAAAATATGTATATTTAAAACACCATTTAAAACAGCCATCAGGTAAAGCATGAACCCAAAAGGTGAAGTTGCTTTTGGAGAATACTATTATACCATTACACATTTAGTTCAACTTTTATAGTTAAACTATTATACACATCATACCCTTTTAAACTTCTCCTAAATGGCAAAAAATGGCTTACATTTTTATAAAATATAACTGGGTTTGAAATCTGTTCTGTCATTAGTGTTATTTCACTAAAAATTTAAATTACTTATAATAAAATTACATATAAATTATTAATATTAATTAAACACACCATGTTCTTTCTGTTAAAGTCGGTTTATGTTCAAAGTTTTTATTTGCTGTTGTTTCTTTACAAGCACTTGCATAACTCTTATGTTTTTCATTGCTGTATTCATTTTTGTAAACATTGGCTGCATTTTGATTTGAAGACTGGGTTTCATCACAACTAATATAATATTAAATTAAAAATTATAATTAACATTATTTTTAATTTATGCATAATATTTATGATATCATGTATTACGATATAAATATATCCTTTATATATTTACAACACCGCTTATACTTATATTTAAATAACTGAAAAATAATTTTAAAAATCTTAACGGTTTTTCGTAAATACCAAAACTTTTTTTTAATCATTTTGTAAGCTTTGGATCCTATATAAAAAAGTTTAAGCTTTTTTCTAAAAGATCAAAAAAAAGTATCAATATGACTATGATGTACGAGTGTTGTTTTAATTTATTCATATGTATAAATAAATAGATTACAGTAAGTTATATAAACTATGGTAGCAAGTAACAAAAATACATATTTTAGTGAAAAATAATTAGAAGATGAACTGTGATAAACAATTAAACAATGTATATACCTTTTTGTTTGTTTGCATTCCTTCATCTTATATATTGTTGTATTTATTCTTTACAAGTTCAAAATCAGAAAAAAAAAAATTTTTCTGAAGCTGAAAAAAATTTATTACACAATACACAATTGCTCTTTTTTTTACTGTAGTTATTTATGATACTGTGCCTGTGCTAATGTGCTTTAAATTAATTAATTTAAACATTAAAATTTGATTTATATTTTTTAATGATTTTTAAGTATAATATTAATATTAATTAATATTTGTTTTGTGTTAGCACGACATACCCCGTACTTTCACCTACGGAAAGGCATTCCATTTTTATTAACCCCGGATTTCAAATTTCTTAGATCTAGCACCGAATACATGATAAGGCGTTTCAACACCTAAGCACATTTAAGCCGAGCATCGTGAGCCGATTTCTTTTGATTATGGATCAGAGACCGAAAGTCAATAACTCGCACTAAATATAAATCAGGATGGATCACGTTTTCTCGGTTTAAATTAACCCTCTTCACAGTCAACGATTTGAAGTAAGCTTGACCGAATATTTTTAGATGTGGATGTGGTTTTTTTTTACTAAGTTTAATATATATTAATAATTATATACATTTTCGGTAAATTTAATCTTTAAGACATAATTTTATAATATAATATTTATAACAGATAATCAAGCGGAGAACTTTAAATATTTAGGATCATTTGTACATAGGTAGATTTGGCATGGATGTAAAACATCGGATTAAGTGCTGTTGGATAAAATGGTTAGAAGCGTTGGACGTTTTATGCGATAAGAGAATTCCATTGTGGCTGAAAAGTAAATTGTATAGGAGTATTATGAGATCAATTATGCTATATGTTTCGGAGTGAAGGGGTAATTGACAGAAGAATAGAACAGAGTATGAGTGTTGTGGAAATGAGAATGCTTAGATGGACGAGTGGAGTGACAAAAGAAGATAGAATAAGGAATGAATAAATAATAGGTGGTAATGGTGTAGCATCGATATTAGGCTAGAGATGGTTATATATAGTCTATAGAGATGGTTTTAGGCAGACGAAAAGGCAAGAGGAAATAAAAGTAGTAAGAGTGGTTATGAAAATGAGTGCAGAAGGAAAAAAAGGAGAAGGAAAAAAAGGAAAAGGAAAAACAAAAATAAGATGATTGGATAAGATTGAGATTGATATGAGGAATGTTGGTGTGTGCGTAGGGGACATAGAAAATCGTGACGAGTGGAGGATTAAGACATCGGTGGCCTACTCAAATATTTGTGAGAACGGTGAAGATCGTAGTAGTTATATTTCCACGTAAGAATATTCAAAAAATTGTAATATGTTCACTTACTTATAATATGTTCGCTTCCGACTAGGTGAATATCAAAAATATTATTCAATAGTTGTATAGATATTATGTTATGTTGTATGGAGTTTTCAACGACTTTCAAGTTCAACACTGAGTCAACATTCAAAATCAATAACGTTGGCAAGATGAAATTTGTATATTGTAACCATAGTGCTATACAAGGGCATATTAGTTTAGAATGACTTTTAACCAACATGAGTTAATAGCTTTGCAAATTATTTATATTTACTAATTATAAATTATATCAATAACTCCATTTTAATTTATATATACAGTTATTCCTTGTTCTTTTGCTATAAAATCAAACATAATATAACATAGCAAATGTGTCCAACATCATTGATAAAATGTTACCCGTAAAGAAGTAAATTCGTTTTAAAAAAACTATGCGATATTGAAATATAGCGAGACGATGTAATGATTCGAATAACAAGATTGAAATTGTCGCTCGGATCCAACGCAATGTTTAAAAATTTACGATTGACAAACTCAATTACAAACATACTTGAATCGATGAGCTTGATTGGTGTCATGGGTGCAACGTACATGTACTTTGATTTCTTGAAAATAGCAGCATTCTGTTTTAGGTAGCATTTCATACTCCTTCATATAAATAATTGTCAAATATATACTTACACAATGAACAGTTGTCAAATATGCGAAATATGCAACTATACATTTTAAATATAAACTTGTATTGCTATGAAATAAATTTCTATATTTAGCTATGTTTTTGATGATTATTTAAAAATATGCAAACTCCTAGAAGTCCCGAACCTTACTATTGGATGGAAAAGTCTAAGTGGAGAATTGTTATGTCTTATAGTATGGAACTGTCCCATACACTTCCAGTCCGATTCTTACTCAGAAATTACATTTATTTTAAATTTTATCAATGTAACTCGTTATGTTCTTAAATGCGTTATCACCTGTATGATAATAGTAGAAACATTAGCGGGTACATGTAATCACATTTAGTATTATCAGAACTGATATCGGTTATTGTCAAAAACCGATAAACACGGCCGGCTTTTAAGTATGGTAGGAGCAGTGGTGGTCTCTATGGAGTGATGGCGGCAGCGGTGGCGGTAGTGCCAGAGGCAAAATATCCTACTTACAAGCAATAAATAGCACCAAAACTGGAAATATAGTGCACCATAAAACTACATTGCTAAAAATGTACAAAAATTTTGCGGTACAAAATTTCAAATGTTACTGGTAAGCAAAACAAATACACAGTTCACTATGCTACTTTTGTCAGTATATACAGAATATTCTATGATGATAATAAAATCACAATAAAACAGTGCGGTCATTTTAAGTCTATGTATACTTAATATCAGGAACTCCCCAGCACGTCACCAACGACTTATGAAATTTGCATTCTAACTTTAAATAAACTTCTAACGCTCATCTAGAAAATAAACATTACGACTTTCAATACTCGTAAAAATCCTATTATCATTTATCTTTCGTCCAAACCGATTACAGGTAACCCGCTCAGGCGCCTTAAAAGAAACCGGTGTAGGTACCCGTTCACTCCTCAAAAACTTTTCATGGATGTCGCCGATGGGCATTGGTCGTACGAAAATCATAAAACTTACTTGTTGTAAAATTGTTGTTTGATAAAAACAAATTATAAGACGCTACGTTCGAGCTGAATTCGATCTTGGGTTATTGTACCGTTATTGTTTTTGTTAAAACGTCTACGAAACTCTTCGCAACAAAGGTTTTCGTCTCGGCGCACGCGCACCGCAACAATAAACAACGTTGTTCCGACGATTTACACAAAACATCACGTCCTGATGATATTGTGATCGTAAGTACGCGCAATAACCCGTTCCGGGGTATACGCAAACGGGTCGCCCCTCGAACGCCCACTGTAATAATAATAAAAAAAGAATTCTCCCGATGGGTTTTTTACCCGGTTTGTATTTATTACACCCGGTTTACAACGGCTACGCGCTACCGTGGCGGGAGGAGTATGTGCCGGGTAACGATGATGACGATTGGTAGGAGGAGGGGGTTGTTGCGTGCCGTAATATGTTATGCGTAGCAACTTAATTAGAAACGAAAAGAATACATATAATTTACCGCGTCTCTGAACCGGGCCAATTGTACGCGATACCATAACGGATATTGCAACGACGACTGTAATAACGATGGTAACGGTTTTAAATCATTACGATAATGTTCCGACCGAACGCGTGCAGCAGTGGTATCGGGCGTTGGACGGGCGCGACGGAATACGTAACGGATACATGTATCGAATTTCGATCGATAAACGCGCGCGCGCGTTTAAACTCCTGCCTTGCAGTCTCCAATTCCGATGCGTTCACCAACGGTATTCGAACCAGGATCGAAATACTAATGTCTCGCAGCCGGTACACCAGGGACGTATTTAGACTTACTTCCTGGGGGGGGGGGGACTACTCAAATTTTTTATTTAATTCAGGCTCGAAAATGTAAAATTGTTGGTAATGTTCGAATCAGATGAATCCTTAATGTTTGTGTTTTTTAATTTTTTTATCACCTAATGCCGGATCCACTTAGAATCGACTTTTGTGTAGTTCTTTTTAACACCAGTCTGTGTTTTGAAAGTTACCCCTGTGTTTTATTTGATTTTTCACTAAGCATTGACTCGACAAAAAGCCCAATTCAGTATTCACAGCCACGCGTAATTTGATTTCGTTATAAAATGATCCGCATTAAAAAAAATTTGAAATGTGTGTCTTACATATAATCGATTACTTAAATACGAATCCAGGGGGGAGGATCGTCCCTTTGCTCCTTTCCCCAAAAAAAAAAAAAAATACTCCCATGCGATACATACGCGCCAACTTTTCACTACTATTCATGTATATAATAGCACCGAACCTTTTTTGTATCTGTATAAACCCTACTTATGGGTACCACTCACCCACTCACCGAAAAATTATAATTAAACAGCAAGTATTGTGCACGTGTGAACTATACGAGTATTTACAATCCAGTAATAATCATATAACGTTATAGAATATTTTATCATACAAATATATCTAGCGCTCAATAGGTGACCATACGCGAGAGGATTTCATGATGGATTAAGTTCTTAGGTCCTCGGCAGATGCAGTCCATCGGACTAGGTCCTCAGTTGCAGGTGCGTAGTCAGAGAAGGGGTGTTACAGGTTTAGTAACACCCCGCCCCTTTAACCGTATTATACTCAAGTCTTATAAATATGAAAATCCATCATAAACCGTGATAAAAACATATTTATCATAGCTAAATATATACACAACAATAACTTTAAGCAGAGATCCAATTTCTCATCACATCGTTTTGTCTAATAAACCAGAGCCACGGCTTTGTATCGCTAACGGCTTTGTATTGGTTTTGTATCGTATCATACGCGATATAAAATAGGTACACATGACAAAAATGTACATTTTAAATTTTAATAAAATATTTAAATACTATCTCATAGAATTGTACATTACACATGAATAGATATTCGTGTGTAATGTACTGATGTGTTTGTATGCTTGTACAATAAAGTTCACGTAAAGTAATTATTTTTTTGTGTAATTGAAATTTTGAAATTTATAGCTACGCGCCTACTCAGTTGTGTCCACTTACGTGAAAATAAGAGTTAGCTACTTTTCACGGATCAAATCTACTATGTCCGCTGATTAATGGAGGAAATTCGTTGACTGAGGACCAAGTCATCTGATCTTTCAAACCGTTTTGAAAGATATATACAGTGATATATATATTATAGTGACGCTGAACTCATTTGGAAGATGGGCTGAATACCCTAGAACGTTTTTAGGTGGTAAGCGGGTGGCTTAATAGGTGCCCAAACACGAGAGGATTTCATGACAGATTTGGTGGATTAAATCCTCTAAAAATTCTTACCATGCGTGGTGTTAAGCGGATTCAATCCGTTGCAAGCGAAAATCCGACGGATTTAGTCCTACATATCAAATCTCTTGCTTCTCCGCTAGCAAGAAACGTCCGGTCTGTCGGACCTAAATAAGAAATTATTATTTATTATTATCATACAATGACATTGGGTTCATTTCCGCTCGATTCTTGTAATAATGAAATATGACCAAACAAGTCCTTTCTAGCGAAACAATTTTTTTTTGTCGAAGGCAAATTATTTCGTTGTCCATTGTTAATTTATTTGTTATTATGTCAATTATAAAATATACATATTATGTATATCGTGAGTATAATTAGTATACAATATTATGACGATATTTCATCGTTAATGCGCTGTGATATTGAAATCTATTCTAACTGCACATCACATTCGGACGAAAAGTTTACGTTTCACCGTCGGCACGTCGACTCCATCCGTAGACAGTATGTCTTACACCGGCGGAATACATATGCGTCGAAATGAGATAAGAAAAAAAAATAATCCATACCGTATGAATGCGCCAAAATCATGTTTTTGTTTCCGTGCGCCGCAGTATCTAATGCTTTTTTATGCCCTCGAAGAGTGTCACGCAGCAGTTTCTCAGACGATAAGTGGAGCACACAGTTGCATTCCCTACGTACAGTTCCAAAAAAAATACTAAAAAGATTTTCTACTTTATCTCTAATGGTTTGAGATGTATCAATGTAGCATGATTCGTCATTAAAGTATATAACATTTTATTTTGCCAATTGAAAAACATTAACTATAGTTCATACTTTTAAATTAAGTTTATTTTTTCTAACATTTTTCTTGAACCGTATGCAGTTCGACAATTATTTGTTTTTGACCCGAGTGCAGATCGACCGTTGCATATTTTTAATTCAAATGCAATGCGTCCTTATACCCGTCAGTAAGTCCTTTAAGTTTATTTGCATTGCAAAATTCCTAAGGTTGAAGCCGTGCACGGGTACTTTCCCGCGAAAACGATATATTATACCGTTAGACGTTGAATGTTATATTGATTCGACAATTTAACTACGCGTTAATTTCCAACTCGGAGTTAATCATACTTGAATATAATATTATAATTATTAAAAATACTCCTCGTTAACAACACGGATTTATGAGTGAACTTTGAAAGTTCACTCGTGTGACTGACATTTCGATCATGTTCGATTATGGTACAAATGTCAACAAAAATAGTCTGCGAAAAGTTGTTGATGCAAATGTTATGGTCGAACATTAAAATGTTCATTGTGTTTATAAAGTTTTCAAGTGTGGTTACTGCACGAAAGTTTAATACGCTGTGTGTGTATAAAATCCGACAAAAGGATGTATACAATTGTCGGTACGTTTCAAATGAATTTCAATTGAAACACCGGTACAACGAAAACCGTCGAAGGCGGACTCTAAATAAGAAACGGAAATCCGCCGATTCTTAGCCAACATTTCTTCGCGTATTAATAGCACGAGAGTTTATCAATTTTCCAACGTGTCTAGGAAACGTCCAGGAAATGTGTCTAGACTGGACAAAAAAACGTTTTGGTCCTCATCCCGATAACGCGTCGACTTCCTTTACGGATGATAATATTAAAAATATTTTATAACCGAACAGCACTTCTGTTCACATCAAGATCTATGTATAAAAAATAATGCGTGCGTTGTCGTGTACATTTACTTGTGATGAGTTGAGATCTATGCCTATGAATCATAAACGATTAAGAACAGGTAATTGTTTTTTTTTTTTAATTTCACTGATGTCCCGCCCGGCCGATGATATTCTGCACTGCGAACCCAGCAGCTGATTCCTGTATGATCTGTACGACAATTATCGTAATATATTATTACAAATCGATGGCTCGCGAACGGATTATATTAATACCGTCGCTGAGTCACGCCGTCGTTGATATCGCACGTCCGAGTAAAGTCCGTACCCGTGAGCAGCCACGTGCATGGGATGTCTTTGTGAAACCGTGATGTGAAACAACAATAACTATTATGAATACACATACTCGAAGTAAAATAACACAGGTCAACGGGGTTAGGGTTTGATATTAATTAATATTATAATCGCGCAATGTCATTGCTCGTCCGGCCGTACCTTACCAGTGTAATGATCATTACTCATTACTCATCAGTCCAGAGCAAAGGTTTTCGAACGTTTAAACTCATAATTTGAAATTCTACAATATACGATAATTAAGCACAAAATAGTGTATTGCACCTCGATATTAATAGAAACCGTCCGTAATATGATTTTTTACGAACACGAATCGATTTTTTATGTCTTAATTCATACTTTTTCGAAACCAGTCATTACTGCTGTTTAAACGAACGCTTCCGACATTTAAGCATTTCGTTTTGATCGAGACGAATAAATTAAAATTAACCGTTATAGTTTCATACCGTATATTATGATCCGGGATGGTTTATTAACTATATACTATAATCCATTTTGTCGGTTGAAAATAAATTCTATACCACGTGATAAAATACGTATTCATACGTAGAATGAAAATGAATTTTTCTCAAAATAATAATGTAACGTTTTCTGACGAATATAAAATACTGTGGACTACTTTCTACGTAAGACCGTCAACATTTTGTCAACCATTAATTTATTTATTTAAAAAAATAATAAAGCAGATAATAAATAATATTAAAATAGGTTAAATTATTTATAGTTTTATAAGGAATAATTATAATTTAAATATTTTATAATGAATATAAATATATATATGTATATACAGTGTATTCAATGATAAAGGTAACACGAAATATTTCCAACGCATCACCTTGTATTTAATTCGGAGTTTTTTTTTACCTGTAAAAGGACTAAAATTTACATTTATTTTTGAAAAATTTTTAACATTTTTTCCCCACGAATGCTCGGTAAAACAATTTTTTTTTTTAAATAGCAGCCTCTATTTTTAAGTTCATATTTGGTTTACATTAATTTTTTTAAATCACTTTGACTTATAAAGTTTTGTTCTGTCTTTAAAATTGACCAATTGAGTGTGAGTTAGAATTTCGACATACGAAATGTGTATTTATCGTATTTTCTATCAGTCTATCCATGGTTTTACAATAATTCATGCGATTTATTATATTTTTTCTGTAAAATTAATTTCTGTATAATTAAAATTAATGTTTTTATGTGCATAACGTTTAAATTATTTACACAGAGTCATTAATTCAAATAATTACTCGTAAATGATAAATGTGTAAATTTATGGTTGATTAACGAATTAATTCTAAACAAATTTACACATATTATTCTAAATTTAATTAATCTGAAAAACAAATCGCTATCAATTGGTCAATTTTAACGATAGAAAAAAACTTTATAAGTCAAAGTTATTTAAAAAAAATTAATGTAATTCAAATATGGACTTAAAAATAAAGGTCACTATTTAAAAGAAATTTGTTTTACTGAACATTCACGGGGAAAATTATTAAAAGTTTGAATTTTTCAAAATAAGTGTAAATTCAAGTCCTTTTACAGATTAAAAAAAAAAAACCCCAAATTAAATACAAGGTGATGCGTTGGAAATATTTCGTGTTACCTTTATCGTTGAACACACTGTATACTAAATTATTTCAATTATTAGAAAATAATTAAATACACTAAAAAAATGCCGAACAAATTAAGATAAGAAAATTCAAAATAAAAATTAGTTATTCAAATTCGTCTGTCATTACATTATTAGCTAAAAATTATTGTAAAGATGATTGAAAAATAAATACGAATATTAGTAATACACTAATCCTAGTACGTAGTAATAGACAGTATACAATAAGCAAAACATTTGTTAATTTAAAATAATTATTATTAACTATTTTGATTTGATTTTTATTGTTTAAAGAGTATCAGAATTGAAATAATTTTACAAGTTTAAAAATTAATCGTTTGCGATATTTAATTATGTATATGATTTGAATCAGCTTAGCAGAGTTATCCAAAATAATGAATTTGTAGTATTTATTTTATAATCTGATGAAGTTTTGTAGCAGTCACGGTTTTCATCACTACTATTCTGTTTTGTTTCCATGAACCGTGCTCTAACGGAGGCTTATAAATTATAGTGAACGTTTTCAAATAGGTGTTTTATCCAGTCTCGAAAAGGGGTTAATACCCTTGTGCCGTTGTAAATTTGTTTGGCCCTCGTAAACTTAGAATTGGGCCTTTAGGCGGTCCATAATAATTAGATCTAAGCATTAAACATAAAATATTGTTCTGAACGAGTATAATTTATTGGTATGTTTATGAATATTTAAAGTGAACGATTTTTATGAAACACGTATAAGGTATCTAAGTATATGCAGAATATATCAAGATGAAATTTTTTGTTTTTTATTTAATAATACGTCATTGCAGTGGCGCGTAATGGTGTTTTTCGAATAAAATTACTGTTTCGTTGGGTACGTTTAAAACATTATTAAATGTTTGTGATTATATTTACTACGTATGCGTATCGTGGAAAAACATTGATTTGTATACAATAACCGAACTGCCGGCAGTGGCAAACGTTTCCGTACGAATCAAATACTGCGACGACCAGTGACGGGAGAACCGTTTGGAGGAAAACGGTGACACGCGTACATCACAATATTATTCTTACACGCGTAGACATACGCTGTTATGTCCGTACGCGGACAAACACAACGGTCCTTCGTGTGTTTTCTGTGCGCGCATCGTTTACGTAAACTCGTCGTCGGCACGGGGATCGATTCCCGACGGGGTATGGGTTCGGGGTTAAAAAGAGAACAACGTTACGCAGTACGTCTGGACGGCGAGAGCCGGGATTCGGAGGTAACGAATACTTCTCGAAACCGACGAGATTCGATTGGTTATCGACGGTCTGGTGCAATGCGATCGGGCAAAAGGATTGCGTAACTGTAAGCGTTTTATACGACTCACAATAGCATCGCAACGCGATACACTGAACCGTCGGGTACGGTACAGGCCATCCGTACCGTTACGATGCGTCGGATTTTTACACGGAGTCTCGTCCCCTCTCCCTGCACCGGACCAGTGCACGCGCATGCGTCCCCGCCGGGCCGACCGTTGATTGAAACACATCACGAGCCTTACAGAGATAAGGAAAACCACGACGGTAACAATTAATACGGCGGTTTCCCTTCCGGACGAGAACCCAGATTAGGGACCGAATAAATAAGCCGCGGACCGTTGGACCGAACACTAGTCATCGGTTGAACGCGGACATCCGAAGTGATTGCGGCGTTTTTCTCCGTTTTTCTTTTATCTGTTATTACTTTTCGGTTACGTTACTTCAGTTAGCAAAAATGTCGGAAGACGCATTCATCGTGGCGCCGACTAAAAAACACACGGGCACCGTGAGTAGAACAATGATATTAATCGATCCGCTCGTTTGCGTGTCGAAACGCAGCGAGACCATGAACGGGATTGTAATCGCGTGTTTTCCACTGATTTCAGGTCATCTTCTTGCACGGGCTCGGCGAAAACGGGTACGTTTATGCGTGAGAAATTTTAACCGATATTTTTCCCAATTTTTTTTTTTTTTTCAAATTTTTACGAACCCGTTAGTTTAGTCATCAGATACGTTTTCATTAATATCGCCCAAATGCGTGTGTTGCACGCCGATCAACAAAAAAAACTTACCGGAATTCGTACGAGCGGTGAAATAAATCTCAGTAATTATTTAATGCGTACACTTTATTTGTATATTTATTTTAATTGGATCCAAGGGCTTTTACCGAAAATGTCTGCACACATTAAGTATATTATAATAGTAGTCCGTTCAGTGGTTTAGAAACAAATTGAGCAAGGTGAAAAAACTATATTTTTTTAACTTTTAATGCACTCGTAAACTCGAACACATTAATAAAAAAAACAATCGCTCAGCCTGTATACTATATTATTCCGTATCACATGTTTACAGTTCAAGATTATATGGTCCGGGAGTAAATTAATATAATTATTATACATAAAACACTGAGAATGAAAAAATGTTTGCCTATGTTTTATTAATTACCAACGTAAACGATAAGATTATTATATTGGCCAACAGGTACAGCAAAACAAAAAAAGTAAATACATTTTAACATATTATTGGTAAGATAAACAAATTATTCTTGACAGGTATTTAATATTTTATAATAATATATACAGCCTTCTATTTTATAATCGATGGTTGAAAAAACTTTTTTCTGTGTAATATAGTTATAATAGTTCAAATGTTTACATTTGATCATGAACTGGACCGATTGGTTTTTTTTATTCATATTTTTATCTGGTGTTGTTTTGCTTAGCAAAAAAATCGATTTCATTCCAGAGATTCCCAAAGATTTAGATTATGAGCTCATTCAATTATTTTCATCATCAAAGACCTTTGACCGGCATAATTTTTCAATTTATATGGTATATTGTTGCTTATGAAACACAAGAAAAAATTTAAAATAAACTTCTATACATTATTTGGTTTTTACTCATCTATATTAAATTTTTTCTGAATACACGATTGACTTTAAAGCATCCTTATATATTTTCATAATTTAATATTTATTTTCCTATCATAAGTTAGGTTGTATTAGTTATATGCTGCCGATTATTTTTAGCCAGTAAATATGTGTAAAATTCAAGTTACATTTTTTTTATTTTTATCCAATATACATAATATAATTTATATAAAAAATATTTATAGTCAGTATAAATGATAAACTTTATAATTTTTGGAGAAAGCTAGTGCTTGATTGTTGCTTTTTTTCTTCAAAAAGCAACGCATTCAACTTATACTTTGGTTCTTAAAGTCAAATCCAAAAGCTCAGTATTGGATACTGTTAGAGAGAATGTCTGTACTTCTTAAAGATAGAATATAGCAATTTTGTTGTATTTTATCAGATTTTCTTGTTCTTCATCATCTTCTTCATTGTCAATCTCTTCGTCCTTTTTACCTTGATTTTTCAGCATGAATATAACAGAGTCATAGGTCTGTAGTTACATTATAAAATATGCGTATCACAATTAAGTTATAAAATTTTTCATCGCTCAAATTGCACCACATACATAGTGTATAAGATCTAAATTGAATAACTCGTATTTTATGATACGTGACAAGATTTGTATCGCATGAAATGTTTATATTTATAGTTTAATTTGTATAGTATTAATTTGGACAAAAAAAAAATCTGTTGCGCTGGTCAGTCGAATCCTAAATAAAACCTGCAGGGTTCAATAGTTTGCTTGACACGTGACCGTTGACCACGTAGGTTAAGCATGAACGAAATGCTTGTTATCGCAAAAAAAAATAAACCATGTGATTCGGTGTACGAAAATAGTTCGTATTAAAAATATTTGTGTTCGGCAAGAAACCAACGCAAATGTAACTTTTGAATGTAATAGTTTAAAATCGTTTTTATTTTCGTTTTAAGCGTTATCGCTTCAAATTGATAACTTGTAGTTAATATACGGTTTAATCTGATCATATAATATCATATGATATAATCTGTTCAATACATATGTACTAATATACTATTGTTATCTTTCTTTTCCTCCAAGTCCGTATAATAATGTGTCTGTGTTATTATAATTAAACGTACGACTTAGAATCTCGCGGGGTTAACAATGAGGAATGCAACACACGTGTTCAATATTATCACTGTACCGCATAGTTATTATTAACTTAACTTAACTATTGATTGACCGTGTTCGGTGTATGATTACAGAGAGAATTGGAAACAAACGCTTGGGAAAATGGTCAAGCCCAACATCAAAGTGATTTGTCTCAACGCGTAAGTGAAATTTTCATATTATTATTGTTTTCTGCCGCGCCAGTGACGGATTATTGGTGGGGAGGGGGTCTTGCTTCCATCCGTAGGGCCTAAATTAGGTTTTTTTAACTCAAAAGTCAGGCTTGTTTCGGTAATGGAATCATCGTGACTTACACGCTGAAACGGCTTTCCTTTTCGAATTTTATCCGGTACGGTGCCACGAACTTTCGTCGGAGGGCGTCGAAACCAACTAAGGTTTTTTTTCATCCGGTCGTTACCGTTCAAACGCAAATCTAATTCATTTAGCTAACATGGTGATGACGAGAGTGTAAGAGAACTTGTGATTTTCCTTTTGATTTATTCGCTATACGTAAAATCAATGACGAAATTAGTAAATTCCAGGGAGAGGAAGAAAGAGAGAGAGAGAGAGAGAGAGAGAGAGAGAGAAAGAGAGAAAAGGAAATAAAAATCCGCTAACATAACCGTACTATAATTTGGGACAGACGAAGACGATTTCAAATAACTCGTACAAATCGGAACCCGTTTGCAGACAATATAATATATGACGGATCGATTTGTAAAGTCGGTTTGGGGAGAGGGGGGTTTGAGTTCCTCAAACTTTTATTTCGCGAGGGAGTCGGCGCGAAATGTCTATCACCTACAGGGGGTGAGGGTTTGTCCGTGAAGAAAAAAATCTGGCGGCACCGGATAATCCGATGCCGGTGGTCGCGGGAACTGAATAACATTGTTGACATTGCGTGTACGTGTTGCGCGCAGGTCGAAGATACCGTTGACGTTGAACAAGGGTTTCCCGACGGCCGCGTGGTTCGATCTGGCGTCGCTGGACGAGAACAAGATGGAGGACGACAAGAGCATCTTGAGGGCGGTGGACAAGCTGCACGACACGTTGGACGAGGAGATTGCGTCGTCCAAGGTGGCATCCACCAAGACCGTGTTGGCCGGTTTCTCACAGGGCGGCGCGCTGGCCATGTACGCAGCGCTCACCTACCACAAACGGCTGGCCGGCGTCGCGGTCATGTCCAGTTGGCCGGTGCTCCGACACACCCTGCCGGATGTGAGTGCGACCCCCGTGGTGGTGGTGGTGGTGGGGGGGAGGGGGGTAGTTTATAGCATTAATTTACAAAATCCTATCTCTCGGTTTTCCACGTCTTGTTGTTTCCAAGTGACTTTTAAAAGTTCCAATCAAGTTTGGTTACTTTTAACCGAATATTATTACTGGTCGAGATGATTTTTTTTTTTTTAACTAACGTCTTTCTTTGCAAATTTAACAACTTCCCATGATGTGATACTTCAAATCGATAAAAATCGGGTTTTCTTATCCAAGTAATTTTCCAGAGATTAAAAATTATATCTGTTTGAGCGAACTATTGTTTTTTTAATAAAAATAATTAGAATCACAGTTCTGTTTAACGCACCGATCATAAGTTTCAACAAGTATCTATCTACCATAAATAAAGATAGTTTTATATAAATATCATAAGTAATATACTAATACAGTAAATTATAACCTATTACAAATTTCTCTGGATGAATCAGGGACTAAAATTGTGTGCAGTACGACATACTTTGTGCAATACGCAATGTTAAGATGAACGAGTATCATCAGCAAAATCGAAAATACTATTTTAACTGTGTTACTCATTACTGTTAACGTTTGAAAGGCGAGTATAACAAATTCCTTAAAGTGTGTACTACGAAAAAGTATATATTTTAGCCTCTAGGATGAACTTCACTTAACGAATTAAAAGATTAATCAACTTGTCCACTATTGATTCATTTAATTTTGCTTACTACCAAAAAAAAAAAAAAAAAACATTTGACGTTGGAAAAATAACTTACTATAAATCCTACAATGGTATCCTGTTTATACCTGCAGCATTCATTTTATTTGTCGAAATAGAAACTGATTACATCATATTTAGTAATAAGTTATAAAAGTTAAAAAAATTACTTTTAATTCAACAAATACTCTATATCTATTTTGCACATCAGATTTGTACGTTTAATAACGTTTATTTATTTGAAATGTTTTGTGTTCTATAGGGGTCGACCAGTACGTTTTATTAGAAATTATGTCGTATAAATGTATTTTTTCTAAGTATTTTTTTACAAAATCAAATATTTCATCCCTTTACCAGGTTATATACGTGAATAATATATTATACGTGAATTGTTTTATTATATTTAAATATTTCAATTCAACATCCAATATCTGATTTCGTATATATGGTTAATGTAAGTTTTGAAAATAACTGACAACTATACACGATGAGGTACAGGGTTTATTTTAATAAATGTACACTCTACACCAGTGTTTCTTAAACTTTTTTGTCCGTGGTACCCTTTTTTATGACCACTATTTTCATGGAACCATCCTTTTTTAATTATTTTTATTAGCTTTTTACCTATTTTTATTTAACTTTTAACAATTAGTTATTACAGCGCAAAAATTATAATTCATACTTTGTTTAATAATACCATTTAATAGGGGTGAATGCAAAAAAAAAATATCGGAGGGGGAAATTGAAAATATGTAAAATGTTGATAAATAGCATGCTCATTATAAAGTATATATGTACCTATGTGTATTTTATTTATTAGTCCCATGGGAAACTGAAATAACTATTCAATTTGTAGATCAGGTATTTTTGTATATTTCAGAGGGTGGGGGGAACCCTTATGTTTGCACTTACGAAAATATATTTTTTTTTTTTTTCGTTTTCAAGGCAATCATCAACAACACCAACACACCGATGTTGCAGTGCCACGGTACCGAAGATCCGGTCATCTATTTCAAATGGGGTAAACTACTGGCCGATCAATTGTCAAAGGTAAACTCAAAGTTTGAGTTCAAAACCTATGAGGGCTTGATGCACGCGGTCAATGACCAGGTAACGTGTTTTGCTGTGTAACCGTGTTAACATTATTTCTTTAGAATCGAAATTGATTTCAACATATTCAAAATATACAACAAAATAACCCAAATCGTGTATAATGTTATAATGAACGTGGTTTGGGTACCATTGGTATATTATTAACTGGCTTAACATAATACTTATGGTAAAAAAAATATTAATTGCACTAGTTATTGTCATGCATTTTCAGATTTTCTTATTTAATATACCGCCCTGATATGATTTAAATTAATATCCACTGAAATAGTAGCACTCATTGGTACTTAAAAAATCGAAACTTGTATTGAGCAGACGAAGTATTTTATTTCTGTATTTCGCGAAAAAGAATACCGTTTTTCGATATTTTTATTCGAACTACTCTTACAGGCATTATTGATTTTTTTCGATAATCTATGCGTACTCCACCGATCTTAAGATTTCGTTTGAAATTAATAACAAACTGTTTTGATCACTCGAGACAAATAACTTCAGGTGTACGACGATATTGGCGGATTATATTTTTGCTATTCACACTCGACGATATTACTTATATAAAAGTGATTAAAATATACAACCCATTCGTTTAATGAAAATCGATAAAACTATTTCGAAAAGACGGTATTATCAGTCATATGTGAAAACCGACCATCTCTTTGTATTGGTCATTGAAATCGGAACGATAAAAGTAGTGTCCGTTACTGGTCTTCTGTTCGACATGCACAACTATATCGTCACACTAAGGCCGATTTCACGCACATATACCGATTTTATCGGAGACAAATACTAGTTTCACATTAGATCTAAAATGTTATAGCGATAAAAAATCATTTTCCGTATATATGTCACGATTTTATTCTATTTTTTAACAAATTTGTTTTCATAATTTTTTTCTAAATACTTATAAATCTCATTCCATTCGTTACTCTTTTTTGGTTCTATATTTATAACCGTCCGTCTTCTTGTCCTAAAAGCATGTCCTTGACTCCACCAACTCAATAAGAGTAGGTACGTTATAAATAAAACTCATTATAATATATAATAATAATTTAACAGTTTTATTGAAGATTAGTACTTGACTAATGTCGAAGAACAATATTAAAACGAACCAAAACGGTTGTTATCGGTTGTGTGTGAAAAAGAACTATTTGTATTTATTAGCCGATGAAATCAGAACGATAAATATACCTCCGATTTTGGTCGATTGTCCGATTTGCACAAAGATATCGTCATAATCAAACAATATTTTTATCGTATCGATAATAATGTGAAAATCGTTCATTTAAAATCACACAATTTTACTTCTACCAACACTGATTTTATCGGTGAGTGTGGAAACGTTCTAACACTTACTTTCTCGTTGGCACATCTGAGATCCGACTGCTTTATAATTACACATTGCTTGAACCTATTGTTGAGGTATAATCATCGGCTACGATTTCTCCATATCCATCCCAAATCAACTCGACATTTAAATAAAAACGCTAAAATATGAAAAATTGAAATTGCACATCACATTTATATTGCAACAGTAATGAGTAAAGGGGGGATTTTCGTTCTCCAAATAATTTTAAAATGTGCATTCAAATATGTTCCATAAAATTTCATTATATGCATATAAAAATGTGAAAACATCAAAATATGGAAAAATAGTAAATAATATTTATTTAAACCGTTAAAAACTTAAAATTAAAATCAAATGGATGAATTAAAAAACACTTATTTTATTGTTGATTTAATCTGAATAACTAAATTAATCATTAAAATTAATAATTTTTTAAATGTATGTAAAATGTATTTCGTTTTACTTATTTAAACGTGTATTACACTGAATAAACATTGTTTTTGGAATATTTTGGAAGTTTTATATTAAGAGGACGTTACACATTCGTTTCTTGTCACCTAAAAGCATGTACTCGGAGAATAGCTCTCTTTTGAGTCGTAGTTATCCCACAAAAATCTAATTTTAACCATTTATAGATAATAAATTTATCTGTGTTCCGATGTTGCATAATATTTATTAGTATACTACTGTCTACTTCATATTTATCAATACAGATATGATTTCAATAATTGCAATTCAAATAGATAATAATTCAATATTAAACATCCAGTGAAATCTAAAGATTCGGGATATGCATAACTATGCACTAATAAAATATAAATATACTATGAAAGAAAAATGTATCAGAATATGCAAATAAATGCAACATAACAATTTTGTTTTCATATTCTATAGATCGCAAAACAAATGTCTACCCTACTCTACAACTTTTATTATCAAAAGAAAAATATATGCTGATGCATAAACATCTGTCCTTTTGTAATGAGTTAAAATTATGTTAACAAGAATATGTTTGTTTTATTGTAGGAATTGGCAGACCTCAAAACTTTCCTCAATAAAGTGTTGCCGTGAGATAAAACAAATACTATCAAGTATGATTTGCCTCGACAGTTGCAGCAAAATCAATTAGTTTTTTACACAGACCGTGTATGGAAAAAAAAATCATTAATTAGTTTTAAAATTGTTCATTATATGTGTAAGTATACGATCGTGTATTCATATATTATATATTGTATATTGTTGTTATCATCGACATTCATTATTTGAATCGATGCATCGACATTGCTATAAAACGTTTATATCTATAAGACGCGATTAATTATAACAATGAAATAAAAATTTAGGTATTAATCGGCTAATATATATATAATATATGTTTGTCCTGTATTTTATTTTTTATTTTTTTAACCCGAAGGTTGGTTTGCAACTCTTCTTCTCCATTCTTCTTGGTCACTCGCTACTTCTTTTAATGCCCTATAGTCTCCAACTCCTGCATCCTTTTTGATTTTCTCAATAAAAGTGTTGCGAGGTTGCTCAAGTGATCGTTTTCCTTCAATCATGCCCTCTAGTATTGTACTGTGTAGTTCTTTATGATGTCTTATGAATGTCCTATCTTTTTCTATCTTCTATCTTTCTCCCGAATCCATTAATGAACGTTCTTCGCCGACTATTTCCAGTGCATCATGGTTACTTTTTTTTTCCCATCCAGCTTATTTTTTGCATACAAAAAAAATCCAAATCTCAAACGATTCTAATATTTTTATTTCTGTTTCATTTATAGTCTATGTTTCACAGCCCTATAGGACTATACTCCAGACATATGTTTTAATGTGTCTTTTCCTAATGTCGATGTTCATCCTTTTGGCCGTAAATAGTTTGGATTTTTTACTGAACGCTGATTTTGCCATTCTTATGCGTCTTTTTATTTCTCTTGTGTCTTTCTCATCTGTTATAATCATACTACCTAAGTATGAGAATTCGTTTACTTGGTCAAGTTTATAGTTATCTTGATATATATCAGTAATTATGTTTTGGCGTTTTCTTGCACAAGTTAGTATCTTCGTATTTTTTTCATTGTTTCATTCTTAACGTCTGTGCTATTTCGTTGATAGCTCTCTGTAATCTTCTGCACTTTTAGTTAATATTATTATATCGTCAGCAAAGCGTATCATAGAAATATTTCGCTTCCGATTTTAATTTCAATTTGTTGTCTTATTAATTTTGATTTCACCATATTGATTATTTTTTCTGTATCTTCCTGTATTTTATTTCGTTTTCATTAAATATTAATGATTATACACACGCAGCAATTCAGTATTCGCATACATTTCACCTTCTCGGCCACATTTGTGCACATTGTCTTGGCTCGGGCAATAAAAATAATGTATACATACCGGTGTAGACATTGCACCCGCTCTTATCGCAGCCGTTTTTTATAATTTTTTTTTTTTCGTATGTTTTTTATTTTAAACGTGCGTTTCAAAACCACTGTTCATTGCGTACACACACACACGCACACGCACACACATATATACATACACGCACATTCACACGTCCGCGCGTGCGCACCGTCGGTGTATGTTCGCCAGTATTTATTAACCTCTTGTCCAAAGTCACCAAGTCTTAATTAACAATGTACACGCGTACTTGTACGGTCAATATCGCAATAACGGGTATCAGCTATTCCGCGCTTCGGACGTGCCGGGTCGTCCGGGTTCCCGCGGTTGTATTATTATTATTTTTGTACGGTCGTCATACGCACGAACGCATTGTTACGGTGGGCAGTGGCGACGCAGAAATATCAATATTTGTACGTTACACAGTAAATACGTGAACGGGACCGTGGGAGGTAACTAATAACGAATAGCACGTCGAATAAGCTCCAAAGTCTAAATCTCCCGAATCTTATCGATGTATCACAGGAATCGTACGTCGCACGGACTACGCGATTTTTAACGTGTGTGAAGTTAGCCCCCCCACTATAAAAAAAACTTTCCAAAATAATTGTAACCTTATTTTCTTAATTTGTAACTATTTGTAACCAAGTTTTTAGAATTTGTAACCTCATATTTTTCAAGCTACGGGTACTTTCTCAATGAGGGGCTAACTTCACGCAGCCCCCCCAATTCAACGAAATCGTCCAAAACAAATTGTAACTTATAAAGCCCAATTTGTAACTATTTGTAACCAACTTTTTAGAATTTGTAACCTCGGCCTTTCCGAGTAATAATAAATTTCTCATGAGGGGCTGGCCCCCCCCAATTCAACCGAATCGTCCAAAACAAGTTGTAACTTATAAAACTCAATTTGTAACTATTTGTAACCAACTTTTTGGAATTTGTAACCTCATCAATTTTTAGTACCGATGGATTTCCCAAAGAAGATAACTGAATAAAAAAAATAAGTTTTTAATTTATAATATTACCCAGTTCAATCAATTCGTCTAGAACAGATCGTAAGTCGAAGAAAATAAATCTATATTTAAGAAAAACAAAATCTAGAATGAATAAATGTCTTAATTAACTAGAATTTTACTTTTATTTTTATTTGATTAGGCTAAAATCTTAAATTAAAGATATTTTACAACATACTCAAATAATAAACGTATAAAATAAATTGTTACTTCTCGTAACTTATTATGAGAAGCCACTTCACATTCATTAAAATTCAATAGTATAAAATAAATTATTAAGTAGATTAATGTAAATATTTCTTTGTATTATTAAAATTATTTTTTAATATAAATATACACCTGTTAGAGCCTTACAAAAATAAATAAAAAAATTAATTTCGGGAAAAAAAATTAATTAAATTTTAAAACGCTTACAAATCTAATATACTTAATCTGATATTTTTACATAAAATAATAGATGTGATTTTACATATTTGGATTCTGTACACTTATATATTGTTCTTTTTTTCACCAAGTTATTATGTATTTCCCAATAATCTTTAACACGTTTGCAGTGTGTTACGTAGTGGCCCATGTTTTTTACATCTGAATCTCCAATGTATGAAATTATTGACTGTAGTGAAAACCTAAATAATAAATTATTTATAGTATTAGTATATAATAAATTACCTCCTAATATATATATATATATATGAATAGCTATTATTAGCATCTAAATATTTACCTTTCTTTTCCAACAAACAACTTTGATAGTATATCATTGACTAAGATTTTATTTTCATTTATCGTATTATCTTTAAATACGTCTGTTTCCAATAAAATATGTTCCTGCAATACTCTTATGGAATTTCTACTTTTTTATTTGCAGTTTGGACACCATTTTTCTTTTTTTTCCGTAATATATTTAATTAAATATTTATTTATATCTTCTAAGTGTCCACTACTATTGAACAATTCGTTGAGTATTATTGTTGCATCATAAAATACGGTTTTTGTATTACAAATGGTACATTCCAATGTTTATATACTGCTAGGTATATCAGAAAGAAGCTTGTTACTTAAAGATATAATATTGATATTTGCGTCCAACATTGAGGTTCCGGATTCTACTGGTGACTTTTTAAAAAATCCACTTTCTAGCAGCAAATTACCTCGTTGTTGATAAGTAATGCTTGTTGATCCATGAAGAGCTACATCTTTGCATAATCTTATAAAAGGATTCATTTTATTATTATCAATATATAACTTATAACTTTTGCTATCGATGTAACTTACTGTTATTGCTACTAAAAGCGAATCAAAAGCACACGTGTTAAATAATATCAGAATTTTTTCTTTATTTACTTTAACAGCGGGTAAAAGATTTCCGTTTAATATCACTGATAATGAAGTTGATCGTAATCCTGAAGTGTTTAGTACACGACGAATATCTGAACATGGACTTGTATATTTTGATAATCGTTTGGAATTTGTTATTTTTTTTTTAATTTTGATAGGTTGGTCTGCTTTATTTCTCCAATTTTCTTGTGTTCATCTGTTATCATTATATTTAAATCAGATTTATCTGAATTGATAGAAATATCATCATCACTATAAAATTCCGATTCAACATCATTACTTATATCACTATTTATATAAATTTCCTTATTTATTTCATTACCATATATCATATTAGTACTACTGTTGTTTGATTTAAAATCATTTTTCGATTTATAATCTTGAATTTTGTTAACTTGTAATGATCTGGCCATTTTTAATTCTCCTTCTATCGATAATAAATGTGAACCAACAAAACGGTCTATGGTGCTAAGTGATTGTCTCAATTCATTTTTGGAATGAGAAAAATATCCTTCGACTGGTGCTCAAGTGGCCGTTTCATACTTTGATTTATAGTATCTAGCCATTATGTTTGTCCAGGGAGGAAAATCTTTGGTAATCCGAAGAAGAGAAGCACAAAGCCAGGTAAAAAGTACCCGTTCAAACGATCACCACGTGTATCGGAGAGAACTGCTACACGTTCTTTAATACTTTTAATAAATGTATCCATATTATTTGAAATATTATTAAAACATTGAACATTATTTTGAATATCTTCATTTTCTTCAACTATTTCTTGGTCATCTGAAATTATATTTTCTTTGAAATCAACATTTTCGATTTGTTTTAAAATATTTTCTCTGAACTTTTCTGACGAAGTGTAATATTTTGTACCTTCTATATTACCATCAAATTATGAAGATGCAATTACTAAAATTTCAGTTAACATTGTTTTAAATTCATTAAGTGTTTTTGATTTTATAAGGAGAATTATGGCTCTGACGTAAAATTCTTTAATTTGTCCGTGACTTCTTACCTTAAAACACTTCCATCTACAAATCATTTTAATTAAATGGGCAATATCCAAACGCACATAAACATATAGTTTAGAATTTGAAACAATTACACTATCTTCTTCATCTTGAAGAATCTTCAAACTCATTTCACAATATTGTATCTTAGATAAACCATAACAGAAAGAACGTGTAACAGCTCCTATAAGTGCATTTGAATAATCAACCACAACTTCATATGGTGAAGTAGCACCAGCTCTTATCCATTGACTTAACCAATAAGTTATAGTTGCTAAATCTTGTACTTCTGAGAGCATTTGACACACTGGTACTTGAATAAATCCATCATTTAAAACTGCGACATATAAAAAAATATGTGATGATTGTAATTCCTGTGATGTTCTATATATATTTCTTACGACACTTCCTGTTGCATCAATACAAAGTCTACAATTACGCAATGAATTTGTTTTTGATTCCTTGTAAACAACCATCTGATACGGAGACCAATAATGGACGATTACTGGATCAATACTTATGTTATGAATTGATCCAGCATAAGGAACTGTATGTTTCATTTCCACTAAGGACAAAATTGGATTTTTTTTTACGATTTCTAAATTTTTATCTCGAAATTCTTGTTTAGCCTTTCTTAATAAATTTGTCTGATAAATGTTTGGTGGTATTATATCTCCAAAGTCACATTTTCTCCTTATTTGATCGTTTCTCCAAGTATTTGCACGCAGGTGTTGTAGATCTTCTCCAATACTATATCTTTTTTCTCCATTTAAGTTCCTTTTTAAATTATTATTTAGTACTATTCCTCTAGTATCTTTGGTTTTTAAAATAAGTTTTAAAGGTTGATCTTCGAAAGGACGTTTAATTGCTACACCTTTAAGTTTGGCATAACATTTATCAGTTTTACAAGTTGCGTTAAAAACTAAAAAACATTTAGCAGATTCACTGTTATAAACTTTACACCTCTTAAATATGTAACAACATGGCAACTTGTGTATTTTTACAAATTCATCAAATATTATATTTGATCAAACGCCTGGTTTCAATACTGAATATTTTCTTTTATTTTTTCCATTGCCATACTCAACATCGATCGGTTTCATTTTTTGATACGCTTCATACGGAATATCAATATGAAAAGTTTTAAGACTTTCATCGCCATCAAAATCCAAATCCATTTCTTCATCTTTAGACTCTTCGGTAAAACTAGAATTTGACATATTACTTTGAATATCTGCAGATTAGGTTATTCGAACATAAAAATAATAGAATTAATAACTTCACAAAAAATGTATTATGTTTAACTTACCTTTTTTAGTGCCATTCTTAATATATTATTATTAATTAACTTAATTAATCAATTGAAAAAATTGTGGTATAATTACAATTTCACTGCACTGCATTTATTGAAGTACAAAACACAAATGATGGATATGGTAAAATAATATTTGGCAATAATAAAAATTAAAAACAAAAATAATACAATGTGAAAAAACTAATTATATATATTGTACACGTCGTAGGCATATCGTTAAATCAGGCATATAGTCAAATCAAATAAAATTAAATACCTAATTCATTTATTTTCTTCAACTTAAGATCTGTTCTAGACGAATTGATTGAACTGGGTGATATTATAAATTAAAAACTTATGTTTTTTTATTCAGTTATCTTCTTTGGGAAATCCATCGGCACTTAAAATTGATGAGGTTACAAATTCCAAAAATTTGGTTACAAATAGTTACAAATTGAGTTTTATAAGTTGCAATTTGTTTTGGACGATTTCGTTGAATTGGGGGGGCTGCGTGAAGTTAGCCCCTCATTGAGAAAGTACCCGTAGCTTGAAAAATATGAGGTTACAAATTCTAAAAACTTGGTTACAAATAGTTACAAATTAAGAAAATAAGGTTACAATTATTTTGGAAAGTTTTTTTTATAGTGGGGGGGGCTAACTTCAAACACGTCGATTTTTATACGAAAAAAAAAAAGAAAAAAGATTACCGTCCATTATCAGGCCCAGATGACCGCCTCCAAAAAGTGCAGTCCGTGGTGCAGGTGGTTCATCCTAGCGTTACGTAACGGCCTAACCACTGGAGTTATTCACGGTTTAAACGGAGGAGAAAAAAAATTGATAAACTAATAACAACAGTTCGTGCAATTCGCTGCGCAAGTCTAAATAAAATACGCGGTCTGAAACGGATGTGAATGTGCGGAAATTCGCTGTAAAACCGTCCGATCGCTTCGGTCCCGAACAATATTTGGTAGAAATAATATTCAACGTTGCATTACACTCGTGACCGGCGTGTAGGACACTACCATATAACGCGGAATCTTTGCTATTGTTATTTAATACTTTGCTATTATAAACGTGCTATCGTAGCGAAGACTGCAGTGCAGCTGACAGTGATTTTACGCGATCGTTATGAATTCGATTAGGTACGTTCTATACTGCGGGAGACAAAACCGTTCTGTTAAGCTCATGATTGATGCTCTTTTTGGAAGAAGAAAAATTAACATTTTACCAATTTTAACGTATAAATAACTTTCAAGCGAAAAATTTAAAACGTCACTCTACAGGTAGTGTTTTATTTATAGAAAAAAAAAATTGAAGCCTTTACAATGAATTTACTGAATGGTTTTGTACCGCAAGCAAGGTATTTTTTCGCTTAAACTACCGGTGTGTCTGTCACGTCATCGTATGTTTCAATGCAGGATATAGTATTCTAATATCAACATGACAGTTTTACAACTCACAATTAGCCACTCGTGTATATTGAAACGAAACCTATCTACAAACTGTGTTTGTTTGACGTATTCTCTGCAGTGATCATGTAGGTGTTAACAATTAACGTCGAAATGATATATGTTACCAGTGACGTATCCAGAATTTTTTTTTTTGGGGGGGGAGTGGTTAGTTAGCTTATTCTTAGTATGTAGAGTAAACGATATCTTAAAAATAATGTCGATGGATCATTAAATTAATTAAACGTCGAAAAATGTTCGAGGGGGGGGGGGTATAACCCCTAACTACCCCCTAGATATGCCACTGTATGTTACCATTTGATCAAGGCTACTCGATCGATTTCTTTGCACTTTGTAATTTTCTAGATCCTTCATTTCGAATTGTTTAACATGAATAGAGTTTGAACGATTGGATTTCACCGATTTGATAAGCTCCGTTGTGTATTGCTCATGACTAATGTTCGAAGAACGCGCGTAGATCCAATAAATCAAAGTGTTCGATCCTTGTCAAAAATAATTATAATTACGTTATAATATATTGGACTATTAGCCTGTTAATTGTGTTGTGTAATATATATTATAGTCGGGTTTTGGGATGGAGAAGGAGGTTTTATCAAAATGCATATCCGTAATTACGTTTGAACAAAGTTCGTTACCTAACAATTAAAATATGGTTATTTTATGAACTCGGTAATTGTACTGACGAGTTTTATTGAATACTGTTGTAAATATTGAAAATTTAACTCACCGCATGAGTTATCAGTACACAGTTTCTCGTATAGTTTTGTAGTGTACACATTTCGCACCGCAATACCATAAGACGTGTAACATATGTTAGTCATGTGCATTTGATTTGTGCAGATATGGTACAAGCAAACACTCAACGGGGTCGGACAGCTAAGGTCGAAACGAATATAAATTAACATTTTAAGGGTTTTATTTCAAAAACTGATCACATTTTTGACGGATTTTTGATTTCTTTTTTTTTTTTTCGTTAAAAACATAAATATGTTTCCGCAGTTGGTAGAAAATAAAAAAAATATTTAACTTAAAACGTTGTAAGTTATACAGCCCGCTACAGTGGCAACGAGTTCATAAAACATTCTTAATATTATGAATTCATATTAGGTTTAGGTTTTCGCTGTGTTTTGAAAAATATCTTAACATTTTTTTTTGTCCCAGAGTTATTTAAAAGTAATCGTAATTAGTTAGTTTTCCATAAAAAAATATTATTCACAACCGATGTTGGGTACCGCTAAACCGATAACATTTCGCTCATGATCGCGGCCACTTGGTTCATTCGTGATTTCTAGACTATTGGAGAAAGTTCGATCGCGCAACGTCCACGATCGACGTAACATATCATACTCGTACTCTTAGACGGCTTAGACGAAACGATATTATGTAGATGTGCTAGCGTACAGTACGTCATTCGAAAACCCGTCAGGTTAGACTCTTCGTGTTATTCATGCATTACGATCGATTCGGGTCCTATATAAAAATATCAAAAACACTATCAACGTGTTAAAGGTCGGACGTTTAACGAATAAATCAATTTGTTCGCACCAAGTGCGTAGAACTACGCGGTGTTATTATACACCGTCATTAAATGCGCATTGTTGACGATAACACGCAATGGCGGCGAACCCTAGTCGTATGTTCAGGTAGGATATAATGCTCCATTTCTTAATAATACTTCAGTGGTGGACACGAGCTGGCCCAGTCTCCAGTGGTTGGGTCAGCATGTCGATTATAGTTATTGTGAACTATAAACAAAAACTGTAGGTAATCAACTCGTCGGTACACACTGTCCGGTAAATCAAACCGTGTGTGTCTTATTTATCTAATGATAATCTTGTTCGTGTAATGCAAACATTAATAAGATTCTAAATCCAATTGTTTGTAAGGTGGTTAGGTCTCATCTCGTATTATGTTCTTACGTGCTCTACCTGAATTGTTTGGTTTCGGATGGATTAGATTATCGTGGTGGGTACGCTCAGTGCCGTAGAAATTGCGCCCGGAGCGAAACTTCAAAATATGTCCATATGTATTTTAAATTTAAAAATATTACGCTTATTAAATATTATTTGCAACGATTGCTTTAATGAATATAAAGGATGTTAAAGATTTTGTAAACAAAATATACGACATTGACCGTTGTAATTTTTAACATTAAATGCAAGATTTTCATTTTTGCGCTCTCCTTGGAATTGCGCCCAGGGCGTGGGCACCTCTCACCACCCCCTTGATACGGACCTGGGTACGCTAATGCTTACAAACAAATAATTGGGATAGGTACCATTGGCGTAGATAGGAAAGGGGGGGTTCAGCCCTCCCTCCTATTGCTAAAATCCCAGCTGGTAAATAAATAGATAATAATAAGAATAACTATTACCTTAGTACGTGAAAATCCCCTCATAAATAATCTTTACCTTGCTACACATATATTAAGTCTGCGCCGAAAAATCACGAGTTGTATGTATTGCACCTGAATCATAATTCGTAGAAGTAAAATACAATATGGGCTGTTTCATACTTCTTTTTTCGATGAATATGTTTATTATATATGGTTTTGGAATCGCGTACAAGTTGTCATTTTATCAAGGATGAACAAATGCAAGTTTATGAGTTGATTGTTGAAATAGTTGTACGTCCAAGTAAAAACAATTGATGAATATCGCAAGAAATGTATTTATTGATCATTTGAAATCAATCGATGCAACTATTGATTTTTATATTTATAAAAACACCAAATCCTATAGTAAATAACTAAAGATTTAATGTTGATGGTAAAAAAAAAATCACCTGTCAAAGTAAAAACTTCTAAAATGTATTAATAACTTTTCCGTATTAGCATTGGGCTTCGATTCTGCTAATATGTTATAGTTAGGATCAGTTCAGGATCTACAAATTATGATACCCAGGTACAACCTAATATTAGTGGCTCTAAAAGTTACCAATAAAATGAGTTAATATATAATTTATTGTAGACGATTTAAAAGTATTATAGGTTAAATTCAATTTTATTATTTTAAATTTATTATATACATTTTTATTTTGGTCGAAAAGGGAAGGGTACATTCCTGGTCGAAAACGGACTCATCCATAAAGACATACCTACATTCGTATGTTATGGAAATTTTTATTTATCATAAAAAATTCAATACTGACAGTAGTTTTAACCTTAAGAAGTTTACGTCTTAATTTAATAAAGCATCTACTACAAATAAACCAAACTAATACTTTTTTTGTCTTTTTTTCTAAGCGAATTTGTTTATAATGTTTTCATTGTCGTCTACGACTGGCTAATGAGCAAAATTCATTTTACGCTTGAAAAAACACATCTTTAGATGAGGTTTTAGATTTACGGAATCGCTGGTCAGATTATGTCAGGTAACCAGACAAGATGCACCACAGCTCGTACAAATAATCAAGGCCGTCGCCGCATCGTCTGCTTTTAAAGGCATGTTAAACAGAAGCGAGACAAAGATCGCTGAAATTCAAAAACTTCGAATGAAATAATACACAATATTTAGACATTATAAATATATATAATATAAATACTTTTATGATTTTTTATCTTTTTTTAACTCTTATAAGATGTAATTTTTATATGGGTTATCCTATTTAACTTGATATAAATAGAATTAAAGAGAGATGAAAATACTTATGATTAGGGCTAGGATTTAAATGTATATTAAATTATAATTAATACAAAAATGTAGTAAAAACTAGCCAAAAATGCCCTTAAAAAAGACATTTTACTAGGGAAATGTCCTAAAAAAATTACAAATATTTCTTTTTTTTAATGTATTCTTTTATTAGACTAATAAATACTAATAAATTATTAGATAACTTATAGTTTTATTAAAAAAAAAAACTAAAATAACATTTGATAATACAGTTTTGTATTAATAGAAACAAGTTATGTACACTGCTTAAATCATACATCAAAGACAGTTTTAACTATCTTAATAAAATAGTGTATATTATAAAAACTTAGATATGTTTATATTAAACCAAACGGTAAACCAATCAGGTGAAATGTATGATGATAGTTTAACTAGAAATCGTTTTGAAATGGAAATTTCCGTGTGGGTGAATAGAAATGATCAAATCTCCAACAGATCATAGTATTTCATCAGTGGATGTTTTGAATTATTAAAATGAATAATATTTACATGTTATTTTTTTGGTAGCACGTCTCACCGGTACCGAACGAATGATGTAACTTTAAAGTAAATTAAATAAGACTCGATTATTATTATTATTCGTTTAACTTTTATTCGCATATCGAGCGGCTGCGTCTCGTGTTGACATACACGTATATACATGGTTTTATGACATCTAGATAAGGTCCCGTCGCCTGTCACCTAAAGACATGGACCAATTGCGCCTAAAACAAAATTTTTGTTTTAGAGTCAATTTACAAATTGTGCTCCATATATTTTAGGGTCAGTGTACCAATTGCGCCTCTTATATTTTACGGTTAGTGTACCAATTGCACTCTTTATATTTTAGAATCAATATACCAACTGCACTTGTACTCAAGCTTGCCTGATATTTATTGATCAATTGATTACTGGCTAAATTCACTGGTTTTAATATAGTTTATAACAATATCTGAAATTTTAATTTTAATCGCTTCGTTTTCTATAAACTTTTATTCTCCCCATCCAAGTATTTTTGTCTTTTTAAAAGTAATTATTGAAACGCAGACTAGCACGTATTTTGCAATAATCAGTACAGGACACGATAAAAATATTTCAAATAGAGCATATTAACAAAAAAATTAACAATCAATTCTTATATCGAGAAATACAAATTTAACGAAATTATAAGAAAAGAATTTTTAAAAATGGAGCATTATTATTATTTTAGAAATGTTTAAATGTGAATTGTAATATACACCTATTAATACTCTCAAAAATGATTTATGTATTAATATATATTTTTATTGTAATTTTCATACCATGCTCAAATTATTATTTAAAAAATTATTATTATTCTTAAAACATACAAAAGACAAACATCATAACTACCTTAAACTTCAAAATCTTATTACTTTATGTCTTTATGATTTAACCACCTATTTTCTTATTATAATTAATATAATTTTATTTTAGTTTTTATTAACTAAACTGTATAAAGCCTCTAAGTTCCACCGAATTGGTCTTAGGGTCAGTACGCGGCTTATAGGTCATGAGTTTGATGCTCCCCTTGATTCTTTGGTGGTAATTAGTGAAAATGTAGTAAAATACTAGAAATATCAAAATTTATTATGCATTAATACTTGCAAAAAAATCAGTAACTAACTAATAAGTTTTCCTTAGGTAATGTAAAATGTTGAGAGCGCAATTGATATTTGACAATATAATTTTAAGTGTAATTGGTAAACTCCCTCACTAAAAACCGTTATATCAGACCTTTCTTATCTTAACGAAAATAATATTTCAAAATCTATCATCAAAAGTTAATTAAATATTAACGTATGCTATATTAAAAGTAATTATTTTAGATTTTAAATAATATATAATACAGTTTTAATTACATGTAAATACAATTTCATAAATAAAACTTGATCCATCAATCATGAATATATCGTTTTGAATAGTCATAGTGTAAAAATTAAAAATGTGTAATAACATTATTTAATGATTATTATAATGTATTGTGCATTGAGATAAATACTAAAATAGTCATTGATGAATTAATGAATTATGTCACACGATATAAAATGTGATATCGGTCGTCATAAATCTAATATTTTTTGTTGAACTTCAAATTTATAAAAAAAAAAATGTCGTTAAATGTTTGCGAATTCCTACAAACAATAACGAAACACGCAAAATTATTCAACAACAATTTTTGTACTTGAAATCTGCGTACTAAGGATCGAATCTGTACCGAACCAGAATTTCAATATGCGCTTTCTAAACATTAAATATGCAAATGCCTAGAGTTCCGAGCCCTGGTCATTACCAAATGGTCGGAGCAACACTATAATAGTGCTAATGAGACCGAACGCTTTAACCTATCGGTTGTCCGATTGGTGTACCTGCACCACGTCGCCGAACACCGAAACGTCGTTTGGATCCTTCTCGCTTTTTATCAGTCGATACGCCAAACAGCGATTGGAAAAAAAAACATACTGAACAATGCACGATCTTGTGTTGCGACTTCGCGTACACTTTTTAACGTCGCGGAGGAGAAGGATAAACGAAGATAAGAAATCACGGCAATCGTCAACCTCGACGGAAGCGACGACGGAGAAGTGACACGCGTGCACGGCCGGAACAAGAGGGGAAAGAAATATAATGGAAACGAAATACAAAAGAACTGCCGGAGTTCCGTTGATCGGTCGGCAGGGCCGTAGCAACGGGGAGGGAGGGTAGTGGTGCCTATGCAATTCCCGGGAGGGCGCAAAAATGAAAAATTTGCAATTCAATTGTTACTTATAAGTAAAAGCAATATTATGTACTTATGTAATTACTTATATAACGTATAAATATTATTATGTTGTACCTACTTACAATTATTATGTATATTTATATTGTAATGAGTTGTTGATTTAAATTAAATTAAATAAAGCCTACATAGTTATAAGGAAAAATCATTATTTATATTACATCTATAAAAAATAAACAGTTTTTTTGTGAGTTTTTTTTTTTGCTGTTAATTAAAATACTTTAGGGCGCATTTTGAAGTTTCGCCCCGGACGCAATTTCTTGTTACTACGACCGGCTGTCGGTCGGCGTCGTCGGTCCGCGCGTATTACACACGTGCACACATATTGTTGGCGAAAACGCTTCTATTCTCGTTTTTCTCCTCTTTGCCCGCACACGTAGCGGAGTCGTTGCCATTTACATTTTCACTCGTACCTTTCGCGTCACGTACCTGCTACCATATATACTCGTATAAACGTATACCGCACCCGACGACGTCGAGACGACTCAATAACATCCCGTTCGGTGAATTTTAATACGCACGTCTCGGACCGTCCATATTTATTTTCCACGTTTGACGATCTAATAACAATAAAAATACCGTACGTAATGTTACGTACGCACTCATCTCTAAGCAGCGCAGTGCCATCCTCCGCACGGTCAGGACGCGATGGATGTACAAAGTCTCGGTGTAACGAGAACTCGACCGCGACCGATACGCGTGTACGATGCCCACGCGCCGACCCGACCGCATCGTATTTTCTACAGTCACATCGGGTCCGTTTGCGACCGTCGTAGCGTGCATGTATGATGGGGGGAAGGGGAGTTTAGGATAAGCCACCCCCTCTCGATTATCCATCGAAAAAATCCCGTTTGGAAACGGTCAGATATACACGTGATATATTCGCCGATTGCGATGGAACATAAATTGTTCTTTCGAAGAGGTATGAAAATAGACGTTTGATATTAATATGAAAACTGTATACATAGTTTAATTCCGTTAACCATTGAGTGAAGCATATCTCAGTGGAAAACTGATATAAATTATGTCCATCGATAATTTAATATAGTTTTTTTGACTCAGCGTTATGAAAGCTTACAACATTTTTGTATACGACTTGAAATGTAAAGAATTGGTAACAGTCATTTTCTAAGGTCTTCGGAACGGTTTTAAATAACTACAACCACCTATTTTCATCTACCATAAGGATTCTATAATAAATGCTTTTGTATAAAACAAATATTATATTAAATTAAATTTTTAAGGTTGTTTTCAATGGTTCTATGTGATGGACATTACAAAACACCAACAATTGATCCGCTGACACGAAGTGGTGTTTGATAAAATCTATACAAATGCCATTATTAAATACTATCAGTAGGGCCCGGATTTCAATGCAAAGTGCATATTTTTTTTTGGTTGATCATACACAATGCTTTCTAAGAACATAATTCATTTCGAATAACGAGGGTTTCAAAACTACAAATTTTATTTTGCATTTGTTTGCATATTTCGACTTTTTTTTTATTTTTAGAGCATTATTAGTATTATTGGGTCATTTTGTTGGTTTATAATGCATATTAGTTCGATATACTAAACAAATTTAACCTATTCAAAATAAAATCAAAAGACAAATTATTTTCTTGATATTTAAGTAGGTTTATCGGGTTTTTCCATACACATTGTTAATCTTTATTTTTCGATTCAGTTTTTATATTATCTTTATTATTAACTATAGAACGTCAACAGTATTCGGTAAAATAACAAATAATCAGCTGGTTCGTATTACCTTGCAGACGTTGCTCTATTTTTGCCTATTTTTTAGAGCATATTTGTATGATTTTAAGTGCATTTAAATCCGGACCCTAACCATTATTTAAAAATTGTATAGTGATTCAATTATATACTGATTTGGCGGAAATTGGAAAGTTGTGGTAAAATTTCTATTATTCTCTGGTTCTAAAAATTCACAGAGATGACCTAAAGTCAATGGCGTTAGAGGATATACCGATAATAATAATAACAAAAATGTTATAATTTTTCCGACAACTACCCTTTATTCTCTACTTGGTATTTTTACATACGTATTGATTATCAATTTCATCGATTACGACGAACCTTTAATCATATCGAAAAATCAGGCCTGCCACGTAGACGAAAAAACGCTTTAAATGCCGCGCGGTAAGATGCACACGGCCAAAGCTTTGTAAGCAACATAACAAATAAATTTTGAATTATTTTAGCATTAAAACCTTTATTATTATAATATTAATAAAAAAAAAAAAAAAAACAATCAAATTTTGTTTTTAGTATTCTGATTTCCTTGGCTCTTGAAAATAATATTATAGGTATACAAATTTCAATGATTTTCTGGTGGTGCAAAAATATATCTGCACCACTACATTTTAGATGTGGTGTTGCAAGTGCCAAATTTGCACCACCCAGTTTACGCCACTGGGCTCTAATGTAAATTACTTGCCGACCCCTGGTTTATACGGTACATGTATTAGTGATGAACCCGGCGGCGTGGTTGGTCATTATAAATTCAATTTGTGCAATGCGTTTTTCATCAAACTCCACAACCTGTTGTGAATACCTACAAAGTCAACGCCCCCCGTGGGCACGTTGCTGCTGCGGACGTGGTTGAGCATTTTTTTACGCAGCGTTTTAATGATAATTTCTAGTTTAAATCCACACACACGCACACTCGAGCGGGTGGACGGATTGACGGACAGATTAATTACGTCCAACGGATTCCCCGGACTAAGGTCGTCATTTCCAACTGACGCGTGTGTGCGAAATAACGTATGCTACATTAACACCAATAATATATAATAATATGTAATAGTAAACAACGGGTACAGTACGTACAACCAGTGGCGTACCTTGGGGGGGGAGCATTCTCCTCCCCCGAGAAATTTTTTGATGCCATAATGCAAATTAATTGTTCAGCTTAAATAATGTAAATTATAAATATTTTTAATTTTCACTGATTATAATCGTGTTCGATATCAAAAGTTTTTGATATCACTTATCAATGTAATAAAAAACATCAATATTCGACTGAATTGAGATTAAGAGTGATAGTCACATATAGTCACTATTTTATAATAAGGTTATCATTGATATCAAATGATCAACATGAGTTTTAAGTATTTAGTAATAATTTATAATAAAGTTTCAGATTATATTATAACCATAAAAAATTGTGCAGTTAATTTATGCCCCCCCCCCAAAAAAAAATGTTTCACGGGTACGCCACTGCGTACAACAGTATACATAGGCGTGCGAAGACTGTTCGCAAGGTACGCGGCTGATAAAATGCGCTTCTACCCCGTAAATATAAAAATGCCTCTAAAATTATATTTAAATGACATTACGTCATAAACCTAACTTTACTACTTCTTATTAGAAAATAATAATAGATATTTCATGTTTTCATTGCTGTAAAATAAAAACATTTTTTGATAGGCATATTTATTGAAATTAAAATTTACACTGTACATAATTTTCATAATTTAAACCTTCTTTTTCCTGTTACGAGGAATTTAAATTCTTCGTTCACAACCTCTATGTCAATTTCAGTAGAAATGTGTTGTTCAGTGAATCCCAAAATCAATGCATCCAAGCACTTTTCGGTTATCGCTAACCTTAATTTTGATTTGACAATAGTCAGTTTTGAGAATGTTCTTTTGCAAGAGCAACTTGTTGGTAACAAAATGTTATGAGGATTCATAATAATTTGAAAAAATGTCTGAACGTGCACTATTTACTGACTAATTTCACCATTTTGAAATGTAAATATTAGACGAATCCCATATAAATTCTGTTTCTGATATGTTTATAAGTAGTTTAATTTCTGTTTCATCTGATTAAAGTTACAACATTTTTCACATCGAAACAATCAAATTCAATGTTTATTGTGAACAAAATTCATTCATTCCTCAGATCGTTTCATCTAATATTGGTTAGAAAATAAAATATTTCATTTTTTCGATTTTACTATCAGCAGTGAAGTATGTAGAATTTTTATATGATCAAGTTTCCTAATGAATTATCTCGTTTTAACTTCAGATATAGAGATAAGATTTTTTTACAAACATTTACAACTTCATTGAAAATTATAATAAAGTTATTATCATCAGATTTCAGTTTACTCAGTATCTGAGAAACTTCTCTAGAGTTACTGCAGATAAAAAATAATATCCCCCGGGGATGCAAGCACATATCCTACATACCTCGTGCGCATGCCTATGCATACGAGATAACAGCAGAGAAAATATATTTTATCCGGTACATTATATTGCAGAGCAATATTTTTTTTCCCGATAAACGCTCGTCTTTTTATTTTTGTAATTGATAATATACGTCGTCACATTTTTAGTCGTCCCATTTTTAGTTTGTCAAAAATCAGTAAATCAGTAAGTTGAAAGGTTTGACATTTTTTTGAAAACAAATGCCCCACAATATGATCTATAAGATTATTATTTTCAGATTTATTTAACAGAAATCAAACATTTTTTTTTAAAATGTTTTCATTTTATTCAATTGAAGCTATCAATTCGTCATTTAGATTTTACTCATATATGTGTACCCTAGTACTTTTGAGGTTCGCGTACTTCTATTGTCCCAAATAAGTCTGAAATATTTGGATGCATATATTTTCAGCTGCGCAACTGTCCATAATCCGTTAGCGTAAACACATTTTTCAGTTACCAATTTTGTTTTATGGATGATTGTAATTTCGATGTGAAAACATGCATGCATTACCATAATGAATAATCATAGGATATTAATCTTGGACTGCAGTGGTAACATAACACTATTACATTTCAAAGTGATCTCGTCCAAAATTAATCCGTACTCAGTTATTGAACGCAGCACTATGTGATTAAGGCGGAAAATACAATAATAACTATTATTATATATATATATATATATATTTTTTTTTTGGCACGATAAGCCGACACGGTAAATTATTGTTTAACGTTGAATAAAATCGTTCTGTATAATATCGATGTCCATAATACACGTGCGAGTTAAAAATTTGAACTGCGATGACGGCCGCAATGATAATATGTTACGTATTTATTACAAGCAGCGAATTGTGGACCAACTTCATTTCATGCATACGTTTCACATTATAACTTGTTTTCCACATCCCGACGACGGAATAGTCGTAATTATATCGCACGAGTGTTTGCACAACACAAGGCATTCATTCGAGTTGTTAAGAGTTCGGGATTTTTTTTTTTTGTTTTTTAATTATAAATGTTTATTGTGTATTATTGTGTTTTGATTAGCGCTACTTCGTATATATTAATGCAAATATGGATTTCCTGGCGTTTGGAATGCATTCAAATATTGATTTTTTTCTACACACCACGAAAACTTCAAACTCGACGGACGTGTATGAAATAGAAACTTAGTATAAGAAAAAAAAAAACCAGTATTAACCACGTTCCGCTGCGGCGGACAATGAGTATGCGAATCAAAATGATATTCCGAACGCTGGAACAAGTACGTTTACGTTTCGCGGTCAAAATGTTTTTAAAAAATGATCAAACCCAATTCTGGCATAATCCCAATGTCGATGGCTCAGCGTGTTCTAGAAAAATACGAAAACGTCGACAGGAGAACGCGACGTAAACCATTACGTGTATATTATTATTAAGGATATATTAGTTTGCCGAAATTAATCATTACTAAAATGCGCTGCTTATGTGGTGTACGAACGTGAAATACTATTTCATCAAAAAAAAAGTAAACATTAAACACGAATATTTCATTCGGTGATCTGATAAAATATATTAAATACGAGTGATTTAATTTAATGCGGTACGTTTTTTAACGTTTTGTGGACATGTTTTGAAAATAAGCTGAACATTTTCTTTCGATTGCCATCAAACTGTATGCTATGTTTTAAGGCAATGATTATTGTGGTGACAATACGGGTTATTTATAGTAAGTATTAGTTTATACATATATTTGGCTCGGTGCAAGAGGGGCCAATGTCATATTACAACAGTGTTCACGAATAAAAACATTAAATTGGCTAATTTTTAATGTATGCATGTGATATTCAAATTTTATGTAGGAGCTCGTAAAATGATGTTACTTCATTAAAGTGGTTTTTGTTTTTTGTAAGACTCATTTTTTGTTGTTCAACTACAATAACATTATCTCAATAACCACAATTACGAGTCAAAATGCGACATTGGCCTTCTCGCATCAGGCCACAAATACATATTTATATATTTTAACAACATACCTGAATAACGGATAGTCGAAGACGAGAAAATCCGAAAAGGTAATATTCTAGAAAATATAAATGTTCTGATAGAACGCTCGTAACATTGTGATTTGAATTTCAATACAACTCAGTTATTGTAAGAAACCGAACGCGAAGGAAAAAAAATACGCAGAAAGGTGTTGATATTATGTTTATTATTCAGATCCGTCTTGGTACAGGAATATTCTTCATAAATAAATGGATCAATGTTTAATTTAAAATCTTTCATTACAAGCAAAAAAAAAAAACTCGGATGAAGCTCATCACTAAAATCTAGGAAGCAAAACGCCCAATGGACCCCCGCGGCCTCGACTCTTTTAGGACATTCTCCTGACAGACATCAAAGTTTTATTGTCAAAATATAAAGATCTTTACTAATATACTAATTGTATTATTATCAATATATCTGTGGTTACATTTTTACTATAGTTAATTTATCAAAGTTATTAATGATTTCTATAATTAATATATAAATGTACGTTTTAAAACGTAATTGTCTGTAATAACACTAGAAATTCTAAAACATTTTAAATCATAATAAATTTAAAAAAAGATAAAATTATTAATCGAGGTCACCGTTCTTGAATGTCCACGTAAACTGGTGTACTGCAATAGAAAGGGTCCTGAAAGGTATGCCAAGATGAACTATTGACTCCATCCCGACGGCCGCGACTACCCTTGAACATTGACCATGAGCTTTACAAGACCATACTCGTGGATTATTTTCAAACCAACAATTATCTTATACACCCGATTTATTATAATGATACAATTATTATAGTAAATAATCCGTTAATTATAACGATACAAAGTTGTATTATGTTCGCAATCATTACGATTTTCATTGTGATACGCGTGCGACCGATGATCAGAGCCGCGTTTAACGGGGGGAAAGGAGGGGCAATTGCACAGGGGTGGCAAATTATTCAGGATCAACATAAAATAAAAAATGTATAATTATAATATTTCTCGTTCGACTGTATAACTATAATACACATTATTTCTATTACATATGTTATTTTTTATTTTGAATTGTAATTTTTTGAGGGCGACCATGGTCGCAACCACACAAACTTGGGCCCATGTGTATATAAAATTAATGCCCCTTCCTCGTGTCCGAACACTGCAGAGAAACCGTACCTTTAATCAATTGTGACCAAACTATTTTGAATTTCGATTATATAGGCCGCAAAAAAACACGTTGATGTACGATAATATGTAAAAAAAAAAATCAATCACTTGTTGATCAATCTCCATTATTATTACAAAATATTTATTTTGTTTTTATTTGTTTATTTTCTTGTTTTCTACATATTTTTCAAATATTATTATTGAGCCCTATTATAGGATGGAGCCATGGTTTGACACACGCAACACATCTGGTCATTGCGGCACTGAGGGCGACATATTTTAATTTTCTCCGGGGCGGCCACATAGCTGGACGCGGCACTGCCGTGATGATCGGTGGCGCTCAACGAGAAAATCTTTTGGACGCGCTCGCAACGATGTTTTCAGACAGTTCGAGGGCACGCACTGGGACGGGTGGCGCCTAGCGAAGGAAACGCGGTCGTAACACGGGCGCACGTTATCACCGCGGCCGGTGCATGTCGCGTGCGATCGGCCCAGCGGGGCGCGGTATTGTCGGGCAGGATCGGCGCGGCGAACGATTGTGCCTGCGCGGGGTCAAAAAGGACACGCGCGCGCGTCTATTGTGAAAAAAAATAAATGCGTCGGTCGAGTGGAAACGGGGAAAAGACGATAAATTACGAAAAAAAAAAAATCCAAACGAATGTTATATACTATACGCGCGGAGTCGAGGCGGGAAAAATAAAAAAATAAAAATCATATCCGCTTAATAAATAAAACGATATACGCGCGCGGAGACGATTGGAGAGAGAAAAAGACGGAGGACTCGGCCGGCATGATAATAATTCATACGATACGCGCGCGAGTAACTAGTTTTTCCTTCGGTCCTCATCACACAGTGCGATTACTTTTTGGATTTCTCAGGTGTGTGTGCGTGCGGTTTTACACGCAACGATCCTTGACTGTTTTTATAATTACACTCTATTATCATATCATCCTAGGCCGTTAACCGTCCGCAGTCGTCTCTGGACCGTTACGATTTACGACGAGCCGCGCGCGCCTACAACCGAACCGATCGTCGTTACGCACCATCTTATATTTCCTTCCCATTTTCGGTCGACCACCAGAAATGCCGTTTTCCAAACGCGCGCATCATTTAAAAAACGGTAAACGCGTTCTGCACATATCTACGCGAATAAATATACGATAGTTATGTTCACGCGTATATTGTACGTGTCGCGCGTACCTGCAGTAGTAAATATACGTCGCGCGCGCGCATCGCACCCGCAGCGGCGGAACGGATCGCGGTCGTGTCGTCACCGGCGACCGGCCAGAGCGGTTTTAATAAATAATACCTTGATACTTTTTTTTATTTTTATTTCTCTCGCGAATTTATCGTCTCGTTTAAGATCGATATCTCACACGTGAAAAACCACCGAGGCCGCCACCCGCGCAGACTCGACGACGACACCGGTGCCGCTGGACTACGCGCCACCACAAAAATATGGTTTCCGACAAGAATCGACTGAAACACGAATCCAAAAGCAAAACGTGTTTCACTTCAACGCGTGCGGTTTTTCGGTCTTCGCGACTTCGCTCCGTCGCACGAATGCTAAACCGCGATATCGTTTTGTCCCCCATAACCCGAGTGGGGGAGGGGGCGGGCTCTTACCTCTTACTCAGGATATTGTGGTGTTTTTGATCCATCCATGTCCATGAAAATTATTTCTTGCGTGTTAGTGTTTCGTCAAATCATCCTATCGAACGCGGATCGGATACATACCGTAGTTTCTGACGGTCTGGTCGCATTTTCCTGTCGCTATATTATATCGCTGTTTGTGCACTAAATTACTCAGTGGTTCGCTAGCCCTTGCACGTTTAAAGATGCATTACTCTACGCGTTCAAAACCGTTTTCTATTTGCCATGGTTGTTCTAGCTGTGCACCACACGAACGATTACGTAACCTAGTATTCGGTCATCGGAAGAGAATATTTTGCAATTGGTTTGCTTTCGGTAAAAACATTAAATGCTCAAAACCGAAAACGTTCAATAGATCCGAAGTGAGACGAGTTGATGAGACATTTTCGACGTGGTGTAAGATTCAGAAAAATTTCTTTAAAAATTATTACGAAGATTCTCACGTGCAAATTCTTATAGTGTACGCATAACTTATTTGTCATTATTATAGGCAATCGGCCGACGATCATTTGTGATCGAATACGCGTATTATCCGTTGCGATTTCTGTCGCTCCGGTCACAATGGCGATATGAAATGGAACAGTAGAACCGTCGAACGTGTTAAATATGATTTTTCGAAGTTCGTACCATCGTTTGCGATGGATAAAACAATAAAAAACATAAAAAATTGGAAAAACCTCGCGAGAAAGCACACGAATAATTTCCAGAGATAAAAAGATATATAAAAAGATATATTGATCACGACCGGGGCCACGTGATGGCCCTTAACGGGACGACGTGTTTTGCGCGTAGTAGTTTCAAAAACATATGTTTAGTAGTATAGACATTATAATTTGTAATTACCATAGTGTTGGTACATATATATCGTCAAATGAGGCTCCAGATCTCTTTGAATTGACAACTTTTTTTAGTTATTATAAAGAACCCCTGAAGCTTTGAATTTTTTCGATGACAAAACCTTTATTTGCTTCAAGAATTGATTTTTTTGCAAAATTTAAGAAGTTCGTCATAAGCTTCTCGTTTTAAGTTCTTGTTATAATGTAGTCTTTACTTTTTACTATCCAAAGACAAGTATACTGTTTATACAGCTCTAAAATATCTAGTGTAAATTCTTTCGACCAATACCTAGTATCACTAATTTTAATTTAATATGCTACCTACGAGCTTGTTATTTTAGAATAAAAATGTAATATTTATTGAGAATAAAATATTAAAATTAGTTAGTTTGGAAACAAAAAGATCGATAACAAATGTTTACCTTGACAGTGTGGTTTCTGGACTATCGGGATCGATGATATACATATGTCGATAGTTTATTTATATCGATAACTGCTCTTTATCGATAGTTAATTATCTTTCGTGCTTGGCGCGTTTAGAAATCATGTACGCGTAATTTAAACAACACTCCAAGATTCAAGAATAAACCGCACAGAATACTCGCGATCCAAGTACGTGGGATGGATTACGTTTAAACGTGTACCCTTATCCGCGAGCTTGGAATGCCACGTTCCAATCGCGCTGGAAAGATCGTTCGTCTAAAGGGCCCTGTTGTAATGTATACGGTGTACTGTAGTATGGTGTGCACTGCTCTCACGGTGATTTAACCTGTTGATGTACGCGTTTACACCCGGAGTACGGTGACCCAACTGCCCGTCGCCGTCGTCGTTTCTCCGGGGCAAAAGCGGAATCGAAACATGTTTCAGCCGTAATGATTTATCGGGCCGTCGTTAGGGCACGCGGGATCACAATTATGTCCGGCCGGCGCGCGAACGACGTTTACATTACACGCTACGTGCGATCCGTTCCGTTTCGTTGCTGTTGAACACCTCGACAAGGCGGTACCGTGACGCGTTGATGATGGTTGTTCGGTGACGAGAATATCTTTCAGCTCGAAATCAAACGCAGGTTTGCACGCCACCACGTGATTTCACCGTAACTCGTTCGCGCGGCATTGCTCGTTTGCTTCTCGACGGCCGCGCGATCATCGTCCAGACCAAAACGTTTTACACCCGGTGGGTACGGGGTTGAAATTAAGACGAGGCCGAGAAAGCGTGAGAAAAATCATTATTTTTGTTGTTCCGGTCATTGGCGTAGCCAGGATTTTTAAATGGGGGGGGGCTAACCACTTTTTTTAGATAAGTAAGGTAAGAGAGGATATGAGAATTCACCCTTAACCCCACCACCATCTACCACCAAGTTTCTAAACGTAATTCAAGCATTTTAGTATAGTTTTAAAAATATTTATTAATATATAATTTATAATAATAATAATAATAATTTTGGTTTCAGTGTTCAGTCACTTGCTCCACTCTGACAGTTGCATTCTCTTAGGCGAATTTCTAGCAAATTCAGTTATTATTTCACTTTCATCGAATTGCTCTTTTTTATTTATATTAGCCATAGCTAATCCATTCAGTCTGTTTTCCGACATGGTGCTTCTTAAAAAAATTTTTAAGCGATTAAGTGCTGAAAACGTTCTTTCCGGAGTGAAAGAGGTAACTGGTAACGTGGCGAATAATTGTAAAAGTATTTTAATGTTAGGTCGAAGATTGGTGCGATGAGAGAGTGAATCAAGAGCAGAATTTGGTTTTGGAATAGTATTTTGACTCCATTGTTGCCTCCATATGAACAGGTCAGCTCTGATTGTAGATGAGGTATCATCATGGAGATCTTGGACATATATTTTAGCAGCTTTTATAATATTTTTATCGTCATACATATTTAAATTGGCCGGAATAAGTCCTTCAAGTGGCATAACATCAATAAGCCTTTGATTAAAATACATAAAAACATGGCCCATGATGGAGGCTATAGCCCCCTTAGCCCCCCCCCCCTGGGCTATGCCACTAGTTCCGGTGAATCCCTGTTTCCCAAGAGATCGTCATGTTTCAATGTTCAAAAGGGTTTTTAGATTTAACGCTGTACGAAATCATGGGAATCGGCCAGAAGACGTGTAGCGACGACGAAAACGTAACCGAGACCTATGGCCTGCGATTTTCACGTGCAACATCAGTCCCAATGCACGGCGTCACTGTTTCCGAGCACTCGCCTCGTACGTGTAACGATAAAATGTAAAAAGAAAGCTTACGGACGGATATTCGCGCGCGCGAAGAATACTTTCTGATCGTTCTGCGCTCGCGGCTCCGTTCTCGGATGCGCGCGTGGGGACGTCGTTGAAAAACGCGTTGTGCGCAGTGGTGTTATCGTTTACCGGATAAACAATAATGCCGTTACGGTTGTGTTATTTTTTTTTTTTTATTGCACTATTCATGTATACTTCGTGCACCGTGGAACGATACGGTTACCGTTTAAATTTTTCCGCGTACCGACTTGCGGTTAACGGTCGGTCAAGACGGCCATGTCTCTCGCGATGCAGACCTGACGAAAAGATAAAACAGAAGACGGTCATGGGCGCAACTAGAGCCCAAATATTGGGAGTGCTGAAATCGCTGAAAATTAAATTAGGTAAATGGTATTTAACTGTAATTACTATAGATTATAAAGGTCTGAAGAAAAAAAAAACAGGAGTGCTACACTTGAGCTCAGGGATGCTAAGAACCCTATTGCGCCCCCTTAGTTGCGCCTATGAAAACGGTGCGTAATGTTAGGTGCGCTCCCTGAAATCATCGTGTTGGTTTCGTAATTGTCCGACTGTTAAAACTCTGACATAGCTTATCATTCCTGATAGGTCCACCGCGGGTCCCGATGAGAATACTCCTCTTTGCAACGGTTCAGTACCGCCGAATGAAACACGGTCTACTTAGCTCCACGTCAGAAGAGTGTTAGGATTTTTTTCCTTTAAACAAAACTTCATAATTCAACCATTTAAAAACGAAAATTAAAATTGTAGTTGACAATTTAAATTTCTATTATATAATCATAACAGTTTTTTTTTTATAAAATTAATGAAATTAAATGAAATATAATATCTACATAATAAAAGAAAATTAAAAGGTAAACGACATGACACAAACAATTTAAAACTAATATTTAAAAAAAATAACAATAGTGTGAGTTTCTACAGTTTTCATTTTATAGGGTAAAAGCAGACTCAGAATTTTTTCCGAAATTTTGAGAGACTGAGGCATCATCAACCCTCCTCCCTCACTAAATAAACCCCATCACGTGTAACAAACGACGGATTCCAGAAGTACACAAGGTTGAGCGCGATTCCTTGTCCAACGTTAACGTTTATCCAAGTTTAAAAAATTGACTTACACATAGACCATTTATTGAATATCAAGTAAAAATCATACCCATAGTTACATTCGTTTTAAATTTAAATAAAAATCATATTAATTCCCTAGAAACGTAAACTATCACACGTATTTCCACATGTTTCATTAAATTCATCTGTAACGAATCGGTTGTTCAATGTTTACTATCAGATTAGTTTACAAATAAAAATAAACGTTAATGACAAATACTCAGTAATGGAAAAATTGCCAGAATCAGAATACAGTAGAACCTCATTAACTCGGAATAATTGGGGCTCTAGGTAGTCCGAATTAATGAAAGTCCGGATTAAACAAAATAATCTTAAAATCGTAAATTATAAATTTTAAAAAAAAATGTATTGCATATTTTATTTTACAAGTTTTAATGTAATACGTACATGTATGTCTAACAATATGAAACCTAGAAAATAGTACATAATTGTATCATAATCATTACGTACATAATACAGTAAATATTAAGGTGTACCTTCATTATTCACACTTGACACGCTTAAGCTTAATTACTGGTTTAAAAAAACTGCTAATCTTTGGGGTTGTCTTTCTTTCTTAGTGATTTCTTTAATGATTAACTCGCGAAGATGCTTTAGATGCTCGTAATACGCAGATACATATGTTTTCATCGTTGTTATCTTCTACGTATTTAACGACAATGCTTAGATAAATTAGATAAACTAGCGTAATTTACGTATTATAAACGTCTGTCTGGATTAAGCGAAGTTCGGACTAATGAGGTCCGAATTAATGAGGTTCTACTGTAATATAGAAAAGCACGAAATAATATTGTAACACAAGTATTATGAATTTCATACAACGCTATTTCCACATCATGTTTCGTTAAATTAAAATTGTATTATATGAAAACATTATTGCTCTTGTGTAATATTTTATACATAAATTATATTATAGGAATATTTTACTTCATAAATGTTCGTTATAAGGAACGATAATTCAAAAGCTTTAAATATCTTAAAATATTGAATATTGAGTGTGTTCATTCGTGACACAAAAAATGCAGATAGAAACTCCCCATGCTCAATCACGTTGCACCCTTCCTAGAAATGATCCGCGACAGGAGAATATAAAACAAAAGCACCGGCACCGGTTGTCACAACCCTGGTTAAGTTGGAGGCATATGGGGTGGGCCGGACGTGACGTGTGACGTAGTAGCTGTCAGTATGTTCAAATTTTCAGAGACGGTGAACTCATGTGTACACAATTTTAGTATTACGCTAATTTAAATATATTTCTTATTTTTACTTCATTTTTAGAAAATAAAAATAAAACTATAATTGAAAACAATTTTATAATCTTTCTTTCAAATTATGTGTTCGTTTAAATTTGTTTGAGTGAACTATTTTATTGCAAAAATATAATTGTAATTGTTAGATTTTTATGAGAGAGATTTTAAATTATTTCGTACTGATACGCTGGATTTGACAAAAAAAGGCAAAGTTTTCTTTTTTTTAACCTTTAAAAGGAATAAAGTTTCACCATCACCGGACTGTATCGCGTGACGGCCGCCGTGGTTTCTGTGGTGAATGGAGGGAAGTGGCGGTGACGACTGACCAGCCTCGATCCTGGGAAAAATGCTAAGGCGTGCAAACGCGAACCAAGGCTTTAGAATAATTCTGAATTATTAGCGAACGCTATTCGTAAACCTTTTGTGACCATTGCAGTATAATGAGAACGCTATTCGTACAAGATTTCTGTCGACCAAAATATATTTGGCAGCTACACGATAACATTTCGAGAGTGCTGCGGTTAAGAGATATAACGATTAAGAGGGAAAAATCATACAAATAATAAATATGTTATTATGTACTTTCTCGAAAGTTGTCAAATGTTCGTTTTATAACGTAAAATATTACTGTCGTCGATAAGATAATATTATTCATATCTATAACCGGTACTCGATAACTCGACACTCGAATCGGTCACAAGAATGCAGTGTCCTTGTGAACCGCTACAACAGTTTTTTGTACTCGATAATACGAACAAGGCAATAAGGACCGAACTGGCTACACTTTTCCAAAGCTTAACAAACAACGTGAATCACGTTACGTGATTGCCGTACAGTGACGTAGCTATCACAAGAAAAAGTGGGGAAGTGTTCCGAGGCCCAAGAGCACAAGGAGCATTGGGGTCCTTGGGCAATTCTGAAACTACTTAATAAATCAATATATATTGTATAAATACTATAAAAAAAAAAAAAAAATCTATTATTAAATCACGTAAAATATTATAAATTTGATTAAATAAATATTTGTAAATGATAATTAATCTAATAATTTAAATTAAACAATTAATAACAATAATAATATAAACTGATTATTATAATTTTTTCATAGTATTAAATTGGACTTTTTTTTTTACTTTGTATATAAAAAAAAATCTGTTTATTATTTATTTATGGTTTCATGGTAAGTATTATGTATAGCTCTGCATGGACTTACTTTTTAAAACCCAATCGTGTCCAATATCTCGTTCGCATAGATTAATCGGGCCGATTTATTATAGTATTTAAAAATAACCCCGGATCCAACCTTACATTGTTTCTGCTAAAATTCAATTTATTTAAAGTTTTACGTGCAATAGTTGTTTATTTTTAAAATCAACATTTTAAGTTTCTATTTTTATACGTTTAATGTTATTGCGAATTAAAACGTATTGTTTTTAAATTAATACATATTTTGTTTTTACTGTTATTCACGATGGATCACGAACGTTTGTTAACGATTATTTCTGACCGTCCGTGACTTAATCATGATCTCGTAGGCCCGGCCCGGCCGCCCAGACAACTCACAAACGTGCACCCGGGCCGGGCCAAAACGAACTGAACCGGATCAGATCAGCACGTGCAGAGCTCTAGTTAGTACTCGGCAGAACAGTGTTGCACGCGTACTTCTCGTGTAAACGGAATATTAGCGCCGGTGGATCAAGTTCGCTTAACGGGGCCCTATCCTAGCTGGTCGCGGCACTTTTACCGTAAACAATAATCGATGACAATTTGACTGACGCGCGCAGTAGCGGTATCTCCTACGCATAAATATTATGCAGCTGTTTTCGGCGCACCCGCGTTATTATGATGAGTGATGACGCGACGACTGTCACCGAACCGACGGTGACTGGTAATCGGCAAAAAAAAAAAAAACTTCCACCTGATCCATATGCGCTCGCTCGCGTTTTACATAAAAATATCGTTAAAGTTTTTTTTTTTTTTAGTTCTTTTCCTCCTCCCCCACCACCACGACCGTTATAAACGTCGTACCGCGATGTAATAATATCGTGTTATCGAATCCACCGGCTCACGGCGTGTTATAATACGCACGTTTAATGTGACATAATATATTCGTGTACAATAGTATCACACCCGAGACCGACGAATGACGGATTGTTACACCGTCTCTCGGCGTTCCCCTCGACACACGGGTGGTATTATATAATTATTACGCACGACGAAAACATTTTTTCGTTTAAGGGATGCCGCGCTTCTTGTACCGCGGGCGCTAATCGGAACGTTTACGTCTCGCCCCGCAGCACGTATGTAGATCCGTCTCCGGTCGTCAATCCGCCGTTGCCGTCGGGTGACGATTAGCGCACCGCGCCGGGCCGGGGCTAACGTTCGATCACGTTAACAGATTTCTAAGGTTATCGAAAGCAGCCGGTGACCCCGACAAACGGCGTTCTCGAATTAGAAATTTTCTTTGGGCTCTCTTTTTTATTTATTTTTATTCCCGCGACAAACGTTCACGGGATCGTCTGTCGTCCTCCACGGGGTAGCGCCGCAATGGTCATGAAGTTAGCCCCCCCACTTTGACCGATTCACTTCAGACTACCGCCAATATTTAACAAATTAATTGCAAATAATTGCAAATTCATTTTTAGAATTTGCAAATCAAGTGCAAAGTCACAAATTAAAAAATAGGTTTGGGGGGGCTAACTTCATTCAGCCCCCCCAATTTGTCCGATCCGTTCCAAACCGATGTCAATATTTAGCAAACGAATTGCAAATCAAAATTATAGAGTAGGTAAAAATCAGTATTTATAAATATATTAGATAGTAAAGCAGATCTAACTAAAGGTCTGATCCACGTCACTATTTTATTTTTTTAATAGCAATTAGTTATTAGAAATAATAGAAATTTTATTTTCGATTACAAACAATTTATAAATGACAATCTTAACTTTAAGATTATTAAATCATTTTCAAATAATATGCAATATATAATTTGGTCAATGATATAAGTTTGATATGAACCGAATATTTTAATTCCAGACTCTAGCCATGAAAAATACGAAATGTATACAAGTAATAAGAACGAAAATGTATATCTGCATAAATTCATAAAAACATAAAATAAGTTTCCAACTATGAAAACTCAATTTGTAATAATTACAATTATTGTATGATGATATTTTGAAGTCGATCGGACAAAGTAGGGGGAGGGGCTGACAAAATTTGCAAAATAATTCGCCAAAATTACAATTTTGATTTGCAAATTTTAAAAGTGAATTTGCAATTATTTGCTAAATATTTACGTCGGTTTGGAACGGATAGGGCAAATTGGGGGGGGGGGTTAATTTAAGTTAGCCCCCCCAAATCTATTTTTTGATTTATGACTTTTCACTTAATTTGCAAATTCTAAAAATGAATTTGCAATTATTTGCAATTAATTTGCTAAATATTGTCGATGGTCTGAAGTGAATCGTTCAAAGTGGGGGGGGGGCTAACTTCATGACCACAGCGCCGCATCGTTTTCGTCCGAATAAAATCTCGCGGAAATTAATTGTCGCGTCCGAATCGCGGACATGGGAACGAAAAGTCGTGTTACCTTTCTCGCTTGTCCATCGGAACGTAAAAAATAACGCGTACACGTTCAAGACGTAATGACCGCGATTTCGATGGTATAAGATAAAAAACACATCGTCCCCGTACGGCATCAATCACGATGACGTTGGCGAGAAAACATCGTTTACCCGTGGACATTAGTGCGTATCTGATCGTGTAAATTATGTGTGAACTTAGACTTTCGTCTAAATTCCTATAACACAGATAACGCGTTCGGACGGCATTCCGTTTGGTAGCATCGATCGATAAATAAAATATGATATATTTTATTTATCGATCGATGCTACCAAACGGAATGTATTAGATTTTCATGTGAAATAAACGATTTACGATACACCCAGCGTATAAACCAGTTATCTAGAAAAAGTGTGTGTGTGTGTGTGTGTGTGTGTGAGTGCGAGAGAATGCAAAAGGATTAGGTGTAATTTTCATCGAACGAATTCCTTTCAGGTGTCTGAGCTGAGAGAACGAGGTTCGTATTTATTTTTTTATTATCATATCAACGATTTCCATTTTTATAGAACTGCCAATACATATAACAATACGCTTTTTACCATACAGTTCAAACGCATCGAGTTGTCTTTTGAAAAATTGCACAGGATTGCTTATAATGTGGAACGTTCGATGGGCGTTTTATACGATGCCGCACAGATAAAGTATGTGACAAGTGTGTTGTGTACGAATAAAAATAATTTGTGAAAATGATGTTCATTCTTTGTGATAGTAAACTGGTCGGAACTAAGAATTCAACTACGAAATGTTTCCTTCCAGTAATTTCATTCGGTTTTGTTTCATATTCCTTATACTAAAAAACTTAGAAAGCGCCAATTAGAAAACCTTTTTTACGGTCGATTTCTAGAACTCTTTTGGGTTTTCAAAAAGCGGATTTATAAAGAGTTACCACCATCCATTTTTTTTTTTTTACTTATTTTTAATTCCAAAATAAATAAAGGAAGATGAAAAAATATAAAAATAATCAAGTTCTAGAACATAACAGTGGTGTAATATACTATAGGTGAGTATCGTATACATGGAAAATACTTACTGATGTGGACGTTTCTCGCATGTGAAACAATAGCATCGATAAAACGTTATCCTTCATTGTTATTTTTCCGTGTAACGTACATGTGTACGCCTTCCTTTGGCCGCCGGTATCCGTCTTCAGCTCGACCGCCCCAAGCCCCGCTTCTCCTTCCCTTCCATGCGCGTGTCATGTCGTTCCGGGCGAACATGAGAAATGCGGCGAAGATGTGTCGTAGATAGACTGGCACGGGGCCAACGCGCTGTGTTCGTTTAGCGCTTAGCCTACTCGTTGCACGTGTGCGCGGTTCGAAGGAATGTTAAACGCGGACAAGTCACCTACGGCCCCTCTCGCAAGGACTCGAAAACCGTCTAAAAGGCTTCGAGATTTCGCCTCGTCCTTCTTTTGTCTTCCGTTCTTATCAACACGATTTTTTTTTTCATTTTTCTCTTCTCTCCGACTACGATCCAGTTAATCCGTATCGGGAAAATATCTTAAACATTATAGGCCGCGATCATCATTGCACTATCGTGCGTATGCTTTCTATACACGGTCATAACAGTGTACGATACAAATCGGTTTTCTTCTCCTCTCTACGTTTCCGACGGAGAACGGTTAAACCGTTTTTTCTTTCTGCACAGTCGTCTCGCAGTCCATTCAAAGGCGATTATTTTACTTTGATTACAAGCAGAGGTTTTTTTTTTTTTTTGAACTACGAAATTCTTTTACAATACGAGTGATGTTGTCATTACATATTGACAGATGGAGCACGCGCGAGTTCATCTCTCGGAAATGTAATAGATAAATGTGGACTGGAAGGTGTGCATGTATTTAAATAGGATCCGGATGCGTTTGTACTTCTTTTTCTGCTCAATCCGATCGTGATCACGTTTACAGATATTCGACCCGAGGTACGTATAGCGGCTTATGTTATTTTTCAGGGGGGGCTCAGTGACATTCGGCTGTGTTTGTTTTCATAGTTTTTAAGAACGCCTATCGCATTCCTTAAACGTTCGAGACACTGTTCGTTCAAAGTGTCCGCACAAAACAAAACTGATCAAACTGTAACTTTAAAGTGACGCACGGATCGCACGACGGTTATTAACGAGCCGCAATCTTATCAGTCATGCCAATTTATTTATACATTTTGTCAGGTACATATTACACGGATAATTGGATCGAATGTTTGCACCAAGTATCAGTGTATACTTACACAGCCACATATTAAACATTTCGCGAGTAATGCATTTTTAATAATTAGCGATTTTGCATAAGACATACGACGGAAAAGAATGCAAAAAAAGCATAAAAGCAACGCGTTTGACCGCGGAACTCCAATCAAATTACTTTTTCCTGCGAGTAACCTAAAACATACACATTACACTTTAAGTATTTCGTTAAGTAGCGACTCGTATAAATCAAACGAGTAAGTAAACCAAGGTCGGTGACCATAACTTATGCTCTCTGGTGTAACTGCACTGTACATACGTTGGACCGTCAAACATACGGTCGGTATACGTTTACTGCGCCACGCGGATCGATCGAATACATTATAACACGTACAGGACCCCACTGATTACGATTTAACTGCCTGTTGTTTCGATAAAACCCATTTGCACATGCCGGGGCAGATGCTATTATTGCGTTGGAATAATGCGTGCTCGGTGCGCGTACAACATTGTGTAACGCGGCGTTATCGTATCGAAATTATTGAAATCCCACGTTTTAAACGCATTTGAATATTGCGTAATGCAGTACGTTTGGAACGCAACCGGAGAGTTCGTCCTGCACCACCGCCGACTCGCGTGATAAGTTAATTATTTATACGCGTAATCCATCAAGTGATTACCCTCCCGCCCCGCGCTGATTCCGTCGGTCGTTCGATTCCGTGTGGTTTTCCTTCGTTTTCTCTCGGAGTAGTCGCTCGCGTTTATTGCGTACTAACAAGAGAGGAGGATGGAAAGTACGATGGATGCGAGCGTAGAAGAAAACATATAATCGACAATTTAATATGCACGAGCGACGTAATAAAATATATTATTATATTGTTAACGTACGCGTACGATCTTAACGATTCCTACCGGGAGGTTTTTAAAAGTTTTTTCTCGATCCGTGCGAATCCCGCGGTCTCTCCGGTGGTTCACGCACGCGCGCACCGCCGAACCCGTGCAATCGTACGCGCAGTGCGCGGCGTAATATGTTGTAGTCGTTTTGCTTTTAGATTTTTCGATTTTATAGTGCAAATGCATTTCCCCTACGAACCATTAAATGATTAACTAGGAAATAAAATCAAACCGGTTTTTTTTTTTTTTTCTAACAACGTTTACAAAAATTCTTTGATACATATCTGTTTTATTATTATTGTTTTTATTTTTATAATCCGCGCTCCGGACACATTATAGCGCATCCAACGCATTATTCAACGCGTCCGTCTAGTACAAATCATGTGTACATTCGCGCGAACATAATTTATATAATATCATCGGGGATAGGTAGTGTACACGTCGGTCGGACACGGCAGTGTAATATATATTGTACAATAGACGAGTTGAGAAAACAGTCGGGTTGCTCGGTTTTCTGGTTGTCAGGGTGTACGTACGTGTTTTCAACCAAGAATAAATAAAATTTAAAAAAAATACGTCACCTTTGTTATTAATAATGATTATTTCGCGTCGTTGCATTAACGTTTGGAACGAAACATTACAATAAATCATTGCATTACCTACCACCGTGCATATTATGATTTATAAAAATGTTTTGTAAAAAATTACGATAAATACCTATTTGAAATCGTTGATTTTTATTTTTTTTTAATATTATTATTATTATTATACTATTACCATCGCGCTGTACGCCGCGTTACAAGGTATTAAAACGTTTTATCATTATTTATACTGCGTTTATGTAAAACAACAACACGATGGTCTTAGAAAAATTCGTGTGTTATCGTGCGCGCGCGCGCGAAAGTTTCATAACGGAATGTTACAGTTGACGGGCGTAGAAAGTGTTTGGAACGTCAAAACACCGTAATAATATTTCATATGTTTAAATCATGTACAGGTAAACGGTCGCGGATCGCAGCCCGCGGTTCAACGAGCACTCGGCCGGTCGAACGCCGCTACATTCTCGTGGGAGCGGTACACATTTTCCTGTATTCGAAAAACTGTACTTGGATTTCTACACGGTCGGCGGCATAATCTAACGTGTGTATTTTGTCAACTTTTTTTACCGTATTTGATCCCGACCGCGATTGCGATGACGCGATGATGGCGCCCGGAAAAATACGACCCCGTTTTTCGCGGACAAGCGGTCAACATCAACACGTGATGTTTCGTCCACGTTGCGGTACACCGGGATCCCTTTAAAGGGATCCCGTTCGTCGAAGACGGATTATTTTTCGCCAAGACCTATAGAAAAGAAAAAATGTATCAACAAATATATTTCCACCACTTACACCGAACATTATCTTAACAATTGATTGTTAGACTTGTACGCAGTGAAGAAGCGTATATAGAACCGAACATTTGTTTCAACTGTTACTGAATCAAAACAACTATGTACATATCTTGTATTTTTATACGATATCGTGCGGTACGGTGTCGAGTTTAAAATTAAGAGTCTATTTACGTCGAGAATTGCGTTTTTATTCCATAACCGTCCCCGATCTTCTCTCCCCCCCCCCCCCCCTCACGATAGGTGCGCGTGTGTTTGGGTCGTCGGCCGAAGAACCTACCCCAAAACGGCCCGTCGAGTTGTTGCAAACAATGCACGCAGAGCGTACGTTATTATTATTTATGTACGCCCAACACGCGAAACAGAAAGCGCGTTATTAATCGCATTATTTTCGCCGGTTATTGCGCTCGCGGCGGGAGAGCAGATGACGGCGGTAGCAGCAGCGGTTAAAACAATACTATGCGCGTTCGACGTAGACAGGATTGTTACGAATAGTAGTGGTACGGCCGCGATAATTCGAAGCGTCGCCCAAACTGTAAGTACGTCGATTAGTTATGATCCAACTGCGACCTCGACGGTCCAATTATAACGTGGCGACGTGTTCGAACTTTAATATATTCCGTTACCGCGATGCAAGTGCGCATCGTGCATTCCGAAAATAATAAACGACAACGTGCAGTGGTAATAATTATGATAACGCGAAACGCGCGGCGAACACCTGAGACTTGACGCGCGTTAATTCGACGACGACGTTGACACGATTGCGTTTGAAAACGATAAACGCGCGTGTTTGTTACGACGAGTGGGCCCGATGTCGTTTCGTGCGTACGCGAAAACATTCATTATAAATAGTGTTCTAGATATCTTTAGCGTTATCGTTTTTAGTTAGGTATCTTTTTCGCGGCATGTTTTTATTATCGTTATTTTACGATCGTTTTGCGCTGTTTCCTACGTACGGGACACACGTACTCCGTCAAGGTTTTCTTTTTTTCCCGAATATGACGTTACACTATTATAATTTTATTTTTTCGCAGCCAGTAATAATATACAACTACGAATAATACATTAAAGTGCGCGTGTCAAACGACCGTTTCTAGAACAACGCGGACCGCTGCTGCTGCTACGTAGTACACGAAAAAAGAATAATTCGTATACTGTCATTATCGTCATAACGCGACGAGACCGCGTCGCCATATCCGCGCGGCACTCGGCAAGATCGTTACGCCGAACATCAACGGATTTTTCCCGATCTCGGTGCGAAGTTTTAACGTGTGTGTGTGTGTGTGTGTGTGTGTGTGTGTGTCATTTGAATACGTGAAAACGGTGACGATGGAGTCGGTTGGTGAAAACCATGCGCAGCAATAACCGCGACAATTGTACGATTCATGTGGCGAACAGCTGAGAGTATCAATCGATCTATCTTGCGGAGCTATGCGATCGCTTGGACGGCAACGACTAACGCATAGAATTACAAGTCCTCGGGTGTTCTGTTGGACTTTCACGTAGGAAATCTGAGAGGTCGTGTTTCACGAGACAGTCTGGCTCGCGAGCCTTAATTGCACGAGTCGGGATTGCCGTTTGGTTGGGAATTATAAATATGGACTTATAAGTCATCATAAAAATTAATCAACTGCAAAAGTATTGTTAATTATACACACGGTTTGTTAAAAAAAACTATTTAACGTTTCCGGTACCGGTGTACATTGATCGTGAAATATAAAAGTTCTTGGCTGCAGTTAAGAATACATTTTCATATCTAATAATGATTTTTTCAAATCGAAAAATATCTTAGATATTTGTATATTTGCGTATATTACACAATAATAGCCGAAACGAAAACGGATTTTATTATTTAATGTACTTTTAATACATTTTATTATAATTTTTCTTTTTTAAGAATTACTAACCACAGAACGATTTTATTTCATTTTTAAATAATTAACTTTTAAACTCACGTAGTAAACGCATGAGTAACTGGAATTATGAAAATTATTCATCTGGGATAATCTCTTATAGTATATAACTGTCCTTAATTCAAGCAAATGCCTTTGACACTTAATCGTCCACATCATCCACGTGTGATTTATACAGTTACAAATTATTATCGTTCAAACATAATAGTACATCTATTAAAAACTTTTTTTCCGGGTCAACTGTTCCCCTTTGAAGACCTTTTCACGTGAACAAGCTGATCTGAAAAACTACACATATTTGAGCTTGATCTTTGAATAAGTTTATGTTTATTATGCTCTAGGCAACCGCATCTTATGCAATACATTTATATATACAACTACAGTTAAGGGTTCCCTATTATTTTCATATGTATATTCATTTTCATCAATGGTTTTACGAAAGTTCGAAACTTCAGACAACCTTATTTAATCCAAATTTGAAGCTTCCCATTTGCAATGGTTTTTAGTACAACGTAAGTATCAATAATTGTCTACAACGATTATTGTAGCTCAAACCCAAGGGATCCCGAGACGGTTTTTGCACAGGGATGAATCGACGGAGTATAAACATAATAGGAAAGGAATTGATTGTATGCTGTTCCAAAAATATCCATTGATTTAATCGACGTACACTCGCTGACTAAATCGTTTCGGAATAAGTTCCAATGAGAGCACCACGTATTGAATATTTAAATTTTAACCGAAAAATCAAACCATTTGCGTACGTACTTGAATTGCTAATATTTCAAAAACGTTGTTGTATCAACTCCAAGAAATGGTTCTATAGGTAACCGTCGTTGGTATAATCATTGATTTTTTTCGTTAGTATTTACAATCATTGGTATAATATCATAATGGTATATTATTTTATATTATTATAATATATATATATATATATTATAACTATGCGACAACGAGATAAAAAAAAAGATAAAAAATAAATAACTGTTGAAAAACCTCTATTTTGGCACGTGTCTCGCTGCACGGTCGACGATCGAACGTTTTTTAAACATATAAAATAATTTTACTAAACCAACCAGTCTTCGAAAACAATGTAATAACAGTAACTCATCAGGAGTGTTGCCGAGTTACTACTATAACTATGCATAGGACTGCGAGAAAAGAGGAGACGAATAATATCGACGAAAAACGAACGAAAACTTATTATAATAATACCATTATGTTATTATTATTATTATTATTATTATTACGATTATTATTTTATGCTAAAAACGCAAACACGCATCACACGAGCCATCGGATTTGTTTAGCGTATGCGCAGTCAACCCATTATTGCTGTGTTCCGTATAATAATAATACATATTATTAACATTATACTCGACGAAAGAATGATAATGCAAGAAGAGAGAATGGACTTCCACTCCACCTGCCGTAGCTGCATTTTGAAAACGAGTTTCGCCACCATTTAGATTACGAATATACGTACGGGATACCTACACCGTTCCGCGGCGCCAATGATTCAGCCTGTTTATTGCCCGTCGTGCGATGTCATCGACGACAAGTATAGTAATAATAGTAATAGTAACGACGACCATGTCCAGTCGACGCTTTGCCGTTTTCTTCGCTGGCAAACGTCGTTAAAATAAAATTTAATTTTCGTTCGAGGACGATATTCTAATATGTTTTTCTTGCGCATTTTTTTTTTTTCCACTCGAATAAGCTTACATCACAATTTATTATAATAATTATTATTATAGGTGCTTGGAAGAATGTATCCGCGAATTTCGATTTGTATTAAAACAGACTTATGTATGTTTAGGTATAAATTGTACATAAATTATACAATGACGAGCGTACTCTTAACACCGTCCGAATTATTCAAAACGTAAAACTGGTTCGACTGTTCACCAAACATTTTATTGTGACGATCGAATCGATAACAATAACTATGTTGCTGCTGGTACCGGAGAAAAAAACACGTAGAGAAAAAATGTGAATCGGGAATAAAAAAAAAAAAAAAATGACGACGAAATACGAACAATTTCTCGTGAGAAAATGTTACGATTTAGTTGTAACTAATTGACCAGATCACTTTTGTGTAAGGCACGATAGCATTGGCGCTTTTTTCAAAAATTGTTCGAAATATTAGCAAAGTTTAACTTAGTGTTCCGTACCACATATATACTTCATGTCTGGGCGACAAACAGTTTTTTCTCAAAATAATCAACGTATAATAAAACACTAACGGTAAAACTATGATGACTGTACTTCACGTTCGCTCCGCGAAATTATTAAAAATGAATCTGAATTTTGATAGAAAAAGTAAACATTCAAAGTATGACAAAATATTGTAATACGAGCAAACACGAATTGATTTGTCGCACATTAACTAACTACTTTTGTACATAAATTAAAAAAAAAATCTCCTTTCATCAATCGAATTGTGTTCCGTCCAGTCTTTCAAAGTACCATCGACCGTAGGCGATAAAATATTTTCATCGAGCGAAATTTTCGCCGTCTAGTCGAGTAGTTTAAAAAACGCACTACTTCACGTGTTTTGTGTTACACTGCATGAATATTATGTATGTATTCGTAAACCGATCAAGTGTTTGTAATTCGTATCGTCATCATCATCGGCCGGACCGTGCAGTATACTCCTTGACTGTGTACACTTTTCGAATGTCTTTAACAATAATATTTAGTATTTACATTTATTCGATTACTTGCACATTTCAATACGTTAAGCCATTATTTTTTTGTTTAGTTTTTTTTCTCTACGAGCCATCGCGTTTCTAAAAATAGTAGTCAACTAATATTTTTCTCGGACATGGTTTTTATACGATAGAAAAAATCCAATGCGTTTACCTCGCCCGAATCAACTCGAGACATTCACTTCCACCGGAACCCGAAACGACCGAAAGCTCTGCAAGACTATCATATATCGTAGAACTTTCTTTTAAAACCGTTTAAAACGTTACGAATCCGAATTCGACCGTCGTTGCATACAACCGATCGGTCGACCGGACACGTGGACGTAATGCGATTTACGGAGATTTTATTTTCGTCGGCGCTCTTAAATTTATGCAAATTGGACACACGCGTACATATACGATTGCACAAAAGAACGAACGTGATGGGTGTGCGGACGATGGGAGAAACGACGACGTACATTTTGATTTAACGCGATTTCGGTCCGTACTCGACGACAATAGGCTGACGAGCGAGTAAAAAAAAAATTACGCCGCTAAGTGCTGTTTCGATGCTGCAGCCCACCGTTAATTCGCGCCCGCGGCGAAACAGCGAAGAGAAAGAAAAAAAAAACTCTATTCGATAAATTGTTTTCACACCCCGCTTCGGAGCTTCTACATATATATAATACATATGTATGTATACGTAAACATACAATGTACAACGATTTAGACGTGTTTCCACTGTAGTACGAGTCGGTACCGTTTCGTATGAGTGTTGCGTACAATTCTAAAAACTTAAACACCTAAGACTTACCGGAAGCTTGAGTAAAAAATCATCCCTTCGACCCACTATTATCCACCTCAACTGTAAAAGAGACTTGACTAAATGTTAAGAATAAAACACGCTAAACGAGGTACATATTTTGTTGTGTAGTCGTAATCTAAAAAAAACCGAACGTATTATCAAAGTTGAATAGTAAAAAAAAGATAGTTTTACTGTGTATTAACTATAATTGAACGTCTATGATGAGTTAGGCAATTAATAATTTGTTCGAAGAAAACTTAAATTCATTAAAGAGCTCAGTTAGGCCTCAGTTGGGCGATTTTATTTAATTTTAGATATAAAATTCTAATGTTGTTGCTTTCCTGACATAGAAACTTCACAAACCACTGGAACACTGATAAAAATTACACCACCTCGCACAGAAATATATTTTTAACCATTCCGATCCCTATTTAGAGTCGAACCAGAATTTTCTGGTCTTCGATCATTTACTAGTATTTCACCAATATTATGTCCCGTATTTTTTAATATTGATTTAAAATCATGTATTGCGCAATACATTATATTTTCGTTGGCAAATTTCTTTTGTTTTTATTCTTGCACAAAATTCTCGATCAGCAATTATTTAAACAGCTAAAAACGTTCAACTTGTTAATCGAATAAGCAGTATTTGTATTGAAAATATCACTTTTTTACCAAGCACTTACCAATTCGATATATCGTCATATATAACTTATACGCGTGTCGTGTCCAAACGCGCAATCCCCTATTCAAACCCGACCATCGTTAGTTTCGATATCCGGAAAATGTCGTCAGTCTTCGTTGTTATTGCTTAAACAAATATCGGTGCAAACGTATATCATATTTTTATTGTGTAAAGAAACCGTGATCACGTGGTGTTGAAGAATGACGGAATTATTTTGAATTGGGACTTGCGTAGGGGGTTAGGTGGTCTACCTAATGCGTGTAATAAACTAAGTATACAAAAACGTTTTACTACCAAAGGCACATCGTAATCTCGTGTCACAGTCGTTTTTCAAAACTCAAAGGATAACTTTAACGGGGAAAGGAAGAATAAAGGACGCGCCAGTCCAGATCCTTATTAATAGGGGGTTAAATTATCGCATATACGTATATGTCTTCATATAGTTCTCTATACGGACAATATAAGTGAATAGATTGCATTGGCCGTGTAATATATAATGCACGTAATCCTCGGGCCAGCGCCGACGTCAGGATCGGCCGGACAAACAGTAAACGCCGCACGCCTGCGTACAATGAAGCTTAAGATACGCGTTCAAGTCGTTGTCATTGTTATTATCATTTTTTATTATTATCACGCGTTGTACATGTATATTTCACATTTTTTTTTCAAACGCGCTTAGATCGGTCGTTCTCGGCCCAGGGAACGTTCGGTTATCCTGCGACAGTGTACAATGCTACGTCTTCGATTGTGTCACGCATAGTTAATACCGTCACGTATTCACACGCGTGCGCACGGAGTTAAAAGAAAAATTTCGTATTGTAGCAGAACAAACAATAATGTTGGAACGAACGGACGGAAAATGCCGGATACATTAAGCTGCCAGGGCGCACAGGGACACGGAGTCGCCGTTCGCTTGTCTCTAAAGTCGTATTCACGTACAGCTTATCCTTCCGTTCTTGCATTGACTTAGTATGAGGCGCAGCTCACTATTCTTTCTTCATTTTTTTTTCTTTTTAAAATTACAAACATTATACTCAAGCAATATTTAAACCAATAATAAACGGCTCCGATAAACCTGTAACGATTTCTTTGTCGTGTGACAAACGATCGCGGATCATTGAAATCAAAAGTTCTTGCGTAGCTCGTCCCTTTAAACAGCACGCAATCAAACCCTTTTATCCGGTGCACCTCTTCCCCCCCCCCCGATATTCGAATGGTTTGTTAACCCTCCTTTGTTTGTCTTAAACAATCCCGACCGACAACTCTTTGTTTTTAGTAACAAACAAGTATTTAGTATGTGTACATAGTGTATTAGAATGTTACGGCGAAGCTGTCCGGCCAACACGCCTTCGTTCCTGGTTCCCTATGTCTTTTTAATTTATCGTTTTTAAATTAAATATAATACATAGTAATGCATAAACAACATCACCACTCGGCTTAATGGAATTTATTACGTTCGAATTCGCATTGCTCGGACGGTGAATACATTTTGACTTTACGTACGACGTGATAAACGCGCGATGCTATTTGAAATATGTACACGCTGTAGAGTTAGTTTTGAAATTAAAGTACCTATACTATATATAATGCATGGATTTAATGAATTTCATTTGGTCACTGCGCACGTCACTAACGCGTTGCGCTGCAGGCTGACTTGGTGGTATTTTTTATGTTTAAGTTGATCTAAGCGTGCGCGATGATCGCAAAGAATTAATACTCGCGTTTGAATCGTATTATTATGGGTTCAGCAGTGCATCTGGAAATTATGTGGAAACGGCCAATGACACAAACGTGGACTGAAAACCATTTTAGAACTGATTCAAAACGCAATGCATGAAGGAACGTATCTCGCTTGAATAAACAATTGCATAAACGGAAATGCAATATTTGTTTTCAGCGGTCTTTGATACGTTCATTCTGTCATTTTGAAACATGAAATAGAAATCTGAACGGCCCGAGAAATATGAACATTCTGAGATGCAAAACAATAATGTCACCCTCTGAATGGATAAGTTGAAGTAACGTTCGTCGACGTAAAATTACCTGATGACGAAAAACCGACAAGAGGACAGTTTCTCCGATTGAACTTTATTTATCCTGCTCAAAATTATATCGCTGAACGGACAAAAACGACTGTAACGTGATCGGGGTTGGCCAGTTAAATATATGATATTCAGGGAAGATTTCTAGTCCTTTTGAATATATTATACAGTAGCTCGGGAGCATAAAAAGAAAGATCTTAATATTATAAACAGAATTCTCTACCCCTTAGTGAATTACAAATCAACTCTCCAAATGAAATCATTTTTCTTTCCCTACACCACAATAATTATACCACTGATAACTTATGCCTGTCCTGTATGAGCTGCTGCCTCTATAACTAAAATAAATAAAATCCAAATCTTACAAAATAAATTCTTAAGGGTATGTCTCAAAGTACCGTGGTTCGTGAAAAATCGTCAGATCCACAATGACACGGGAATACCCCTGATAAATACATAGATTAAAATCCAATTTAAAAATTTCCACGCCAAACTAAAAAATTTGGACAGTGCTCGTCATTACAATATAGGAAGAAAAACACTCAATAGATGTCTGCGGCCTTGACTTCTCCAGGGCATTCTCTTAACAGACATAGAAGACTCATCATCAGAAAATGAAGAACATTATTAATATACTAGACCTTATAATTATTATTATATACACATATGTTATCACATTATTATATCACATTATCATATTACCCTCACTATTAATAATTATGTCATTAATAAATTTATAACTTATTTAAATGTATAACAAGTAAAATTGTAAAAACTAAAAATTTGTAATAGCATTAGATGTGCTGAAACATTTTATAATTATAATAAATGAAAACAAAAAAATATTACAAATAAATGTAGATTGATTTAGTTTAGTTATTAATATTTAATATACATGTTAAAATACGACTATGGAATACTACATAAAAAACAATACGGAGTTCAGCTACATTGAATGGACGTCATGGCCAAACTACCGTGACTTGCATATTCGGCATTAGCTGTTTGATTTACAAAAGTGAAATATGATATAGTTATGTCCTAGTTGAAATACAGTGTCTGCTCAGCAATATTATATGTATAGACTAATAATATGTAACAATCGTTACATTAGCCCCCAGTTTTTTGAATTTATATTTATCTATTATTAATTTTTAAAATGTATAAAAGTGTACAATATAATAAATGTGAAAATCAGGGTCGGATTTAAGTCTCAAGATGTCAAGATACCACTTAGGAATACACTCGGAAGTGCCTTAAAAAAAAAAAAAAATTGGCATAAACTTTATTATTTCTTCAATTCATAAATATTTATATATTATATAAATTAAATTAAATTAAATTAATTTAATTAAATTCTCCAATGAAATAATAATATCAGTTAACACGTATAAATCGATTCCAAATGAACGATTTTATCATTTTCTTTAACATATATGTTGAACCAATATGTTCAATATTTGATTATGAAATGTTTTTTATATTTTATTATATAATCAAAATAAAATACTGTTTAATTCCATTAAGAAAATCTTAAAATCTTAAAAGAAGGGCTTCTGTTTGAAGATTATTGCTCTAAGCAAACCCTCATATTTGAGACCCCGATGTATTGTGCCTCTATATTCCCGCTGAATTAGTATATATATAATATATATATGTATTGAACAATTGCATACAACTTCGTAATAATAATATTGAGTTCGAATTGCGTGTTGTTGTTTAGATACAGATATCGTTAGGACGACGTTAATGACGGGAAAGTCACCATTAAGATGAGGGAGAAAGAAAGAGAAAAATAGAGAAAGGGAAAAACAATAGAGAAAAAGAATACCCGAGTGCTCAGTACAAAATAAGCGCACATGGCTTGACGGTAGAAACTCTGGGTGCCATTAGAGAGTTATCACGGGCGAAAATAAATATGAAAAAAAAAAATTAAAAATAACATCACATGACAAACACGATTTATCAAAACGGTAGGAAGTATGTGTAGTGAAAAAAATCGTAATATGTTTTAATAGGATTTCTTCGTCCTCCTCATTATCCTTATCCTTTGACAGTTCTATTCGTATGCATACTACAAAAAACGTTTATTTTCACGTTCGCCTTTTCCTTCACGCGCAATAATAACGCGACGTTATTATATTATACATAGTTGTATGTATGTATTATTTTTGTTATTATTATTTTATTAATCTTACAGTTGAAAATCCCGAACATTGAATAATATTCAACGCGATCGCACTCTTCCGATCATGGAGAAGTATAATTTTTATAATGCTGTGTTCAACATTTAAAATATTACATTGTGAATTTTTTTTTTTTTTTTAAGACTCGGAGTCTTGTTTGCGTGATTTCAACCGGACAGATGTTGGATGAACGTGATACGATACGCATCTGATAAAGTTGCGTACTTTTTTCTAAGGGCAGTTCAAATTTTTCTAAAAAATAAGTAAGTTTTTAATATTATAATGAAATAATTAATATATACATATATATATATATATAAATCTCGTGTCACAGTGTTTGTTACCATAATACTCCAAAACGGCTTAACCGATTTTAATGAAATTTTATATATACATTTGATAGGTCTGCGAATAGGTTTTTATCTATTTTTTTATTTTTTTTGTGTTATTGTTTAATAAACTGTAGTTTAATTTAATAATTTTTGAGCAGGTCGATAACTGCGCAATTGAAAATGAATTATTAAATGATACTATTAAAGAACTAGTAAAAAACTATTAAAAACTATTAAAAAACTATTTTTTTTTCTGGTATTCAATGACGGGTATTGCATAAATATTAAACAACAAAATCCCGCAACAGGTACCAAAAGAAGGCCATTCGAAGGATTATTATGCATATCGATTGATGATTAGATGCGATCAGGACAACATTATTCTACGATGTCATGAGTTTTGTCCACAATTCATGGTCGACATGTCGATATGTATATAAAGATAGAAAGCGAACGATTACGATACTTGTGATTCAATTAAAAAAAGGTGCGTGCGGAAGATTCTCAAAACAATTGTTAGATAACAGTGATGGGAAAGTTACTACAAATGAAACGGGATGCATACAAATACCGACCGATTTCTGCACAAGCATTGATTAGCAAGATGCTCTCATTGACCAGATATTTCCCAATGTACACAGACAATACACAAATCATGAGTGGCTGACAGAAAGAGCAATTTTAGCAGCAAAAAATGTGGACGTCAACGAATTGAATCTCAAGATACAACATTTGTTACCAAGAAACTTGGTGTCATACAAATCTATTGATACAGTTTGCGATGCTACTGAAGCTGTAAGTTATCCAACAGAGTTTTTAAACTCATTGGATTTACCAGGCATGTTACCGCATAATTTACAACTGAAGGTTGGATCTCCGGTTATTTTGCTTCGTAATTTGAACCCACCACGGTTATGCAACGGCACGCGATTAGTCATTAAAAAATTAATGCAAAATGTTATCAAAGCCATAATTTTAAATGGCAAATTCCTAGATGAAAATATATTATCACCGCGAAACCCTATTATACCCTCAGATGTGCCAATACAAATTAAACGCCTTCAATTTTTTCAATTTTTAATTAGAATGGCATTTGCAATGACTATCAATAAGTCTCAAGGTTAAACGATGTCTGTCTGTGGCTTAGATTTGAGTACATCATGTTTTTCACACGGACAATTATACGTAGCGTGCTCTCCAACCATCTAATTTGTGTTGGCGAAAGATGGGATAGCAAAAATATTGTACACTCCGTTGCATTAAGGGATTGATATTATTTTTACCAATATTGTCATAATTAGCGATATATATAATTTTAAAGGATCAATTTTAATAAATTATTAAAAAAATAAATGTTTCATGTTTTTTTTTATTTTTACGTTTCGTCACAATTCACAGCACTCCATACTTCTTTCACTTATATACCACATCCTTATACACCTATATTAAATTAGTTATTTTTTTCTAGCAAAATATTCTCTAGAAATAATTTATATGACAAAACAACGTTTGTCGGGTTTACTAGTATATATATAAACAATAAACGTTTTTATTCATAACGTATTTACAATAATTGAAATCAACAGTAATTGAATTTCTTACAGCCCTAGCTGGAGGTAATTTCGTATTAAATCATTATGGTGTTGTATCTTTTTTATTTCAAAAACCGAAGACGGTATTTAGCCAGTGGATATTCGTCGAATGATCCTTCTTACCCATTCGGTTCAGCCCTGTGTGAACGTACGATGTGACATAAGCATGTTTAGTTGTTAAAATATTCATCCGGGAAAAAAAAATGTTTCAAAATTATTCGCGTTTTAATGCCACCAATAAAATATGGTTTTATGGTAATTTCGTTTCTCCGATTTGATTGCGATCGTCATTCCACGTTTAGGTGTTTTGGGTCGCAGAGAATCGTTCACCGTCAACCGCGGCTATATTATAATATTATCGTTGAGCACAGATCGCCATTATAACAACGTTCGCGTTATTATTCTACACCGGGTTAACGAAATGACCGTCCTCACATCATTATTTCGTCTCGAGCGAGCGAACATCGCATAAAATTATTATATTGTTGTACTGGGTTTTTACTATCGTCGTCCTCTCTTGTTTAAATTCTTTGTCAGGTAAATCTCAAAACCGAAAATTCCCCCCTACTGCACTCGTTTTGTACACTATTATAGAAGATGTTTAGCTGATACTCGTTTAATAATTTAACCTATCGCGTGTATAGTTGTATGATTATACCGTTTTTTTTTTTTTAATTCAAAATATATTATGATCAGGACTGCGAGTTCAATGATTTTGCATCTCGACGTATTTATTCAGAAATCAAAATCTGCGAGATACAAATCTGAGTCAGTAGTTAGTGACCGTTCTGTTAATTTAATTTCGTAAAATGTACTTACGTATTTACAGTTCACTGCATACAAGTGCATAGATCGATAAAACTATTTTTACTTATAATCTCGTTTTTTACAGTCATCCTGTGTATAAAAATTTAAAAAAAAAAACCAATAACAATCGTCAATAATATTTAGGTGCATAATGTATAGCGTTGCGGTAACGGGTGCATTATTGTATTATTATTGTAAGTACTAAACGGAAAGCATTCAATGTTGTACGTGTTCTATACACGTATTTTGTATTTAATGTGAACTTAATACATGCCAATACGGAACACTTTTCTGCTATGCAACATGCTTAAAGACGACCGACGCCAGAAAAACCGTAACGAAATTCGTGGTTACCGAGGAAACTGAATACGGATTGAAACAGGTGCAGTTAATTCGTTCATCAGTGTCAAATACGTTCGAAAACGCACTGCAACAATTAGGAAGTTGTTCCCGTGAACTCGTAAGATTACTCAGCAATAACACTGGTCGACAAGGTGTTTTACATCTTCATGTCGAGTTTTGACTCGGAGAAAATATTTTAGTATTCGTTTCATATATGTTATTTCGCTGATATTCGATTGACGACATTTCAAAGCGTACGTTTCGCGTTCAAGTCGTCGGAGAGTAACGGTTTTCGAAATAACATTGAATAGTGTATTCCATTCGAACTCAAAAAAAAAGAGTCCGCGAGTACGAGATTACACTGAAATCCGATGAATTTTTATTTTGAATATTCCTCGTAAGCCGTTACGGTTGCATTTATATTTTCGTCTTTCGATTAAACACATATTTCTATGATTATTGATCGAATTTTTGTCATCGTTTCAGTGGTGGTGACCGAGTTGCGGTAGACAGACCGGAAAACGTACAACGTCGCACTAACGGCGATAAGATTGTTTTTCTGTGCTCAAAACAGAGTCGTTGAAAACTATGCCGCTCGATCGGGCACCGCGGGGACGACATGAGTCCGCGACATGATTATAATACAATAATGATATTTACAGTAGGGTCTCGATAATCCGAACGAGCTCGAGCAGTACCGAATCGCCATAAATATTGTATTAACTGGCTGTACTTACACACACACGTACACGCACATATAATTATAATAATACTTTGTATACATTGTATTCTTTGTGGATTACGAGTTTTTTACACGATTATGATAGGCAGATAAAAATAAATTTCATAATTTAAATTCTAATGAAATCGATGTTGTTGTTAAACCATAGATAATCCGAACGACCCCTTTCGCCGATCTCGTTTGGATTATCGAGACCCTACTGTATGATGATTATTATCGGGCGACGATGCTACACGGGCGAAAGTGCAACGCAAGTGGTGCAAGTCGTACGTCTATGGTTTTGTATCGAACGGCGACCGTACACTCGAGGGAAAACCGTCGTTCGTCGCCGGAGCCGCTTTTCACGTGTTTCGTGCGTTATTGTTGTTTCGAACAAATCATCTCACTCACCGCAATTTCACCCGGGTGGCCGACAGTGATTGCGCGAGCCATTTCCCAATATCACGGCCGTATCTGGTGGGGGGGATCCAAGGTGTCTGGACACTCCCCCCACCGAAATTTCTTCAATATTTTACGAACGTTTAAAATAATTATTTATTTTTAATACCAACATAAATGTTTTCAGTCAAAAATGACTTGAGCTCCAATTAATCATTGACTGATTTTAATTTTATATCGTAGTATCATATGAAAATATGATATTAATTTTAATAAATGAAGATTAAATCTTTTCCTGTCTTATTCTCAACGGAATATCAAAAGTTAAAATCCAAATTCAATAAAATTACAGTATACAGGTTTCGGACGCCTCCCGAAAAAAATGTCTAGACACGGCCTTACCCAATATCGTTTATATAATGTTCATAGCCGCGCGCAAAAGCGCGGGACGATACTGTAAACGCACTAGAGGCGAAAACTGTTCGCGCGCGGACGCGATTGAAAAATCGCCTATCATTGCACACTAGTCGGTTCGTTCGTTCATAAACGCGATTATAAACAGCCTGCGTCGACGAAAAAACCTCACAAACATGTAAAATAAAATAAAATAGCTTACTTCGTGGTTACTCGTGGTGAAAAATCATTTTCCGTGCTATTTTGTGTATTTTTTAAACAGTTTTTGAAAAGCAGTATAGGTATTGTGTAACATTTAATTCAACTGTTAATCGTCATTTTTTTAAATGGAATCATACGTAGAGTATATGCAAAAACTAATATTTGTTTTATTTTGTATTTCGTAGTACAAAATATAATATTGAAATGTGAAATGTCTGAATAATATAATTAAAATTAAAATTTATCATGCTTATTATTCTACACAACATTATAATTTAGTTATTTTATTTTATTTTTTTATTTACTTACATAATATGTATTTCAATATTACTAAGGATACTTCTTACTCGTATTCCGAATACTATTCTCCTCAGATATTTCAATAATAAAACGTTCAACATCAAACATATTTAGGTTTTTCTATACCGTCCACCGCCAACAACAAAACTGAAATGATAAAGATCGTCCGATATCACGAATAAAACGCTTGGTATGAATAGTTCCATTGAAAACAATGTATTTAATTATGTCGGTTAAAGGCGAACGTTCGCATAAAATTAAACATGCGCGATCGAACGCGGACTTTTTTAGGTGTGAACACACCGATTTAATAATTGTGGCTGTTTAAATTCAAGCGAACATTCGCGGCGGTTTTTAACCACGTCCGCGCGCGTCACTAACCGCCTAGTATGTAATGCACTTAACACGTGCGTTTTAGAAATTTAGAAAATGTTCGAATAATCGCTTATGTTAGCACATTTCGTTGGCCTACGCCGTTTTGTTACGCGAATTCGCTCCGGCGTCCAGTGCATCTCCGCGCCAAGTAGTACGGATTTCGATGGGGAAACCCTCGTGGTCGGTGCAACGGAATCCGGACCGGCAAACGTTGAAACCTCCGCGGGGCAATCTGCCTCTCGTTCGTCGACAAATCCGTTCACGTTGAAAAAAAAAATCGCATCGCATAATACTGTAATGCGTATGCTCTTGCGGCTCGAACGTTTGTGAAATCGACTTCACCGGACGCCGAAAAATGTTCATAATCACCCGGTCAACGTACCACCGTTTCGGTTTTGTTGACCGTAAACGTGTTGGTAAGATTATTGTTATTATATTTTTTTCTTCAAATGTTTTATAAAAACAATATTTTCATATAAAACGGTGTTATACATAAAAAAATCCATGTGTTGTAATTATTTCATACGTTTATAATCTATCGTTCAGATTCAGCCGTGCTTATGAGAACTTTTCAATAACGATTATTTTTATGAGTTAGTTACATAATTAGATAATGCGAACATTGAACAACCAATTTTACAAGGTTAACGGTTCAATAAAATATGCTGCTTTGCTCCTTCGTGAAATTTTTAATTGTCACATATCTATTTGATATTAAGAGGAACATAAATATGGATATAGTCAACAAATGATCTGTACATAATCCACATTAAATGTACGAACGTGTTGAAACGTGTAGTAGACTTTGGTCCATGCCACGCTAATCCCGAGTTGATGAATAATGGTATCTTACAATTAGACCACGTTAGGTGTACTTGGCAAAATGAAAATAAAGTTAACGAGGACAGGACGAAGCTTTCGAATCGGTATGCAAATGAATTATTCGCACGCGAACAATTGTTGACGTTACCCACAATGCGTTGAAAACCATTCGGCCAATTAAAATGTTAAGCCAAATCTGTACCCACAGCATCTTAAAATGGAACATCTTATAAAATAAAAGTCGACAGGATCACTTAAAAAAGCGTTCTTAGCGGTCCAACAGTCCAATAACAAATTCTTGGGAAAATATTAAAATGAATCTTCAACACCTTAATTATTTTGATCGGCATCAAAGAAGTTTATAATCTCTCACCATAATAATTACGTAATACATCCGGATCAATTTTCTTTTTCTCATTTAAATTACACAAATCCTGATTCCACTCGTTATACTCAACACGTTGTCTAATTGTCCTCTCCGATCTGTTTCGTAATTACGTTAGATCGTATAATCTCGTCAATAACTGAATAAACGGTAAAAGCACCTTCACGGTACCATAATGGCTTTGGCCTAAACGTCTGGTAGGAAAAATAATTAGGAACCTTGGACGCTGTCAAAATTAGTATCGCGAACATTGAATATCTTACGTAATTTTATATTTCAAATACCTCGGTCGTAATTTGACCGTTTACCGACAATTACGTTTCGCGCTATTATTTATAACGTCTTACGTGCGCTACATGCATGCGCGCGAGTGTAAGCTTCTAGTTTCGTGACCAGCTCTCGATTGCTCGGGCTTAATAGTAATTTCGAACGGTCGCGGCGAATCGGACGTTTTACCATTAAAAGTATTGCCGATGAAATGAAATCGAATGAAATGAAAAGAATATTACCATACGATCCCAGGTCGAGCCCGACACGAGTCACTCCGACCGTACGCAGATTCTATAGCGGACCGTACAGGTCAATGTTAAGTCGTTGTACGCATTTATCGGCCGAATAATTCTGCGGTAAAATTTTACGGGCGAAAGATTCCTCCAGTTCGACTGTACTGTACTGTTATTAACATAACCGAGAACAATGTTTTTTTTTCGGTCTTCGAAGTCTGACTCCAGGTATTGAACCAACAGACGATAATAATGGTTTTACGTTAATCACCGACTGCCTAGACACGTTAGTCGCCGTTTAATTAAGATGGTGCAATCATATAACGTTTGCGAACCAAAGGTTTCGACCTGAGAAAATGAAATTGTTATTTTATTTTTTAACTGTAATTACTCATCGCGTCGTCGTATGATTATTTTAATATATTATTGTATTAAACTTATAACAATACATACACGCTTGTGTAATGCCTGCATCATTTTTTGTTGGTTTAAGTCAATTATAATTTTCAATTTTTTATTTACATTTTATTTTACTGAACGATTAGAAAGGAGAACATTATTTTTCGATCTGAAAAGTCGATATTTTATAATGTACGTATACATACATAAATCAGATGCAGATTATTTATAACTATATATATATATATATAAACAATGGCTATTAATTAGTCACCGTAGTGCGTGCAGTAGACTACATGAAGATGATATTGACGACACCCGATTCGGCTTTCCACAAATTTTTAACCACAAAAACACGGTCGTGGACACGATAAGTGATCCAACGCCAAAGGACCGTATGGTGTATACGATGTACAGTTGAGTGGAAAGAAAACACAGCTATAAAAATGCTCAAATTAAATTTATCGTCATTGTTTCTACGCACGTGCCGTTTCTAGAATGTCCGCATATTTCCCTGTAATACATAATATTATACTTGTATTTTCTCGACCGATATCTCGTGTGGTAGATCAAACTCGGAGATTCACCGTCCGGACATTTATCATTTGTTTGCGAAATAGAGATTTATCTGCACATTCATCTGCAGATGAGAAACCGGTGAGTATGTAAGTCTGTGTGCAAGTGTGTGTGTGTGTAGTATATTCATAAATAATTACATTACGTGCTCCAGATACTTTATCGCAATATTCTAAGGTTCTCTCTGCGGGCAGCGTCAACAACCGGAACTTCTTCGCGATAGAAGTGAAAAGCCTCTAGGGCAACGATGAGCTTGTTTCACAAACCGTTCCGATTTCAAACGATCTCGTAGTCTCGTAACTCGTCCAAAGGTACACAACAATATATTATAATACTATGTATCGTACACATGTATATATTGTTGTCGATACGGCGTTTTTCAACTCCAGTCCGCCGTCATTTCTATACCGCTGACCGCAAAATCGTCAAAATAAACCATTCATCGAACATATGTGTACATGGTACGTGGAGAATACGAAAATATGTCCGTTGTTGGGAGTAATAAAATAAGTAGACAAACACTTGTTTATAAGGCGAGAACTCAATTTAATATTATATTTTATTATAATTAATCGTTGTTTTTCTTTCTACTACGAAACCACATATTATATACTTAATTAAATGGCGGCGGTTTTTCAAATAAGCTGTTAAACGAACGGTGTGCCTAGTTTTTAATACTTAAACGGACAGAAGAAAATGTTTCGGTTTTATTTTAGTTGGGAACATAGTGATTATACTAATCATATCGATTGGTTCAAAAAAACTGTCCGCTATTGAAAGACAGTTCGCCATTGGGAGGTTCCCGAATCTATACAGTTATTATTATTCACGTCAGAATGTTCAAGTAGTATTTTATAATATATACTTATGTAGGACAGGAGGTGCGCGGCAGCTTCAAACACAGTGGGAGTGAGATAAAACTAATTTTAGCACGTCAAAATTGTTGTATTTCAAAAAATGTTCATTAACTTTTTAAATTAAATCCATAAATGCGTTTTAATTGACTTCTTACCTATATATAGATCCCAGAAGTTTTAATTATCATAATAATAATTACTGTTAGTTGACTTTTTTATGTACAAAGTGGTTTTTAACGTTCAGCACTAATTTTATCCATCACTTCCGTACACATTTTCGAAAACTGTTTTCAATCAAAAATTGAAAGCATACTATAATAATAAATTATAACTTATAATTTTTTTTTTTATAAAATAATTAAAATTAAACTTTAACAACAACCGGTATAATTTGAAATTTATATATAGTTATAACTAAATTTAAAGTGCCTATTACCAGCCCAAATGTGATACAAATATTTAAAAATTATAAAATATGTATAAAATGTTAATTTAAGTGCACAGAATATGTTTCTAATCGCTACGATTAATATTTATGGAGCAACAACACAATCTTTTACCTGTATCAAAATTCGTCAACATCTATTTTCCAACGCGATTTTGTATGATTGGTAAGAAACGTGGCAAATATGTTCTACTAAACCAGTGATTCTCATCCTTTCTCATTCATGTCATATTTAGCCACTAGAATCAAACACTGCGTCACCCTAAAATCAAAATAATAAAAACAGATACCAATGAGTAAAGGTTTTTGAAATCGGATGCAATATATTTTCGGCTACGTCCGGTGTTCCCCAGTAAGGCCATCTCTCTTCTATATTTATTAATAGAATTCATCGTCTATCATTATCATCTTGTCTACTACGCGAACGATTTTAAACTTTATACTCGTGTACATACAACTGATAATTGTCTTAAACTTCAAGATGGTCTATATATATTTTCCAATTGTTTTGGGCAGTAAAGTTTAACATTAAACTTTAACATTTCTCATGTCTATTCGTGAAAATGAATTATTGTTCTGTATGTACTTATTGTAAACTTTATTTTGCATTTATTTCCCTATTGCTGTGTATCATTATAACTAAACTATTTTCAATGTATTAATTTAATTAAGGACCTCGCCGTATATCATTAAATAAATAAATAATTATCTTTTTACATGCATGTCGTAATATTCATGTCAAATTTGTGTATTCTGTGTATCAAATCTGTTTTATCGTCCTCGTATTTTCGTCATTATCACTACTTTCCTTTGTCTCATCAATATCGTCCAAATCTCCAAAAGCTTTTCGAAATGGTCTGATATCCGGCAGCAGTCTACGGGCTCGTCCAAACTGCTACTGAGCATTGCGCCCTGCATTCTGAGGTCGTTGCACAATTCCGAATATGCCTCGCCCACGGCGGAGTTCGCGGTCGCCCGTACAACCCTGCAGACGACCAGCCCCGATGGAACCTCATGGACTTTGCGGGAAATAAAAATATGTTGTGACGGAAACCAATGACCGCGTCACAGGAAATCTCGTTCGTTCAACGGAAACGTTTCGGGACCAGTTGCGCGTGACACACTGTGATAACCCGCGAGCAACATTGTTCACTGTTTTGCGGCAAACGGAAGGCAAGACACCAATAGCTCCGTAAACTTAAGCTACGTACTTCCTGTTGGGAGATTTTCCATTTTCCTCGTTTGGGGTTTATTAAATATATCCGAAATAAAATGTGTATGTATAATATAATGATGTGTATACAATATATTCAATACTTTGTACTTTATTGCAACGCGTATGCATAATTTTTCTTTGTAATCCAGCACATTCTTCTACTATTATCATGCACGGACAAACGATTTACGAGTCGTACTACTTATCCGCTTGTAATAGTGGGTATATGAGCATTTCGTTTAACTTATTTGACCATCCGATCGATTATGACTTGTTATCTGGTCGTGATTAACCTAGAATAGGTTCGATGAGCCCGCGGAGGGAGTACCGGAACTGGGACGTTGATTACAACAAACAGTACATACCGTTTTATTGATAGTTGTTTCATAATTACATATATATATAAATACTATACATATTTCACTAATTTGTAAATATTTTTAGACATATTTTATCATTTCATCGTTCATATGAAAATGCAAGAAATTATTTCAAAATTAGATCCAGAAACTTCCATGGCTATTGAAAAAGCTCAAAATATTATGCAAAATGAAACATTGAAAAATAATTTAATTTTCATCTCGGTGAATTTTAGTGTTATTGCGCGTATAATTATTTTATTATCTTAATATTACAAAATTAGAAACAAAAAATATGTCGTTGAATGATGGCATGCAAATTATTGAATCAGTGATTAAAATATCAAAACTCGTAAGCGGAAATGTGGTGTTTTCGGCCTAAAATTACTTTAAAAGGCATTTTCATTGGTTTCCCGTAAACATGTTTTTACTACGTACAACAACCGGTGTAACGTTCTCTTAAGTATAATTAATTTTCCAATAAAAGAGTTTTGATTGTTCGTTGTGTTGAGTTTATGTTAAATAATTTAAGTTTACCCAGAATATTTACTACGAGCCGCTTCTGAGAGGGATACCGCGTTGGTGGCGGTGGCCGGAGGCGGAGTTCAACGATCCATGAGGACGGGATCGAAAACGGGGCCTAGGCGCGATGCGACGGCGCGATAAAAAACCGTCCCGACGGTTGACCGTTCTTGCGGGTGCTCGTTAACAACGACGTGCGCACGACGGCCCATTGATGCGCGCACGTAAAACTATAATAATGCGAAAACGATGCCGCCGCGACACCGTGTCAAACGTAATACGTTTGCGTGCATTGTACTCGGTGCCGACGTCGAAAGATCCTGCGCGCACCGATCGTCCTGGGGGCCGGGACGACGACGTGCGACAGGGCCGGCTTCAAGCGCGACCGGTGCGGCTTGCGTTACCCGGACATCGTTACGGGAAAACGAATCGCCGAATGTTATGATTCAGAAAATATATCGTTACCAACAGTAATAGTAGGTATTACGTTTTTCAGACCACACATGGAATAATAGTTTTCTGATATCCCGGAGAACAGTATCCCAATGTATCACGTGTTTGTACAACTACTGGTCCATTGGACACGATTAACACTATATTTGTGATATCATTGTTTACTGTCGCGTATTTCAACTATTTCGCACGGGGCCCAGCAATTGGTAGCGTCGGCCCTGACGCGCGACCGCGGTCGAAGGGACCCCTACCCGGGTGCAGCACACGTGCACATCTCGGCTGGGTTATGTGTTGAGGTTCTCACCGTAAGCGCCTGATCGGCAATGAAATCGACCGAAAAAAACATCGCCGACGCTGAAACTTCCGGTGAACGAGGACGCTTTGGTGGTCGCTCGAACGAGGCTGATCGAGTCGGGACGAAACCTCGATCGCAGAATCGCGCGTTCTCAGCGAGAGCAACCCGCTGCAGCAATACCAATAACAACGAATCCAGGTCCCCGAAAAGACACATGTAAAACCTTCGAGGAAAATAATATTTACTTATGCTTACACATGATCTTTCGAAATGCTGTATTCGAGACACCAGTGCCGTGGAACTCCAGGATCGTTAGTCGTAGAAGATTTCTTGCGTTCGCAACGCGCTGAAGACCGTGATCGTGAAACGCACCTCTTGCACCGCCATTGTTTTCGGCACCGGATTCGTCTTCGAATGGGCCTATGGTTTACGTTGTGTTTCGTACACCATACGTGACGTGATGCATTCAGTTGTCGCGGTAAAATATCTGTTGTGCCAGGGTTCGAGTACAATTTGTAATCGCAACGACAGTACAACGAACGCACGTTTCGCTACCCGTCCAACACAAAAATAATCGGTTGTCTTATTCCGTTCCGTTATCGCGTCTTCGATTGTCGTACAATTGTCGTATCCGATCCACCGCGCCGCGGCCAACACCACGCCTTGTGTGTTCGTCGCAAAGTAACGCGAGAACCCGTAGGGGAAATCATTTTTGATGCGCACACGGACAACCGACGACGATACGATGCGTTGAAGCAGAGGTGGCGAACCTATAGCACGACGCATTCGCAAAAAATTGAAATTATTAAACATTGTAAACAACAAAAAAAAAAATTACACTATTTATAAAACGTTTGGTTGTAAGAAATTCAAATACAGTAGATTCTTAATATGTCGAACGTCGCTATCTCGAATTTTTCGTTATCTCGAACTACTTTGAATTCCCCTTGAAACTACTATTACACTTAATAGTGTTTTGCTCTAGATAACTCGATATAAAATTAATCGTTTTTCGTTATCTCGAGTTCACAAATAATATTTTTATTGCGGTTAAAACAGGAATTGAGCAGTACATTGCATACATTGTGCAGTATAGCGATTGTGATTTAGCGCGTTGGTAGTCACGTTTGTAGTCTTTCGTAGTTCGTTTGTTCGTTTGTAGTGAAATGGAAAAAAAGCGTAAATTAAATGTTCTTTCAATTTCGGACAAAGTTCGTTTAATACAGTTAGTTGAAAAAGTTGATCGTAAAAAATGTGAAATCGCCAATGAATTCAATATTCCACCAAATACATTATCGTCAATTATTAAACAAAAAGAAAAAATAATGAAGTTCAATTGTGGAAATATGAAAAAAATGAGGATGACTCCTTATTTGGACATTGATAAATGTTTGCTAAAATGGTTTACTCAGTGTCGAGATAAAAACATACCATTAAATGGAACAATTTTACTTGAAAAAGCAAACGAATATGCACAACAACTATGCACACTAATTTTAAAGCTAGTAGTGGATGGCTTACAAATTGGAAAAAAAGACATGATGTAGTTTTTCGAACTGTTTGTGGAGAAAAAGCTTCAGTAGACACACATTGTTGTTCAAATTGGATTAAAAATCTTCCTGATGTCTTAGCAGGTTATTCTTCTAATAATATTTTTAATGTCGATGAAACGGGCTTATTTTTCAAATGCTTACCAGATAAAACATTAATGTTAAAAGGTAAAGAATGTTCGGGTGGAAAATACGGTAAAGAGCGCATTACAATTATGATAGGAGCAAATATGTCTGGAACTGAAAAACTAAAATTATTTGTCATAGGTAAAGCAAAGAAGCCTAAGTGTTTTAAAGGAATTAAATCTTTACCAGTTGACTATAGGTCAAATAAAAAGGCTTGGATGACTTCGTCATTATTTAGTGAGTGGCTTTTAAATTTTGATAGAAAAATGAAACTAGAAAATCGAAAAGTTCTACTATTCATAGATAATTGTACAGCTCATAATCACGATATTGAATTAAGTTCCATTAAAGTACATTTTTTACCACCTAGTACAACATCTATATTTCAGCCCATGGACCAAGGCGTTATACAGAATTTCAAAATGTTTTATAGAAAAGAAATAATCAGACGGTTAGTCGATAATATCGATAACAACGAATCATTTTCTATAAACATACTCGAAGCTATAAGAATGTCTGATAAGGCTTGGAGAAGTGTAACACCACAGACTATATTAAATTGCTTCATAAAAGCCGGTTTTAAAGACGGTGATATAATTGCATTAGATATCTCAACTACTATTTCTGATGATAAATGGAATTCTGATCATCTTAATTTAGACGACAGAAGTTTTTCACATTATGTGGAAATGGACAATAATGTACACGTATGTGGAACATGGACAGATAACGAAATTTTATCAGAAACCATCGAAAATACCAGCGAGAGTGAAGACGAACCACAAAATGAGGAAGAAATCATTTTTACCCAAGTTACAATTCAACAAGCTAAACATGCTTTAAAAACACTAAGGAATTTTGTTGAGACTACTACAGGTATGGATGATAAGGCTTTTTCTGCATTATCTAATTTGGAAGACGTCGTGGCAGAAAGAAGTAGCAAAGTAGTAGAATATTAAGCAAACTTTAATGACAGATTTTTTTAAAAAATAATAATTTATTCAGTCATTTCAGTACATATATACATTATACATTTATACAACATATATTTATATTATTCTTTTTTCATTTTTTAATAAAACTCGATATTTCGAAGTTTTCGATATCTCGAACTTTTTTCTGTTCCCCTTGAGATTCGACATAACGAGAATCTACTGTATATGTTTTTCGCCATAAGAAATTTTATTAAATCGAAGGAAACAAATGTCATGAGACCAATGAATCAATTGCAGCTCGCGTTTCACTAAGAATGACTAAAATTTAATAAAAACAACGTAATAAATCTGTAATTTTTTTTTTTTTTTTTTGTCTTAGAAAACATAATTTTCTTTGGGCACGCGAACGATTTTCAAAACCTAAAACGGAAAAATTTGGCACTTGAACTAAAAAAAGATTGGCCACCCCTGCGTTAGAGGTTATTCGTGTCCGTACGAAACGTATCGCGACGAGACGTGTCCCCGGCGACGATAAGACCGAGGGACTTACAATACGCGTGCATCGGTCTCGGACGGCGAACAGGTCCGAGCGTGTTCGTGCATTGCGATTTGCATACGGTTTAAATACGAGCGCGTGTACGCAACACGCGGCCGGTTTACACGTGTAATCGGAGGCAATAGGAATCGCTCGAGTTTATAAACTATTTATGCGACGGGCACCGTGTGGGTAGTTTGCACGGTAGTGCTGCAGGTGGCGGTCACGTGCAGAATGTAATGTGCGCGCGAGGTCCGATCGTCTTGTACGATTGCGCCGCGGGTGCGATATCATAATATTACGTAATTATATAGGTAGTTATAAGTTCACAGGGTTGGGTTCCTGTGCACGGACCGTACGGCGACGTGTGGGCGGATCCAGGGGAGAGGATAGTTTGCCGGGAGTAGGTTGCAGTTATTTCGATCCCAGCGGACGAAAACCCGACTTACATCGAACAAATGCAGTTACGTGGTTCACGTCCGCAATGGCAATCAGCTTATTTTTTATTGGTTAAAAATGTCTGCCGGACGCACGTTATTACACGATAACCGCGGGTTCTTAGCGCCAACGGTGTTTACCATACTCCCTGTCCCGCCTCCGACTTTGCGGATCGATTCGAAGCGAATTTATACGTGGACACCGATGGAACGGAAAAATTATAGTCGGTCAAACGATTTTTACCCGTTTGAATTTCAATTCTCCCCCCCCCCCCCGTCGAACGTTTGAACATTACGAAGAGGAACACTCTCGGAGCGCGTGCCCAGCCGATCGATTTCCCGGGCCCAGGAGTTGTTACGCGGAGCAGGACGTGGTTATCGCCGAATCCGCGATGCGCGGGTACGCGCGTGTGCGTCGACAAAACAGCACGCGGAATACATTATAACGCACGCGCGAGACACCCGTACACAGCAAACTCCTCGGTTCGGAGTTGACTTCATTAATCCGAATTGTTGCCGTCGATACACGCACACGCACGTATATCGTCGTACGAACACCGCCACCGCGTGCGTGCGCGCCGCGTGTACCATTAACTCGCGCATATACGTAATATATTATATCCTTTTGTCGAGTCCGCGGGACACCCTTTGTGTTTGCGCCAATACGGTTTTTGTACGTAATACGTGTACATAAATATACCGTACGTATGCGCACACGTCCGTTTGTCAAACCGTATAACAAGTAGGTAAGTATGTGTGTACGGCGACGGCAACTCGTCGATCCTCGTCCTGCCGCCGACTCCCGGGCCCCAGGCCGAGTCGGACTGGGCGGGGAAAGGGGAACCATTGTGTCCGAACAACGCGGGCTCGGCTGTGCGCACTCACAAACCTACACGTGCGCCCGGAGGAGACCTTTTAAAGCTTTCACGCAGCCGCCGCCGCGAACTTGTACGACGTGTGGTTGTGAACGCGACTTCGCGCCCATTGTTGCCGTACGGCCTTTAATGACGACATTGATAAATAATACGTCGCGCGTTTCGATTGTGATTGCGCGAAAATTTCCGGTGCTTGTGCACGCGCGTCTAGAAAATTTATATAAATGAATACGCGCTGGATCGATAATGCGCGGTACACTGGTTAGGTTGTCGATGTGAACGCGAACGAAAGAAAAAAAAACAAATTAATAATAATAATAATAAGAAAAGATCTCGGACCCTTCCCCGGAGACAACGTATCTGACCCTAGCTACGATCGCGGGACCTTTTCGAAAAACTTTACTCGTTCCTGCGACCCGCCCTGCGTTGTATTATACGCTATATAAATCGTTTCCTCGGTGCCGACGACAGTGATCATTGTCGGACAATGCCGATGACTTTCGTCATTTTTCTTTTTCAACGAACGTTTTTACCGGTATTATCCTGACCGAAAATAGTATGTTTCGGCCGTGCATAGGCATTGATGTTTTCGTATTTTTCTGCATTTTAGAACATTTTTATAATTCTAAGATACCATACTTCCATTACCACTCTTCGAGTGAAAAATCACGAGTATTATATATTTTTTGTCAAGTGCATGTCGCCACTTGAAGTTTACAATTCTACGGTCACCTAATATACTTCTAATTTCACGTCATAATGTCATTGCTGTACCATATTTCTTCGAACACTGACGCAGTTTCTGTACGCTAATATTAACGTCTGCATTTGCGAAAAATTCATTTTATCGTTTCGTTTTAGGTTTCCAATACTTGAGAATCTGTTTTAATAAATTCATTAAGTACACCTTTATAATTTTTTTCCCGTGAAATCGAAGAAATCTTTAACTATAATGATCATTTCGTTTTGTCTTTGACCAACGTCAATATTCTTATTGCGAACAATAAATACTTTTACTGATTTTAACCATTTTTTTTACCTTTCATATGTTGCAAACTAATATCCTATTAAATGTTTCTTCCTATTTTTGTGGATCGCTTTGGAAAAATAATTAAATTTTATATTATTTTATTTATTTTTCGCTTCTATCCAAAAGATATTTTAATTGACAATTATGTATTTTCTGTCGAAATACATTATTTACTAAATTATTTATACTCCATGACAATGGGTGTAATATTTTACAATTAATTTAAATAAATTAAAAGAATTTAAACAGAGAAGCTTGTGTTTAGAATGAAATGAATGATAAGTGAAACGACGGAAAGAGAAAAAATATTGGGAAGAAGGATTGCATCGGAGTAGCCAAGAAAGGAGAGTGATGGAATAATGATTTGCGGGGAAAAAAAAGAGAATGACATGGGATTTAAGTCGCATACGGCTTCGTGCGCGTGAATAATATAAAGGGTAAAATAATGAAGTAAAAGGAAAAATGAATGATCTGGAAAAAGCTTATGACCGGTCGAAAAAAGGATAAGGTTGTGGATCGGGAAAGGATCATATCCCGTATCCAAAGAGAAAAACCCGATAATTCTCTATAGTTTTCGACGAGAACGGCCGCGACACTTTCTCGGGCGTGCAACGGGAAAAATTTAACTCCCGCGACTAACGAAACGGAATCCGGCGTTAGGTACGGTATTCCCACTGCAATAACTGTCGAAACAACGGCTTTGGAGAGAAGAACGTAAGAAAGAAAAAGAAAAATGGCTGCTATATGCTCGCGCTGTGACGTAAACGGTTTTTTTTTTTCGAAACCCAATGCCTATAACCTACAAAATATGTAGGTATTTCGCGTGACACGCGGCACGTAACCTAAACTGTTACGAAAAGGAGGAGACGGTAGTCGTCGGAAAAGGACGAAGAAAAAAAACCCGGTTCGCAATAAACAACTCCGACACGATGTGACGCGTGTACACAGTTTTATCATGTTATACAAGTTCGAACTACCCGTAAAACGTCTTATTATTCGCAATAAACAACGCTCGGGAAAGTGTTCGGTTAAACGCGGAGTGCTAATAAAACGCGTGTGATACGTCCGCAAGACGTATAATTATCGCGGAAGGACGTGGGCCGAAGATATTGGATTTCTCGTATCACAGCGTACCGGACATTCGCGCGCTGCTGCCGATTATGCGTTCGATATTGCCGTGCAACAGGACGAATGCGCCCGGTATACCTGCCTTTCGGCATTTTCCATAACCGATCGGCTGCTATAAATAATATTATTATTATCATCATCATCGGATGAGCGTACAATGTGACGCGCGGGTTTCGCGTACGTTTTTTTATTCGTATTACGCAAATTATTATTTTAATAATATAATAAAATACCAAGACAACAGCCGGCGGGAAGTTTTCAACAATAATAATCGCTAAACATTCGTTGTCTTCGCTTCGCGATTGGCGTTATTGGGTTTTCGCTCGAGCACGCGTGCGCGCGCGTTAAATACATTACACGAACGGGCGTGTATGCGCAATAATTTTAACGATCGTATGCCGCGTCTGTTCGGTAGTTTATATGAAATTCTTTTGGTGCACGCCAATTAATAATAATAATAATAATAACAATATGTGCAAGATGTGTTCGCCGTTACATGCGCACGATCGGAACCGAGACGATACATTATTATAATTAAGCTGAGTTACTGTTGTTGAAACGGAACGATCACTCTGCGCGCATCGGTAATAATAATAATAATAAGTCGGTCGAACGGGAGAGAAATCGTTTCATTGTGTTCTAATTATTACGATTGAAATGCCCGCGAAACAGTACATAATGTGGCAGCAAGGCGAGTGTTTCGAAAAAGGCTTTGTGGCGGTTGGCTGTGGCAGCGCAAGACGCGTTCAAAATTAAGAAAAAGAACAAAATCATGATTTTATTCTGTACACCAAACAGGTCGACTCGAGTGTTTGTTATAATATTTATTGTTGTACCGATTCGTATTCGCCCGTCGAAGACTATTGACGTCCGGGCGTGTACGGTCAAACAACAGACGAGCAACGACCGGGGAAAAAAAAAAATAGTAACCCATCATCGTCCTACATAAAATATTATTACGACTTTCGGCACGATGGAAACGCGGAATTCGAAGTAGGTACACACGAATACGTGTCGTCGTCGTCACAACGGTTGAAACGCGTTTGTTGACGTTTATTATATTGTTATTATTACTATTACTGTTATTATTATTATTGAAAACAAACACTCGTCGTCGTGCGAACGCCACCGCACGCGCAACGCAAACACGTTTAAACGTGTAAATAATTGTTGTTTGCACAACCTTTTATTATTGAAGAGCACGTCGCTACACAATATTATACACACACGCCGAAAACCCCCGAAACAAGTCGGAGGCGGTCATCAGGGTGTACGGTACGACCGAATGAATGTAGGAAGGAAGGAAGGAAGGAAAACGGTAGTCGTCGTCCTTATTACGTACAATGATAATATTTTGCTGCCGTCATCGCGAGTCGCTTATCGCCCCCGAAGGATTTCTATGTGCATTGTTTAAACGACGTGCCGGCTACGTGCGCGCGCAAACAAAAGTGCCGTTTTGGGTGATTTTTAACAGTCCACAACTTATACACAATACGGCAGCGCTTCACTCGACTGCTCAACAGTTTATCGGCTTGCCCGCCCACCACCGCCGGCCCACCCGTTCGTGATGGCCGTCTGTTTGCGGTGCGAGCCCAAGTGATATTTGCTCAGCGCTGCGGAAAAATACGGAACATTATATAGTAACACGACGACGGTAACGATTATAATGATAATGATGAAACGCGGTCACGCCTACGTGACACCGCGTGACGTGGGAAGGGTTAAGGGTAGCGTTTTTCAACGCAACAACAGCAATAATAATTTTAATAACGTTTTACGCAAATGTCGAACCGCGGTATTATCGTGCGACGTATGTGCCGCCCGTCCGACGAACGCACGCAGTTGTTCACACAACATGTTCCCTCTACCCCCGTTCAACTTTTTACCGGATTTCAGCTGCATTTAGTGCCCACGTTATGCGTATCGATACAACATCACGTTCTCCTCGCACGCCGAAAACAACCGAATTCGTTTCCGAGGCGCGACGTACACGAATCTCGAGTGCGTTCCCGGTGTGAACGCGTTCAAACGATGATTTTTAAAGACGTTTTGAACCGCCGAGCACAATCACTTCGTCGTGGTTTTGTTTTTAGAAAAATGTCCTTAGCCGAACGTGTACACTAAGCCCTAATCGATCGGCATACGGTTTAGCGATACAGCAGCGGGTCCGGGTTCAAACCCACCAAGGCCAAAAAAAAAAAAGAAAATTGTTTTATTATTGATGCCGTGTAATATATTCGTAGTTTCATTATTACGCTTTGAACTTAAAATATACAACTATACAAATATTATGATAATTAAATGATTATATTGATAGGTGTTTAAAAAGTTTTGTTAACTATGCTGTTTTTATATTCCAATAGCTATTAATTTACTGTAATGTAAAAGTAAACTGTAAATTGGTAAAAAAGTTGTATAAAATAATATCTATTATAGCAGTTATTATTTATCTTATTTATCTGCGCAACGAAAAAAAAAGATAACGATTATTTTTGTTAACCCCTCCCCCCCAGAGCAAGATTGAATGTACGCTACTGGACACATCTGTTGATATGTTAAATCGATGTTGTTTTCGTTCCTATCCGTGTACTATTGTGATAACATTACGACGTGAATAACGTTGTTTCGTACTTTTTTCGGTCCACTTGCACCGTTCGCGGGCAATACTCGTGAATCCCGTATTGTTTTCGAATCCGAGAACGTCCGTTTTTTTTTCTTTTTAAATTAAACGTGTGAAAAACCACCTCGGTTCGGTTGAGTCGACGCGATAATATACGTCAAGTCTGACCACCAGGGAAACATATTACTGCACTTGGCTCAAACGGTTTTTATCGTTTTCTTCTCGTCGAATACGACCAATAGTCTAACCCATAGGTTCCCAAAGTGTGCACCGTGATGTCTGTATAAGGGCGCCGCGCCGTCATGAAATACTATCGGGTCTAACATTTTCCTTATGATTAGTCATACTATGACTTAGAAAAGGGCGCCTTGAAAAAACCTTAAAACACAAAGGGCACCGTGAGTCAAAAAAGTTTGGGAAGCACTGGTCTAACCAATCACGCAAGGCTAGAAAATGCTCTCTGAAGATAATTTCCGTTAAAAAAAAAAATCCATGCACATAGCCACTGTAAAACGTATATTTCCAAGCGATTTCGAAAACGCGTACAAAACTCGTTTTGTTCTTTAAACTCTATGTTTTATTTTCGGTTTTATTACTACCCGCGTGTGCGTAAACATGTACGTAAATAACAAGTAACAAAAAAAACGTTTTTGGTGGCAAGACACTCGGGTGAAACGCGAATGATAATCTTGTCGACTTGCAATCGTTCGCGATAGGGACCCGCCGAATTTCCGCACCGTTGTATTTTCACGGCGGCGGCGACCCGGAGGAGACGGAACGAGTTTTCGTACACGATAGAATTACGCGCGCAACACACTTTAACCCCTCGTCATTAATTATCGTATCAACGCTGTCCCGTTTCAGCACCGTTGATCGAATTTCAATAATCCAGCACGGCGCACCCCCGCCCGCGTTTATTATTACTATTACTTCTATTATTGTTATTGTAATTATTATTAAAATTACGATTATTATTATTTTCCGGGTGCCTCAGTTAGCAGTCCTCGCGAAGCCCACCGTTGGTTCCCATCATACAGTCGTGAACGACTACATAGTGCCCTGTATCGTTTTTTCGAAGGATTAAAAATGGTTTCGAGGAAAACACTGTTTTGTTTCGACGAGGTTCCAAATGAAACTGGCGGACGAGAAATCGGGAAAACAGCCCAAGTTAATGCTGCAACGGAAGAAACCTGTTCAACTGAACCTCCTACTCCAAAATGGGTCTGTCCCGTCCAAAGTGTAACGCTGGTTAAATCAACGGGATTTTGAAAATTTGTGATTTAATACATTTTCTACGTACTACATTTGTAAGCTAACGCGTTGAATTTTGGATGTTCCCGGTCAACTTGAAAACGTCCTTATGAACTCATGACATTGATGAAAATTTTACTCCGTTTACATTTTTGTGCGGAAATTCTTAAACGATTTGAAAAAATGCATTAGATCATTGCGCAAACAATTCTTTTCTAATAATCGAGTCTGCTAAAAGAAGTCATTTTAGACATTTATTTTTTTTTATGTGCGATTGATAGAAAAGTCCATCGTGATTGGTTGATAAATTAGTTCTGATTTACAATATTTATATTATGAACATAAATTATAATTATAATTAGTTGCTAGAGGATTTTTCATTGAAATTTCGAAACATATGTAAATAGTTATTTATAATTTCGACGTTGTGTTTCTATACTCGGTTGATAAACATTGAATACGCTTATACTCTCCATTATACTAGAAGTGGCCAACTTTTAAAGAATTGCGATCGACTCACATCGATGTCATAATCGACCAAAAAAAAGAAAAAAAAGTTGTCCCTGGGCAAAAATATATTTTATATGCATCCACTTAAATGCATGTTACACTTCCTTTATTTCTTCTATTTAAAATATCTTATTAATATTTTAATAATAACTTTAACTCTACAATTTTACGTATTTTACTCATTCGTTTTGTTCACGATTTTAGTATTACATTTTTCATCAGTTTATACCAACGCGATTAATACCGTAAATACGGAATATTCATTAGATTACGTACATATACCTACATAGCTACTTAATATCAGTGTATAATTTTATTTTTCATATTTATTTAAAACTATTAATAAAAAAATGAACAAAAAAAATTAATTTTTTTCTGAAAAAATGAAAAATAAAAATAAAAGGAAGTTGCGGTCACTTGAACTCATGTCGCGATCAACCTGTTGGCCACCCCGGTATTATACAACAGTACTATTAATTAATTTGATATACGCGGCCAGTTTTTCTCACATTTTATGATAACATAGTTCACGCAGGTCATAGGTCACTGAACGAGTTAATTGAAAATAAATGAAGCACTTTATTTTTGTAAACAATGTCATTATATTATTTTTCTCTCAAAAGCATAATTAAAAAAAAAAAACCTAATTTATTATTGTTTGTTTCTGATATAAATTTAATTTTAATTTTTTATTAATGATTAATTCAAAATCGTTAAAAAAATGGATTTCCGTAAGTTATTCGCACGTTGATTATCAATCCCTTTAGAGCTTTTTACTCATTTAACAAAAACGTGTCTAAATATGCCAAAACATGAAGCTATTAATTATTTTTTTTTTTTTGCTAATAAAATCAATATCATTTGTATTTTTAACAGGACTCTGGGACTTCAAAGACGTTTTGGTGGATTTGACCTAAATACGAGTACTTCTGTTCGTCGCTGAATATAATACATACTTAAGTACATTATTATAACTTACGTGTGCGAGGTACATTTATTTTATTCTCAACATAAAGCTTTGGGTTTTTATTATATACGTGCGCGAAGCCAATACAATAAATTATTTACAGTATATTGATCGACTAACGCGAAATAATCAATATCTGGCTTGCTATAACGCGACCGTTAAGTACGTATATTACGGTGAATAGTTGCAACGCCAGTATTGTGCGATTTGAAATAAACTTTGATCGATTTTACACAGAACACTTGACCTAACCTGAACACGTAGCTGGTTCAGATCAGGTATTATTAAGACTGCGTATCGGTTTTGAAATCGACAACATCTCCCCGAAAAATCTTCCCCGTCACCCGCTACCCATTTACTGGTTCGTCTGAACCGAAATCCAATTCATCTCGTATACGTATCTGTTCGTTTAATTTACCTGACGATTTTTTTATAAACACCAATAATAACTAAACTGTTACACTTATCGCGCGTACAAATTATACTCGTATATTCATGCGTGTGCTTCGAACGGAAGAAGAAAAAAAAAAAAAGAAGTCAACCGATATCGTTTACAACGAACCGACGCGGCCGTCCAACTAATGCACTCGTTGTCGTACAAAAAGAACTTTTATATTCCGGTCGAGTACATGCACTGTATGTATATTTAAACGTAGGCGACTTAAATATATTATTATTATCTCTCTCTCGTATTTATTTTTTTATTCTTTCCCGTGTCTTTTACGGAGAATCGTAAAAAAATCGTGTTAGTGCAAAAATAAACTGTTGCCGATTCGTAGAAGCTATATCATAGCGCGTTATCAATCGAAATTCAAACGAAAGTGCGACGACGAAAGACGAGCGGACGGTGTCTGTGCCGGCGCGCGTTTACTCGCTGCTCGTAACTAACCGACGCATATACACTATGAAAATATATCTTCCGTTGTCGAACTAATCGATATTCCGGCCGTTGACCGCAGTAAACTTTCGAAAGAAGCGGTGGAGAACGATTTCTCAACACGGTTGCAACGAAAGTAGACAGAGATAAGCTGTTGGGAGAAGGAAAAAAAGTTAAAAGTTTCAAGTGACTCGCGATAAGTTGATATTTTATGTAGTGCGCGTAAAAACCGGTAAAAAAAGTTTTATTGCCACTCTTTGATCCGTCTTTTAAATATTACATACGTTGAGACTGTTTTAATTAACTATCTGAAAGACTACTGTTTTTTATTGGTTCGTAAATAAATAATTTCCCACGGTTAAAAAATAAATAAAAATAAATGTCAAAATCATATTTTTTACTCAACCCTCTACATTATACAATATTACGTATAATGTAATATTGCAGTCGGTATAAATAATAAATATTCATATAAAATCATAGGTCCACTTAAGAATTTTTTTCATGCTGAATAACCGTAGTGGCAATAAATTCAATTTATCGCGTGGGAAGGTAATAAAACACACACAACGGTTCGCGAACGAAGCTCATTTGTTCTACCTGCAGCTACTCTTTATTCGGCTCCGTTAACATCAGCGCGCTTGTATGTGCGCAAGACACAAGTGCCCACCAACGTCGCGAAAATGATAAAAATAGTGATATTTAACATACTCATATATATATACGTATATTTATGGCTTGGTGCGAGAAAGGCCTGTGGCAATATTGAGATTGTTGGGTCAATCCCATTGTAGTTGATCACAAAATGAGTGTTGTAATAAAAAAATAAGAGTAACACGATTTATTGAGTTTTTTCTTCCACCAAACTACAGATGTGCACAAATATATAGTTGACGGTATAACAAGGGCTTTTAATAAATCGATGACGACATAAATGGCGTACATAAACGATGATGTGATGACGATGTTACGAGTGACGTTAACGCGTTGAACAAATTATGGATTCGAGCGAATGCAACGACGCGTTGATATCGCATCTTTTTTTTTTTTTTTTTTTTTTTTATTAAAATATATAAAATTTACAATCTGTATATAAAAAAAAAATACAATAAGCAAATATGTTAACAATATATGACGGACAAGAAACAACGATTTGGGAACCTATCCAGTGATAGGACCCATGACGTGACTGTAATCGCATCTTTTAACAAACATTTTCGTCTTCTCGTAAACCACTTGCGCACGACAAATCAGCTCACCGGTTGGTGTAAATGGTACGATATTTGGATTGTATTAACACGGTAAATCATCGTGCATGAATTGTACGCTCTTCGTTCCCATAATGGACCGCGGTGAGCATTGCGACGAAGACTAAGTCAATCGGTAAGTGAAGCGAACGGTATCGAAAAGCGTCTTTTTTTTTATTTTTTACTAATTATTAGTATACTCGTTGAATGGTACGCGATAAACGTAACGGTGAAGTTCGAAAGTGTTTTTTGACATTAGAAACGCCTGAACATTGTCTACAACAAACAAGTTTTACTGTTGTTTTATGCGCTGTTTGTATTTTTGCAAATTTCGCTAACGATTGCGCCGTAACATACGTTGTGCTGTAGTCGTTAAGTTTAAATTTAATGAAGTCATGCTTATTTTCATTGGTTCAACTGGCATAGTATTTACATTCGATTTTCATCGGAAATCTTAGTATTTCGCTGGTTTTGGCCTACAAAGTCTCTCGGAACGGCCGGTACGTGTCCAGATCGTATTATGCTTGTACCGTGAAACGTATATGAACGGTTCCAACTATGTTTACCGCGCACGATTTGTCGACGATGGGGATTCGAAATAATTTCAAAATGCGGGAGTTCTCGCCTTTGAACAACAAACAGCAGAGGTTCCCATGCCCGTTGAAATACGCGGCGCGTGGATTACGTTCGGGACGTTTGCAGTTCGAATCAGGGGAAGAAGAATCGTTATGATCGAAGACGGATCGAAATGAAGCATAGACCCCCGAGGTCACAGTCACGTTTTTTTCTGCCGGTCGATGACGTGCCCGAGCGACTACTGTGTTGCCGTCGACTGCTGCTCGAGTGCAGTAAAATTCCGTCGTAAATTCGCTCCCCGGGGGCGGGATGGGGGGGAACATAAAAAACATCCTATCGACACCACCGCCGTCGCACTCCAGTTTTTTATATATGATACAAAACGTTTAATTTTCATTGATCGTAAAACTATATTCGTATATGTATACGCAAGCACGCGCGTCTTCTGCAATGTTACACACGCCGGGCGGACTATTCGCGTGCACAGTGTAGGTATATACTTTTGGACAGCCGTTGAAAAGTTTTACAACTCCGTATGCGTACGCGTTTCAGCCTCAAATTGCTTTTTATTATTATTACCGTCGGCGTCGCGTCCTTTATTTTTACTCCTCGTTGTTTATTATCATTATTGTTACGGCAGAAATATCGAGATTCCGTTTAAACAAACATTACACCGCCTCGCGTGCTGTCTCAGTTGCAATCCGTAATGTATATAGGTGAGGAGCACGCAACAAGTCGTATTATAATGCTACACGGGGTTATTAAACACTGCGCGCGTACGCACTAACGGTATATCATTATTATTTACTCGGTACTCTTATACGGAATGACATCGAACGATTAATGTTTCAAGGCTAACGGAGAGCAGATACAACGGAGCGCTGCGAGAAGGGTGTGGGTATAACTTCAACGGGCGATCAAATCGCGTACAGACCCGGGGTGTGGTGGTCGACTTTTATAGATTTGTGAACGACTTCCGAGTGTTTCTAGGTTGTCACGATCGACCGAAATGAAAAAAAAAAAAATGTTGTCGCTGAGCAAAAACATATTTTATATGCGCACATGTTACACTTTTTTTATTTCTTCCGTTAAAAATATTTATAAGTAATGTTAACTGCAATCTTATAATTTTATATAAAACGCATTTCTCGTCGGACGCGACATATTTATCGTTATCTAATGCGAATTATCCGTTAGATTACGTACATGTATCTGTATAGCTGCTGATCAGCGTAAAATTTCGTTTTTCATGACTATTTATCAATATTATTATTACTATACATCAGGGGTGGCCTATATATCAGCGGCTCACGCTTTATTTATAATATTAAAATTTACTTATCATATTATTATTTTGGATTTTAATTTTATAAAATATTATCAAATCATTTAAAATGTATTTATATTTATATTTAGTAAACCTATTCATGTTGGCCACCCCTGCTATATACAGGGACGGCGCGAGGGGGGTGGGCAATAGGGGCAGTATCCCAGATTATAATTAAGGCCCCGCAGTTCTGATTTAACTGAACTTAAAATATTTTATTAATATAAATTATAAGACCCAACATTTATTTTGCCCAGGACCTCGCAAATTCTAGCACCGTCACTGACTACATATTGCCTAAATTAATCGTTAGTAATCTATTTTTTATAATCGTAGGCGAAACAAAAATGTACAAAAATGTACAAAATAAAAAAAAAATAAAATAAAAAATGTTTAAATTTTCTTCTGAAAAAAACGACAACGAGTCACGAACGACCCGAACTCACGTCGTGATCGACTTGTTGGCCGCCCCTGCTTTAAATTACCACCGGTGGTTATGGTCAATCGAAACGAACATGTTGCCCGAACTGTTCCGCTATCGGCGTCGCGTACATTTTCATTTCGTTAAACGTTTATCACTTCCGTTGTTCATTGTGCGCAACACAGTGAAACACAAATCTCGTACGGGACCTGTGTACGAGACCTCGGCACGTTGGTCGTTTGTTGTTGCGGATGGCGCGCCCGAGAGTTCCTCGACGAGCGCGGGAAAACGTTTCACCTGTGCGAACCAGTAGCGGCTCGTAGCAATCGATGTCCTGGGGAGACTTGAATTGTTTAACATAAACTCCATACAACAGCGAACCGGAAGAACACTTTTATTGGAAAATTAATAACACTTAATACTTGATTCAATATTCAGTCAGTATTTTTAACTTAATTGTAAATTATTTTATAAACTAATTCTGCAATTTTTTTTTTTTTTATCTACGAATTTGCAGATGACGGTGAACAGCGACTAATGATCGGCGCGATGGCACAAAAATTATTGTCGTGAACCCAGGTTTCAACAGCGTCTATAATACGCGAATTATTTATTTATTTTATTTATTTATTTATTCTCCCCGGTCCCCTCCGTCCAACAAGCCAAACTATTACATGTTACGGTTATGATACCTTTCGAACGTCAGTTTCATCGGAACGGCGACCGTTGTCGAAATTACTAATATAGTGTTTCCGTCGAAATAACTATTTATAGGTTTTATATTTTGTGGCCTTTAATTTATAATAATAAATATAGAAAACGCTATAACATATAATTGTCCAGTTATAAAATGAAAAAAGGTCAAATATGGAAAATATGCAACTATGAATTTTAAATATAAACTTGTATTGCTATGAAAAAAATGTCTATGGTACTTGTTTTTGATGGTTGCTTAAAAACATGCAAACTTCTAGAAGTCCCGAGCCGTAATTATTGCAATAGTACTGTTGCAGAAGCAACACAATCGAAGTAAAGAACTTTACATAACAATAAGGAACACGAAGAGAGCAATTCCGTGAAAGCATCGTAAAGGCATCCGATTATGGACGTATGTTCTCTCCGTTCATCACGCGCACTCGTGTACTTATTTTAAAACTTCGTTTTCATTACGAGACCCGAACAAATTAGACATGCACGTAAAGAATACGCACGCGTGTGGATACATCGAGGGCGGGATGGCGTGTTTCCGCGCGTTTGTTCGGCCAGTAAAATATCGAAAAAACAACAATGTGAAAACGGTGACGAAGCGAAAGGACAACGCGAAGGCGGAACAACAATAACCAGGGCCGCAGCAAGAGGGTGGCGAGAGGTGCCTACGACCCGGGCGCAATTCCTGGGAAAGCACAAAAATGAAAATCTTGCATTTAATGTTAAAAATGAACGGTCAAAGTCGTATATTTTGTTTACAAAGTCTTTAACATCCTTCGTATTAAATTAAAGCAATCATTGAAAATAATATTTAATAAACGTAATATTTTTAAATTAAAAACACGTAAAGACGCATTTTGAAGTTTCGCCCCGGGTGCAATGTTTGGTTGCTACGGCATTGAAAATAACGTATCTGAATATTTCTACGAGCTCAGAACGACGACGATACGCAAAAGTGGTCAAGCGACAATTTTACTATTTTCTAGGAGAGCAAAAACAAAATTTTCATATTTTTTCAGCTTAGGCGTTGGCGCTTCGGTATTTATTTAAACATTATGAATAAGGTCATTATATATTTCCATTCTATTACATGGTATCTTGCTGATCCGACACTAATTACATTAAAATATTAAGTACATTTTTTTATCATAACGAATTTAACTAAACTTACTTTTTTTTTTGACGCTTAGTTCTAATTTTTATTTTTTATATTTTTTGTGATAAATGGCGCTTATAAATTGTTCATTAGACTTGTAACAGTTATGCAATGCAAGTATATATACCTAGGACGTATAAAGAACTTTACTTATATAATCACTTATATCAGTATGAAAAATGGTTTGATACTCATAAGTCATATTATTATTATGAAAGTCGATAAGCAACAACTGTAGGGGCTAAGCGCCATGAATTTGTCGCTTAGCCCGTAACATTTTCAATAATGTCGCTTATACCCTTAAAAAAGGTCTTCAACTTTTATAACAGTTGTGTCGCTTGTCCTAAAAAATCTAAATTCTTGTACTTAATTAATATCATTACTAAACGGTCAGAACAACACTTACGTTAGTGTGATCGGAAGATCTAACGGTCGGTTATCCCGTAGTATACACCATGTCGCTTAGCCCCTTTTGCTTTTTGCCAGCCGATATTATTGTTATCGCGCGCCCGTCGTAGTCGACCGGAGAGCGTGTAACGGCCCTTGGACGGTGCAGGACGAGGAACGAAGGACTGCAAGCTAGGTCGTCGATTTTTACGTGAAAATACGTGTAATGCGATGATGATAGTAGTAATAAACCCGAGAAAGCGCAACGTACGTCGAGATTATTATCGGATAGTATAAATATTGTGTATACGTACATTCAAACAGAGGGTATAATATAAGGCTCTGTTTTTATTATTATTTTTATTGCAATTATTATTAGTATAACTGTTATTATTATTATTATTACGTGGGCACGATTTCTCGGACGTCGAGCATTGCGAACGTTGTATCTTATCCTTTTCGACTTCATATTGCCACGTAAATAATTCCACTTTACACAGATTTATACATAGTTACGGGTAATACAAACGCCACGGTGTGATTTCCTAGACCGTACGATTCATCGACACGTTACACTTTATAACGGCCGTCGTCCCGGAAGTTCAAACGCTCGCTAAACCGAGTGTACCGAAAAGTCGCTGGATGAGCTAAACATCTCCATCGCAAATGCGCAAAAAGTCCAAGAATGAAATTTAACTTAGCATATTTTCGTACGTTCCGACGGATCTTTGACCAAGTTCTGGCCCATTTTGACCTAGACATTTTGCAAGTCATTCAGTTGGCCATTAACTTTTAAATGATGTTTTCCACGTTTGCATGATGTTTTGCAAAACGATTTGCAAATCCTTAAAATAGACTTTCAAACTCTGGCTAATCATTCGCTTTCGTTTGGTTCTTTCAAAGTTCTAGGTCAAAACAAGTGGGCCAATTTCACAAGTTCAAAAACTTATAGCGGTCAACTGAATGACTTGCAAATTCTAATAATAGGTTTGCGAATTATCGTTAATCAACAGCTTTTGTTTGGTACTAATTTCAAAGTTCTAGGTCAAAATGGGTAGGCTAGGTAAAGTTGGCGCAACTTTAAATTTTTTGATTTCACGGTGAAAGTTTGGACTTGCAAATTATAAAAATTGACTTGCAAATAATTGCAAATAACTTAGAAAATAATGGTACAGATTTAAAAAAAATTGCAATACTTAGGTGAGCCAACGTCACGAACATAGCCCGAAAGCGGAACTGTGGGACGAGCAGAAGGCAGCCTAATCTTCTACGCAGCGATGTGAAATACAACGTGAATACATGTTCATTAAATATCATTCTCGGTACCGATAAAGCCTGGAAACTATAGCGAAATTGTGTTACGACAAACATCAATGAATTTACTTAAACAAAGTTTTGACGACGAGCGGTGATGGTGGTATGCCACTTCAGATGGTCTCCTTTCGAGTTTTTCTCTACCCTGATCACCATCTCGCCATCCTTCCAAAATATTTAAAATGCTTAAAAAAAAAATGTGCCCGAGTTCTTTGGAGAAACTTTCGCAATCGTATCGTGATTGTTTTTGATCACGTTTTCGATATACATGTACATATAATATTATGAATTATTATATTTGTACCCGAAGCGAGTAAATCGTGATTATTTACGTGCACCGCAGTCCGAGAATACACGTAGTTATGTACCGCGAGTAGTACTAGTAGTAGCTGCACCGTGTTTGCTAGAAATATTCGTATATCAGGCACGCGTCGAGAAAGGAACTGGAGTAACATAATGTATTGTCGTCGAAAAACGGACACCTGTTAGTTCTGGTAACGTTTTTTTTCCGATTTATTCGTCGGACGGAGATTTGATGCGAAAAACGTTTTTCGAATATTTCTATTTTGTTTTGTTTTTTCTATTTTGATGAATTTTTCAACAATAACTGTTGAAAAATTTAGAAATAATAAACTAAATTATAAAATGCATTCGCACATTTGATTAATACTATTGTACAATTGTACATATTAGTATCGAGAGCAGTGCCGCAATTACACCAACTTGGGCCCGTGTGCAGTGGCGTAACAAGGGTATGGCGAACTGTGTCTACGCCAGGGGCGTAAGTTGCAAAGGGGCGCAAAATTGTGCACAAGTCGTATTTTTATCCTACAGTTAAATCGAAATTTTTTTATTATACTTTTTGAAATACGTAGATGTTGCCTATTTGTACAGACTACATTTGAATTTAATGATGAAATTATAAAAATATTAATATATACAATACATACATAACAAGAGCATTTAAATAAAAAACTTCATATGAAGAAATTATCGATGAATTCGCTAGTCATAAAGCGAGAAAAGCAAATTTTAAAAGTTTAAACACTGTAATAATTACTTATAAATAAAAATTGTAACATCAAATTTTAATTAGTTAAAAAGCATTTTTTTTTCTAAGTTTGCCAAAGGCACTAGCGAGTCTTTCTACGCCACTACCCGTGTGTAAATAAAATTAATGCCCTCCCCTGCATCCGGACTCTACAAGGAAACCGTACCGTATATGTAACCAAACTATTTTGAATTTCGATTAAACAGGCTGTAAAAGATGTACGATAATGATGTAATATAATGATAATAATATGATGTACGATAATGTGTACAAAACAAAATCAATCGTTTTTCAATCTCCATAGTAATTATTATTACAAAATGGTTTTATTTTCTTGCTTTCTACATATTTTTAAAATATTAGCATTGGACCCTATTATAAGGTCATGGGCCCGTGTGTTTGACACACGCAACACATCCGGTTATTGCGGCACTGATCGAGAGTATCACCGATGATGGTATCCCCAGGAAAATGATTAGCAAAATTTAATTTTTACAAAATGACAGCAACACAATTTTTGGAAATGAAAACTAAAAAAAAATTAGAAATAATTAATCTCCTTGATAGTTCGAATATAATCACTAATTTAATTACCAACGAACTTAAAATTCATGATTTCGGTTTTTTTTTCGTCTTAAATTTCGAAGCCATATCAAATAGATTTATAATTCATGTTTTTCTGTTTCAATAGCACCGAAACCCACGTCTTTCTACAACGAGTACCACGAACGCATTGAATTCCCTGTCGGTAGATATGTTTACATTATAACTGTACGAATTCAAGCTTACTTTATATTAAATATAATATAATATAAGCTTAAATATATATTTTAATACCTCCTCTATAAATAAGTATAACGAAAAATCAAATAAATAATGAACAACTTAATTCAGTTTTCCAGACAAAAAGCACAGAGATCCAAGTCTATTATCTATAGTATAGATTCTATGCAATAATTACTTTAAATAGGTATCTCGTAATAACAGATAGGGTCCCTGCAATAATGACTGATCCATAAATTATGTTGTTATATTTAATAGTATTATTTTCGTAATTCGTATAATTTGTACGTCGATAAAGTTGAGGCCCTCAATAAATAGCTATAGTCGATAATAGCAACATTACAGACAACAAAACTATAAATAGGTACTAAACTACTAAATAATATAACGGCCATGATCTTACTATCGCACTGGGTTTCCATGAAAAAAAATTACTGATATCATCAATACCCGTTTACTGTAAAACGGAGTTACTTATTGATCCATTTTAAAATACTAGGTACAGTCGTTGCCAGATAAATTGAGACGGCGGCGGCGGCGCTTTTCATTAAGTGTAGCCCAAACTAGTCGCTGATAGTGTGGTGCAAAGGTCTCAGTTAGCTACGACGCGTGCAGTTACCAGTTCGAACCCGGCTTAGTGCAAAAAATTGTCTGCAGAATTTTCTGTTCTCTCTCCCGTTCTGGTTGCCCTACACTGCTAAAAACAACTAACCTAACCCGGTGTGTTTTGACCGCGCAAGCACTCCAGTCGTATCAACAATATTTGTTTATAATAATGCATATAGATGTTGTTATTATTTCATCATATTATTAATATTATGTATTATTATTATATTAATTATATTATTTTACAATTTCTACTTTTTGTTTTTAAATAAAAAATTATTATTGGAATATATGATTTTAAATTAATATCGTAAAATATTTTTTGTAACAATAGTTGGTTTATTGATATATTTTCAGTAATAATATTGAAATACGGAGGACCACTGGTTTTCCGTTATCGCGCCGCCGCCGTCGTCTCAATTTATCTGGCAACGACTGTACTAGCATAATATTAATTATCATCTACTTATGCTAATAATAAATGTATTGGAAATCAACTACAAAAATAGTTCCGAAGCACAAGTTACGAGAAAGCAACGAATACCTATATTGGCTGGATATATTTTGAAACGGACCATCTTCAATTTTTGTTTTCGCTTTGGGAGGCCCCTTAGAACCGGAGACGCGTGTGCATTATACACCTTGCACACCCAATTGTTGCGGCACTGCTGTCACTATGCAGTTAATACTTGAAATTTTAATAAAGTCGAGACGAATGACGACCAGACGAGTGATGAATGATGATCATGTGAATAAAAGTTTGTCTATGTATACCAAGGGTAGCCAACCCAAATGATCTTGCGGGCCACTTTGGAAATACATTTCGATCCCGCGGGCCACATATAAAATTATAATAGTATTTTGCCCCAATACAAAAAATATGGAGTAAACATTTTAATTAGGATTAATTATTATTTTAAGTTTTGGTGTATGAATTATTTGAAATAGACAGAATGAATTATTATTGTTTTCATCACCGTATTCTGAATCCAATTCTTTCAAGAACTCTTTAAATTGTCGGTGCAGAAGCACATGTGATCAAATGTAATTCACTGTTTATATGACTACTTGCTAAACATGGTACATCGACAATACTTGGGAACAAAGATTTCGTTGATGAATCATACAATTAGTTAATTATACGGATTTCGCGTTGTGTGGGCATTCCAGAATATTTTATTGGGACAAAAATTAATTTGTTTTGTAAATGTTTGATAATCCTCGCGGGCCGCAAACTTTCCAAGGTGAGCCGCGGGTTGGCCATCCCTGGTGTATACGGTAGGTATCCAACATAATAAACGTTTTGACAATTTAACATAACCAATATTTTAATAATAAGCCATCGCCAACGGATAACATAAGGAGAATTCGACATGGTGGCAGCAGGCTGGGTTTCCCAACTATTTGTAGCTTTTACGATCGATTATCCCTCGGCACTTGCGACTATAATCGGGAAAAATTAAGATTGAATTAATGAACTATAATATGCAGTAAATACTTACTATTATTTAAAATAATGAAATTCATTTTTTATTATCAGTTAAAAATATTAAAAAATAATGTAGGCAACAAACTTGGAATTTATTTACAGACTATAGAGTAGTGTACCTACTATCTATACAGTTGTCAAATATTATTCACTCAATTACTTCGTAAAAAGTAAAAACACAAAACCAATAATATCTAATTCATTAAACAAAAGAAAACATAACGATCATTTATTTTTATCCTTTATCATAAATACATTAAATTATTTAATCAATAACAAAATAAACTATTCGTAGCAGGGTATATTGTAAGGCGCTGTTGAGCATTGATTGCGATATCGAGAATATTTTTTGCGATTTTGGAAGTACATTTTTATGTTGTTAATAATGTTATAATGATAATATTACGGGTGAGAAGGTTGGTGAACTCAGTCGTGTAGCTAGCTATTTCAAAAGGGGGGGGGGGGTGTTATTCAAAATATACACAACAAAATAAATACTTTACGTATACTTTATTGTACAAGAATACAAACACATTAGTACATTACACATGAATATCTATTCATGTGTAATGTACTATTGTATGATATATACTATTGTATATAACTATTGTATGGGAAAGTATTTAAATATTTTATCATATTAAAATTTCAAATGTATATTTTTGTCATATCTATCGATTTTAAATCGCACATGATATGACATAAAACCACGGCTTTGGTTTATTAGACAAAACGATGTAATGAGAAGTCGAATCCCGGCTTTACATTATTGTTATGTATATATTTCGTTATGATAAATATGTTTTCATCATGGTTTATGATCAATTTTTACCTTTATTAGACTTCAATATAATGTTAACGCGGTTAAGGAGAGGTGTTACTATACCTGTAACCCATGGCTACGGGCCTGAGTAAAATGGTTTGAAAATTATATTTTTGAAAAACCACCGATATCATAATTTTGTGGGAATTACCTGTATTTTAGTGAAGTGATTTTCAAATTTTTAATATTACACGTTAAATTATTTTACCAGTTATATGTATTCTTTTAAAGATTATTTTTCGGAAGTCGATTACCTTATCAGTTCTTGCCTACGCCGAACATAGACGTAGTTTCTTAATTGTACTTGTTTGATTTAGTATTATGTATATTGTATATAATACACTATTTACATGCGTTATAAATATAACAGGTATGCTAGCTTTGATTTGTTTGGATTCAGTTCCAGTAATTCCACCAATAATTATTTTACAAATCGTCGGCTTTCTATTTTTTGTACTGGTATAATGTATTCATATTTTAAGTACAGTATTAGTTTGAAAGTGTACCTAATATCTAGCGTAGTATTTATTCATATAAAGAATTATACTTAGTATACTTAGTTAAGAGTTATAAATGTGACTTTTGATAGAGAGGTAGAGGGAATTTAATGCGTTGTTGACAAAAATTCTTAGAATAGACCCTGATTCGTAGTTTATTTCGTCATACTTTCATTATCATGTTCGTTGGCTCAGCTGTTACATGTTGGTCGTTAGACGTTAGTAGGGGCCCGTATTTAGGGGGAGGGGGGAAACAGGAGTAGGCACATGCCGGGGGGCATCAAAATATTTTAGCAAAATTAATTTTAAAAATTATGTACCTAAGGAAAAAAAAACAATGAAAAAAGAAAATGGTATGTTATATTTTGTTATAATTTTTAAATTAAAAAAAAAAATTATATTTTTATGATATTATAATTTATTAATTAAAAAAATTATCAAAAGATTTTCAATTATAAATTATATTTTAATATTTAAGAATCTCGATTATGGACGAAATAATAAGTGTTAAATTATTATTTTTTTTTTTTTTTGAGGAGGGGAGGGCATTAACTATATGCCCGGGGGCGCCAAATTTTTAAATACTTATTATTATAATATACTATTAAAATTTTTTTTAAATATTAATAGGCTATAGTGTTTATAGTTGCTGCTATTCAGTATTCACTAATAATTCGTACATCAAATTTATTTATCTTAACAATTTAAAATTCTTTATAAGTGAAATTCTGGACCACAACCGGCCATCAATAGCCCATGGTGGGCCCCTTCCAGTTATAAAATCGACCATGACATATGTCATAAATAAATTAGGAGATCGATGCCACTGGCGTGAGCAGGGATATGTAAAATATAAAGGCGTATTTGTGTTGAAGCTATGGTGGGAGGGGGCGAAACTAATTTTTCTTTAATACAAACTTAAAAATAATTTACAGTTCATTACCTACAACTTATGGTCCTGGTATAATGATAACATATTATAGCGACAGACCAATAATTTATATTCTTAATTGTTTATACATTACATTTTTTAAATAAATCAATGTATTATATTCAAAAAAAATACTAACCATTGGGGGGCAAATGCCCCCTTCGCCTACCCCCTCAAATACTTCCTTGGTAGGATATACGGCTGCATACCCTAAACATACAAAAAAATAAATGAAAATCATGACATATTTAATCTTTAAATTGTATATCATGTGATTTTGTATAGCGTTAGGATTTTATTATATTTTTATATTCAGTCCCAGACATTTGTATTTATTTTTGAAACTCAAATTATATACTATAATAACAATTTAATGTGTCAATGAAAATGAGAATTACTATGCTTCAAAAGAGATTAAATAACATTCAACTAGTAAGTAATAAATGACATTACATTAAAAGTCCAAAGACATTGATGATATTAAAAACAGGATTGAACACAGAATAATTCTAGAACAACAATTATTGTTTTATAATCAATTATAATTATTTATCAAACTTATTTTGTTTTCTCATCTAAGTATATATATATATATATGTTTTTCTTTTTTTATTTACACTGTTTAAATATATTACTCAAACCATTTCAAATATTATATACATATTTTTTTTTCTAAATTTATTTTAAATTTTAATTATGAAGACAGTTATAACAATGATAAATGGCAATTCAGTCATTTTTTCAGAAAAAAAATTTAAATTTTAGATTAAACAGTTATTTAGATATTTGTGTATATATTTTCCCCAGAATTTTGAACGCTTATATTAATTTTCAGTGGTGGTGAAGGTAGGCAGTGGTACTTTTTTGCATTCTACACATGCCTATGACTAACATATACAATTTTAGTTAAACATTATATGATATATTTGTGTAAACAAGTAGAAAACTTACCAGTGGAGTTAGACTTGGTTAGTGATGTATCAAATTCAATGATACCTAACATCACAGAATTATTCAAATCAATTTGTTCAGTAATATGGTTTTGAACACTTTCTACGGCCAAAGTATAAAATAATCATATAAAATGTAAGATGGTTCACACTTAAGACTAATATTGACAGGTATTATTATCATCTATTCTACAATCAATGGTTTTGATTATATTTATTTTTTTTTATTTACAGTTGAGATAATTGATATAATATAGGTTCAAAATAAATCTAATAATATGGATTAACATTTTAATATATTACAAAAAACTTTTTATTTAAATAAAAACTTAAAAGAAATTAAAAATAGTTAAAATGTATACACATATTACGTTTAAAATTTATAAAAATGAAAAATAAATTTTATATAATTTATAAAATCATTATATTAATTTATTACAATTAACATAAGTATTTAAGATTTAATCTAATGTTAAAACACATAAGACATCTCGCGATTTAGCTATTTCTCTGTGTTTACTTTTTATTCCAGAGTTGGTTGACCTACTGACATAACATTCATTATTACAGCAATTTGAAATTGAAATATTTGGCGAGTAAAAACTATTTAATATATTGGATGATTCAGTTAAAGACTGAGAATTAGAATCATCATTTAATATAATTATTGGTTCATATTTTGAATTAGTCGATGGGAATGAATTATTCTTAAGACTTAAGTCTAATACAAATACACCATCAGCAGAATTATTATCATTTGTTCTTGTCAAATCTTCAGTTTGGAGAATAGGTTCAGAATTTTTTAAAGATTCTTCAACATATGGTGAATTGCATTTTCTATGTTTTGTTTCTGTATGATCAATATGATCATCCTCATCATCTGAATCTGATAATATAATCGCCTCAATGTGATTTGAAGAATGATTGTCATTTATTCTGGACATATATGAAAAATCTCCAGGTTTTTTTTCATGCCATGTTCCATCTGCTGATAATATGATATTTTCACAATCATTACTTAAATTTGGATTTTGAAGAATGTTTAAAAAAAATTCATCAACTTCAATATCTTCAAATCTTACTTTTTTCTTACATAAAGGACATGTCCATGTTTGCTTTTGTTCATTCATCTGCAAGAATTGTATAGCATCAAAACATTGCAAATGTATACAATTAATACCTCGAGATGGTAGGTTCATTCTCATTTTACCAAGTGGATCCTTAATAGTAACAAACATAGATGCTACAACCATATCAGCATCACTTTCCATTGATTTTTTAATCAATTCTTTTGTTTTATCTGAGGCACGAAGTGGTCTTTTTTTAAGTTCTACAAGAAGCTCACTCCAAGTTAATTTCTGTGCAATACAAACAACAGCTGTATAGTTTTGTGAATCTTCTGACCAAGTGATATTTAATGTGTTCTGTGAGCAGTTTCTTAAATCTGTTAGCTGAGTAATATCTATAGGAACATTGCATCTCCATGGGATGATATCAGCCTCCATTGGGATGTTCATTGTAGGTAACTTGCATTGAAGACCATTTACGGACACATTTAAATTGTAAGGTAAACGATCTGTAACATATTTTATAACACCTCTTCGAACTAATCTTAAAATTATTTGAACTTTGTATTCTTGTTTAGTATTATTCCACGATTTTAAAATTGTATGTCTAACATCATCTGTTAGAAAAAAAAGACCAGTGAAGTTGGCTGAATCAACAACAGTTGTACAGTCAATAGGAAACAGTAAAGTTTCTATTGTCTTAAAAAATGGTAAGTTTTCAAATTTAGTAGTTGAAATATCATGAACTTCATTAAAAAATGGTAAAGTATTGGTTGTATAAGGTACAGTACACTTCTTATTCTTAAAATCCTTATATGAAGGAGGTTGTTGAAAATACTGAGGTGAAAAATGTGATTCATGTGGATGTTGAATTAATAGTGGTGTTGGTGGTTGAGGATGTTGTTGATACATTTGGTCTGCTTCTAATCTAGCCTTATAGACTTGTAAAATATTTTGTGTCAACAATTTTGTTTTTATTGGAGAAGCAGACAACAAGTTTAAAACACGCTTACATAAAACTTTTTTGCTACCAAATTTGTTCTGTTTAACAGTATCTAAAATGAGTTGTAATTCACATGGTCTTAAATCATATACCAACTGATGAATATTTATATTTTCTGGCTATAAAAAAAAAAAAAAGAAAATATACATTTTAGTACAAATAACTTGTTCCAAAATATTCTACCTTGGGACAATATTGATTGTTTTATTCATACATTTAACATCAGATAAAAGTAAATTAATTTTAAAAATAAATATAGGAAATCTTTTCTTGAAATAGTATTTATATAAACTATATATATTATATTTCTATGTAAAAAAATAAAAAGTAGTTTATACATAGAAATAAATAAATAATAGCTTAGCCAAGAGTATTATTATGTTTGCAAAGTACAGCTAATTTCAAATTAAAAATTCACCATCAGGTATATACAAAGTTAAAAAAATATTGTGCTTTTTTTTATTTATTTCTTATGCATAAAAGGAAAGGCTTAAGATTAAGACTAATTTATTCACAATAATTTTGAGCCTTTTGGTAAGTAAATATTAACAATAAAACCAAAATATATTAGTATTAACACATTATGTAACATCAAATAATTAGACAATCTTTAAAAAATATTTAATTTCAACTAATATATATCAAAGTTTTTTTTTTTTATAATTTCTTAGTATCCGAGTCAAGATATCAAAATCAAACATGGAAATTTGACAAACTTTATTGAAAATAAGTCCATATCAAAATTAAAACCCTTCCTCAGTTTTTTTTTTTTTTTATAGAACCGTTGCTTCGGTGTTGTGCCGTACAATACGTGATTAATATAATAACGAAATAAAACGTAGAAATACTTACAACCAAATGAGAAGTATTTGATGCCATGATTTTTTTTTTTAAGTCAATGTCAGATTTCTTATCGGAATGGATTCGCATTCAGTAATATATGTATACGTGAAAATCGGAATTGAATCGGTACAAAGTTACCGACGCCATTTATAACCGAAGTTGAAAACCGCAAAAAAAAAGACGTTTACTCGCGAACATCAGGCACCTGCGTCGGAGAATTAATAACGGCGGACCACACCACAGATTAGTATGTATAACACAACTGACCAAATTTCCAAACGATTTGCGAGAATTGAACCAAATCATAACCGACTGGGTAGACGGTCGTTTCTGCGCCGTAACACCGATAAGAAACAGCGCACGAGTACACAAATCGACCCGATGATAGCTATTATTGCGTTTTGTCTCGGCGCTCGGACCTCTCACTCGCGCGCGTCGGCGGTATGCGCGGAACGCGAGAGAGACGGAGTCCCGGTTTCCCGTTCGCTCCGCGTCGATCGTCGTTCTATTATTGTGTATTAACGTTATTATTTCATTATTGTCATGCTTTCCGGCGGCGGTGGCGATAACAGGTATTATAATAGTTAAAATAACAACAGCTACGCACGCTAAATACGTCCATACCGCGATATGCGATCCTTTGTAGTCATGTTCAGATTTAACTAGGGTTGCCGTAAATTTATAAGGCGAAAACGGGACAAAACAAACACATTATTGAGTAACACGTTTTTTATATAACTTTCGATACATTGAGAGGACCAGTGTCGTGTACATGGGCAAGAGCAAGAAAATTGTTTACTATGAAAAGTATATATTTATTTAAATAGAATTTAAAAGTGTAATTTGATCCATTAAAATCTATAATTTGCTTATGAAAAATCTATTTAGTTTGGAAAATCAGGTTATCAGCTATAAATAACAACACGCTTTTTCGTTTCTATTCTAATTACCAATTCTTAAAATATTGTGTATTTCCAGAAATACGGTATGTATATATGTGTGTACACCACCATAATATTTATATAATATTTGTAAATTAATATTTTAAAAAATATAACTAATGTTTGAAGTGTCCAATTTATATTATTGATTAAATAAAAATTTCAATAAATTACTTTTATGGTAAATTGGTCAAAAAATTATTATCTTATAGTCTTCCAGTTTGATACATATATAATGTAAAATTGTAAGCCCCTTCATACATCGTGGGTCATTCCTATTTATGAATAGATTGATTAATTAAAATGTTGTCCCTCCCCTTGAGAATTTTCCTATGGGCGCCCTTGTACATGGGGGGGAGAATGTGGTGATCAGATCCCCCCCTAGGCCTTATTTTAAACGTTATAAGATAATGATAAAATAAAAATGATGATTTGTTTGTAAATAATCCCTCTCCCATACAAAATATATAACATATATACGCCACCGAAGAGGACCATTAATGGCCGGTAGTATTTAAAAATAATTTTGTAAAATAAAATACATTATATATTTATATGTGTAAATTACAATTTTTTTTATTATATATTGTCAATCGATTACAATTAAAAATGTACTTTGAGATAAAATGGTCGAAATTAAAAATTAAACAATACTACATTTCCTCTAAACGTCTGACCCGGGACATATGGACATCCCGAAAACATTTTTCGGGACAACGGGATACGAAGTCCAAAACCGGTGACAGTCCCGGTTTTCCGGGACGTATGGAAACCCTAGATTTAACTAAAAATCTACCCATCGGATTTGGATGATTTTTTTTTTTTATAAATATTCTTCATGACTCCAGAAGCGATGTAGGCCGTGTTTTGTTCAAATTTCGTAATATATCTGTTAACTTTTTACATACTTACGTATGATTGCGTGACCGATAGTATTCTAGAACTTTCTAGAAAAGATAAACAAATAACGGCGATAATGTTGCTATTTTTAAACATTTATGCGCTAGCTTATGCCTATTAGAGTCGATTGTAAACCGATTATAAACGTAGTATTTATTTACTTTCGCAACAATTTGCGAATTTAATTTGCTATTAATGATATCGTTACGTTCAAGGGTGTTTATATTAAGATTTGCACTATGTGTTCGTGTAAAAATATCCAAGAATTTCAAACAAATATTTTGTGAGTTAAAAACGCTTACGGATTTCCAGCGTTCAATTGAAAATACCTGGACTACATGGTTAAGTTGTAATAAGGATACAACTTATAATGTTCAGGTCGATCCAAAAATTATCTTTTCAACGATAAGGCCGTCGGCTATAGCCTGTTGCAGGTTACGGTAATGTATTGTTATGTACTTGATTTTCGGCTTTACTGTTGCCGAAACTACTTGTTAACACTTTTGAGCTCTATCGCGTCCTATCGGAGCTGTTCGTCAGATCATTCAAGCCGTCTAAGGCCCATCGCCCACCAAAGTAATATGACGTATAGCACGGCAAATGATGTAACAAGTAGCATGCACCTAGCACGCTATTTTGTATCAAAAAAATGTAATTAATAGATTTAACGCTTACTTAAGTGATACGACAAACTACATGTTACTTCGGTATCATTCAAATGCAGCGTGTTCCATTTTTTGCTACATGCAACTTACCTCAAAGTAATTAAAAGGCGCTCTTCTAGTGAACTAGTGAAACTGAATCTCTAAAATTAGTAGTATCTTGCTTCCCAATCGATGGTTCTATTTTTTGAAGTAATAAACTAAATGCATTTGTATTCATTCTATAAAATGATTGGAATCGCTCTGGATAGGTATGTAATTCTTTGAATACATCAAAAAAACACTACGTTTAATTTTTTGATTCTTTTTCCAGTATGAATGAACCCAATACTGTCTTTTTTTATTATTTGCGTTATTAACATTGATTAAATTTACTAAAGCCAAAAAATTGTCGTCATCCGATGAAGAAGACATATTGACTACTGGTATTACTAGTTTCTAGATTCATAGGTAGGCGTTGTGTTACACCATTCGTCATTTTGTTGTTACGTGTTTGCTATATCACTTACCGCGCTACACGTCACGTTACTTTGGTGGGTGCTTGGCCTAACATTGGATTGACCTATTTATAACTGCCAGACGGACGGTATACAAAGACTCATGGCCCATCCATACAAGTTATTACCTGAAATTAGGTGACACATTAATAACAATCATGATAATTACTCGATAAATTCTCAAAAAATTAGGTAAGGCATTTCCATTGGCCGGTAAACCATATTTATCCAATAAAACGAAAATTAACTTATATTAAATTCTTATTATTCCTAATTATATCCGTAATTATTTCACGCCAATTGATTCATAATTATTGTCATCCGGTGATTTGGTTTTTGTATTGTGTTTTTCCTAATTATACTTCTACCTGTCTCAAGCTGGTACGCATATTTTTAATTGATATTCTTTAATTAATTATACCTGTATAGATGTAAAATCGCTTTTTAATATATTTTTCTAAGTTAGTTGGTCGGTTAATATTCCTGGGAACGCTGCGTCGGCGCCAATGGGGTGGGTAGCGCCGGCTGTATCAATGGGGGTGGGGGACAGCGGAAGCAGTAGGTGGCGATAGTGGGGGTAGGGTTTAGATGTTCGGAGGATCGAAGGATCGGGAGGGTGTGCCGGAATCTTCTATTTCTCTCTACTCGAGTGGTGCACCCAAACGGGTTGAGTTTAAACGAACCACCGAGATCAGGAACGTAGGATTCCGGATTAGAATGACCAGAGTTCCCGATACGCGAGTCGGCAGACGTTCGATCAATAATAAGTCTCACCCGAGAACGGCCGCGCAACAACGATGACCGTAAAACCCGTGAGCGTACGCACAAACGGCACCGCACGCGCATCGGTAACAATATGACACGGTCAAGACCTTTAGTGGGGGATCCAGGGTGTCTGGACCCCCCCACGAAATATTTTCAATTTTTAATACCAACATAAATATTTTCAGGCAAAAATGACTTAAGCTCCAATTAATCATTGACTGCTTTTAATTTTATATCATATTGAAAATATGATATTAGTTTTGATAAAAGAGGATTAAAATCTTTTTCTGTCTTATTTTTAACCAAATGTCAATAGTTAAAATCTAAATTCAATAAAATTACATTATACACGTTTTGGACCCCTCTCGAAAAAAATTTCTAGATATGGCCTTGGACACTGTGACGGTGTTATCGGCCTTCGCTTGGTGGGCGGGGGGTGGAAAAAACCGAGAGGTTCCATCACCCCGAGAAGGCCGCGCACACGTTACCTATGAACCCGTAACCGGTTTGACGCGGACTATTATTATTATCATCGCGTTTCTATTGTTCTCCTCGATCGCAGAAGCGTGTCCGGTCGGATAATATTCGAATTTCCTACTTCACGCCGGCGCAACGTGCAGCGAGTGCGCAGGACTACATACGACAGGAAGACCGATCTCGGCGCATTACGGTGTTTGAGCGACCATACTACCCTTGGCCGAACGCGCGCTACTTCAGAGGGTCCTGTGAACCATCGTTTTCTCCGTCGGAACCTTTTACGAGAACAAATAATTACAATTTTCTTTAACGTTGATAAGACGAAAATCCCTTTTGTTTTCTTAATTACCTTTCCGAATACTAGTATTTTATTTACGTTTTAAACGTTTAAACAATTATGGTTTACGGGCAGATGTGGGATGATTTTGGACCGGGGGTCTGAACACCATGGACTGCACCCCTCCCGTAGATACCCGCCCCTAATCCTTTTCTACCGAGAGTGCGCATCGCCGATAAACTGTGGAGTCGGTCTCATTACGAGCGACCGTTTTACTTTACGAGAGTTTTTCCCGCCCTTTGTATTATATTGTACATACATAATATGTCTCGTCGTCCCTTGGGAATTGAAAAAAACAACCAAAGCATTGCTATTGCAACGGGCGTTTTATCGTTCGATAATAGAAATTCGAAATAATGACGAGACGCGCATTTACATCGTCGTTCTCGATTCAAATAATAATTATACGGTTCGCGAAATCCTTCTGTCGTCCTGTCCACGCCGGAGAGTATTCATTTGCTGCAGTACGAGAACCGCAGTGGCATGGTATTGCATAAAAGAAAAATATTGTCCCCCCAACGCAATAAAGCTTGTATAATTATTGACTTCAACTTTTACGCCGTTCCCTATGACTTTGTCAAAATCAATACGGTCTTTAAACTCGATTTCGGGAAATGGATGTGGCGATCCGGAAGTGCACGTGAAAAAGATGGTAGAAAGGGATGGTAGTAGTGCGTTCGCACTACGAGTTTGTAAACAGTTATAGCAGCGGTACACTCGCGCGCTAAGGACAATAATAAAAGCGTTTTATTTATGTCCGAACTCATATATTTTTATAAAACTATAGACATTTAATAATGAAATACACAAGTCCTATTTTCGGAGGTTCTTTTATTTGAAGCATGTTTTTAATTTAGAAAGATGAGCATGTGGATGATTTAAGGTTTGAATGAAAGGAAAAATAACATAAAATCATAAACGACTCAGATTCTAAATGCGACGTAAACAAAATATTAAAAGCGCCTTAAGATTTTTATCAAAAAGCTAAGCGTGTCTTTTCACAAAGGGTGCATCGAATATTTGTTTTTTCACAAACCGAGCGCAGATCGAGTGAAAAAGATATTATACTGAAACAAAACACTCTTTTGGCAAAGGTTACAAAAACGAAATCCATAGTCATAATCATCTTGGTCGTCGTATGGACAGAAGATTATTGCTATTTAAATATCATTGACGTTTAGGAAGCAGCGTCCTCAGGTCTTTACTTTGATCAATCGGTGAAATTTGAAAACCGTTTTTTTTCTTTTTTTTTTTTAAGTTTCCTCGTTCGTTATACGATAAGGCGAATATTTGTATTTATTTTTTTTTTAATTAGGAAATAAATTTCATTTTTTCATTGATGGCACTTCGATAAAATTGTCTACCATCGTAGTTCGCAAACGTGGTGTTTCTTCTGCAGAGGAACACATACAGTGGTAATCAACTCCTGTCACTACTACGGTCGTTATGGGAACGTGTTGGTTGGTGGCACGATCACCACTGGGTAGCATTCAATTATCACTGGGACACACACTAGGGCCACGTACTTTGTATGTTAAAATATGCCCTGTTATAAGCACAGTGCACAGCGTCATTCGACGAACCGGAGGACGCGATCTAAACGTTACAATAGGGCAGTGTTGTGATCGCGACGATTGTGTTCGCCTGCTGTATCCGTCACACGAAAACGAACTTCCGATGCGATCGAACGGGGCGGGGCGAATAATAGAAATCGGTTGTCGTGCGCGTTTCGTATTTAATTTTTTTTCTTTCTTATTTTTTCTTCGCTTCGCCGCTCTCCTCCTTTCGGCCCGGCCACGTGTATCCCGCACTCCGATCTCTACAGATCCAGAAACAATTTCACCTCGGGTATAATAATGAACGCACAGATACCTGAGTGCGTGCGAACGCGCGTGTGCGTGTAACATCGACGGTTTTAATGTCTTGATTTCAAAAAAAAAAAAAATAATAACAATAATAATAAAGATATGCGCGCACAATATCTTCTTTATTTTTATTTTATTTATTTATTTTTTCGTTTGTTGTTCCTGTATCATACAAACCAGTTTCGACTTTGAGTAGTTTTAGTAATAGTAGTAGTAGTAGTAGTAGTAGCAGTAGTAGTAGTAGTAGTAGTAGTAGTAGTAGTAGTAGTAGTGGTGGTGGTAGTAGTAGTGGTGGTAGTAATAGCACCGAGACGTATGGCTTATGTTTGTAATAAGTAAAAAAAAAATCAGCCGGTGCAACGGTTTCTCACGAATTTTTAAGAATCGAACGATATCATCGACCACGCGTACACGTGTACGTACTAATATTATAATATTTTTATATCCGATTATGGATTGCTTGCGCATACCGCGTGACGTATCATGTTTTACTCGGCGTGTCCCGACGACAACTAACCGAACCTAAACAGACGACCCGCTGTCTTGTAATTATTTGTGGGGGGGAACCTTTCACGTTTACGAATAGTCGCTTACCACAAAGTGAAGTACGGGGTTTTGGAGTGACACGATAAAAAGCGCGTTTATCCGTATTTGATTGACATGAGATTTTTATTAGACATTTGTGTGTCTAGCGGACCTTCTTTGAAAGTTCGAAAGTCGCACAGTTTCAAATCAGTATAAAGTGTATGTGTATATATAGGTACTTGTATATGCATATATGCATACATCAATTCAACTGTAGAAATTACCTATTCAAGTCCGATAAGTGATTCTAAAGTATCCTTACCATTATTCTTGTACTCTCGCAATTTTTCAATATCGATGAATACGGTTTTCGTATCACCAGCACTGAAGTCCTCATCTTCTTTTTTTCATTACGTCCATCCAACCATATTACAACACACGTTCTTTATTTTTTTTTTTCCAATATTATTATATTTTAATAGATAACTAAGCTTTTACATGGAAAAAAAACAAATTATTTTTACAATAATTAAGAATGTCCAAGGTCAATAAGAAACGATGGTCACCGGGAATTCTTTATAATTCGAAAAGAAAAAAAAGTACTGAAAACGATCGATTTGCGTGGTATGGGTATAATCACGATTGGGTTGAATTGAAAAACTGTTGATGTTAGTGACAAACGGTTTTCGAATTATATTACGTGTATGTTAACAGAACTTTGTTTCCAGAAATCGCAGGAAAGTATTGTTTTTTTCATTGCACAATCGTTTTTATGAATATCGGTTCGACGTTCGTTCGGAATCAGTGTTCGGGTTTAACACTAAGTTATTTTTCAGACTATATTCGAAGCAAATCGAAAGCCACGGTGCTCAATGTTATACACGTTCCCGCACCAAAGCCGATGACGATAATTATGTCGGATTATCTGCGCGCACTCGACGAGATGAAAATCATAACGCGTAATATATATTATTATAATACACTGCAATATCAAAACGCGCAATAATAAAAAATAATACGTGTGTGTACATCTATTTATGATTTTTTTTTTCTTTTTTTTTTTTTTTTAATGGAAGTATCGAATTCAATGTTTTATGTCTTTCGTGTATAATATAGTTAATCGCAGTTTTTATTCGTTTTAAACGTTGCCGCTCGTTTGATACCGTATAATTTTTATTATTTTGACGGCGGCGGTGGCGAAGAGCAGTGTCGGTGTATAAGAATATAATATACTTTCCGCGGTGGAAACCGGTCCCATTATGATAATAATTGTAAACTGTTATTCTTCTTCTTCTTCTTCTTCTTCCTTTTCTTCTTTTTACTCGTATTTTTATTTTACATTTCGTTTCGTATTTTATTATTTATTTTTTTCATTACGAACGCGCGCGCACACACACACGTATATGTAGTTGTATATAAAACTCCATCACACAACTCTGTGTAACGTATATGCAGCAGAAGCAGCGACGGCGCAGAAGTTTACGGGATCACGCGAATCAATACGCTCGGCTCGCGACGCCTTACTCCCGGACGAAATCGTCAGAAAATTCATTTACGTACACCGACGAGAGCTGACGATAGATTAAATTGCTATTGTATTGATCACATATGATTTGATGGACTTGTTTTTATCAAAAATCGTTGCGCAAACACGCGTATGCACGCGCACACGTAAATTTACACGTTTTTTTTATTTTATTCTTGTTTTGCTTTTGTCGAAAACGCTATGGCAATGCAATTGCAATGAATAAAATATACGTTTTCACAGCGGATTTTGAAAATCAATCGCAAACCTACACGTTACAAACGTTTCCGTACGTTTCCGAAACGCGATCGATGCACCCGTTTCGTCACTGTTCATCGTTTTCCAATTAAATTAATTTTCGCTCGAATAAACGATGTTGGTCCTCAAACGTAACAATAGCGATAACGACATCAACTTGAAGTTATACAATTTTTACATACTGTTCGGTCGATAATGGCTTCCTATAGATTCCTTGGGTTTAGCCACATTGTTAAAGAACGTTCTCGTGTTCCGATAAAATATCAACGTGCAAAGTTAAAAAATTTCATATGAAATGAAAATGCAAACGATTTATTTACGAGTAGATAAACTTATTTTAACGCCAACGGAGTTGCAGATTGTTGCCAAGAACGTACAGGTGGGGAAGCAAAAATCAGTAAAAATCCAGAGAAAATCAATGACGCCAAAAATCAACTCCGACGTTTTGTTTTGATTAAGGCGTTAATATTTTATTAGCGATTTCATCATCTTCAACGTTATAAATGCACTTGTAGATGCAATAAATGTGTACTGTACTCGTCAGTATGATAAACTTATTGTAATTTGTGTTTTTATCACGTTTTGGACACTCGTACTCAACATATTCTTGTTTCGAGTTTCGTCAATGATCACACAACAATCAAATGACCCTTTGTACGCACGCATGCGATATTTACATCGTGTATGAAATTTAAAACCCTCCCGCTGAGCCGCCGTGCCGATGTGTTGATCGAATTTATGTACATATCACATATACGAGTATGTCCTTCAATCCAAACCAGAATTTGTCACAATCGTCGAGGTAAATCCGAGGACTTTAATTTTTTTTTTTTAATTGTCCCCTTTTCCACTCCCCTCTCCTTCACTGTTTTGCAAACGACCCTCGTCTCGATATTGTTCAGATATAAATCACCGGAAAACGATTTGTTAGGATTTTAAAAGCAGCGTGAAAACGTCCACGGGTGAGGGGCAAAGGATTCCGCCCTCAAACGCAAATAAATGAATTAATAAAAACGGAATACGACAAACGATAATATAAACATGCGCAGAACAACCAAGTAATCAAATAACGATAATACGTTATAATGCCGGTGCCGAACCGTTATCTCACGCACGTTGGCCGTACGAAGAACGTAAACGGTGAAAATTTCAATGGGAATGAGTTGCACTCGAATATTGCGCGTGTATTCCAGTTATAATTGGTTTTTTTCGTCTGAAAAACCGCGAGATATTATTTGAAGCGATTTCTAATGTAACGTGTCCGGGACTCTATTCGAACGTATATTCAATCAATCGTCTTTAGAGCTAAGATATTATTTGAAATCATCGATGTTTTTAAACACATTTAACGATTAATTTTTTTAAAAAAAAAAATTTAATCGACCCATAAATATTTTAAACTAATTATGCAAACTTTAATGTCCGGAATACGGATATAAAATTCTGACAGCGAAAAACGGATTTTTATCGAATTTTTATTTTCACACGAAATTTCAGAATTAGAGTACCACTAAGGTCAAGTTTATTTATTGGAAAACCACAAGAGAATTAAAACTGTAAGGTTATTCAGTTATTTATTACAATTATTCAAAACAATAAATGTATATTTTTTACATGTGATTTCGTACATGATAATCTAACGAAACATAAAGAATATTTATACATGTTACCTTCAAAGACGTAAATGCCTGTTAATAACGACATTTCCGATCAAATTAAACGGTATACAATACTGACTGGGAAGTAACGTTTATGTCCATTATTTCCAGGCAGTAATGCATTTAGAAATATTTCCTAGGTAGTAAACGATTGTTCCGGTCTGTTTCAGACACGGTTGGTAAGAATGTTAAATCAATTATTTGTACGTTGAATTAGAAACGGTCTTGCGTTATAAAATCGATTTATTAAATTAAAAGAAGTTACCGTTCGTGAGGCTGCTGGCTATAGAATTGCGGAATCACGAGGACATATTAAATGTTTTTGTAAAACAGGATACAAAAATGGTAGAAGTGCTTGTGAAAAATTTAAAATTTTACGCAATTCAATGTTTCGCGGTGCAATGAATTGTGTAAAATAAATAATTGTGTATCATTTTTCGTATCCTTATAAATTTCTCAACTAATTTTAATATTTCGTTGAATATAATTATTAATATTATCTATCAGTATTAGATATTTAAGTAATTTCCTAGTCATGTAAATATGTTAACAAAATATTCGATTTTTACGATATTATCTGTGTTGTCAGTTAATGCCTAGGAATCGACAATATAAGACATGTATATCGGCTGGTAAAAGGAAAAAAGGGCTAAGCAACATTTAAGGGCTAAGTAACGTGGTGTATACTACGGGATGACCGATAGTTAGATCTTTCGATCGCACCAACGTATTGTTCTGATCATTTAGTAATGAAATTTAGTAATTACAAAAATTTAGATTTTTTGGGACAAGCGATACAACTGTTATTAAAGTAGATTAAAAGCGCCTTTTTTAAGGGTATAAGCGACATTATTGAAAATGTTACGGGCTAAGCGACAAATTCATGGCGCTTAGCCCCTACAGTTGTTGCTTATCGACTTTCATAATAATAATATGACTTATGAGTATCAAACCATTTTTCATACTGATATAAGTGATTATATCAATAAAGTTCTTTATACGTCCTAGTATATATACTTGCGTTGCACAATTGTTACAAGTCTAATGAAAAATTTATAAGCGCCATTTATCACAAAAAATAAAAATAAAAATTAAAACTAAGCGTCAAAAAAAGATAAGTTTAGTTGAATTCGTTATGATAAAAAATGTACTTAATATTTTAATGTAATTAGTGTCAGACTAGCAAGATAAAATGTAATAAAATGGAAATATATAATAACGTTATTCCTAATGCTTAAATAAGTACCGAAGCGCCCAACGCTGAAGTTAAGAAAATATGAATATTTGCTCTCCTAAAAATTAGTAAAATTGTCGCTTGACTACTTTAGCCTATTACCAGTCGATATTAGCTAGGGATTTTTCACGTTGTTGCCTAATTCACGACATCGACACAACATATATCGGTAAAACTAATTCTTGGGGTTAGAATTTAAACGATTGTAATCCGGAAAACGTGGAGAATAATCGCCCTTGCAAATCAATCGTTTGTTTCACGTATTCATTTTAACCGTTATTGCTATAGTGCCTAGGAAAAAACTGAATATATTAAGAATAATAAATCGATTAATAAACTGTTACAGGAAATTTGCAATGACAGGTGCGCAGTGACGTGTTCAACTACTTTTAGGTAAGGAGCAAAGATTCTTACAAACAACCCACCCACCTGTTTTTTTAAATACCCCTACATACCAAAACCGTTCGCTTCCTTCGCATTGTCACTATAAAAAAACATATTGAACAACTGATTTTGATAATTGTCCTCTTTTTTATACTAAATTAATATTTAAAACCTATAAAAATATAGTATAATATAGTATTTTTCATGATGATTGATCATCACTTAATATTTAATTATATATTTTCGCACCTATAACCAAACAAATCAAAACGATATATTTGCCACCGGAATGTTCTTTCGCTGCCGAGTGAATGGGAACGCTACAGTATATTTATCGGAAACGTCTAACGTTCGCGTACATAATATACGCTAAAACGGAATAAGATTAAATAGACGTACCATTAATTTGTACGTTCAAAAGCAATCGGTATCGATTATAACAGGACGCTCTCTGTATCTGTCCGTTGGAAAGATTTTTGATATTTATCGTGTAATTATGTTGTGTGTTCTTCGATATACCGTGATGAAGATCGAATAGGATAAATAAGAAAATGTATCATCTAAACACTACATTAAGCCTTAAACAAACCGTAGTAGTTAATAATGAAAGATAAAAAAAATGAAAAATCTTATGATTATTTTATATGAAATTTAATCCCAACGATTTTAAGTTATCTGATATGCGTGCGCGCGCGCGTGTGTGTACACTTACTTAATATCGTCTACAAAGAATGATCGTGTGTATACAATATTGTCGGAATTCCTTTTTTATTTTTGAACGGCAATGACGACATCGTGTTATTCCTTCCGGAACTAGCTGCAGTGGTGTTGATCAATTATAGCAGAAAACGATGTATGTGAAAACGTTACACTAGGTATTTATCAGACTCGACACGTAGATCGGATATTCGATACGTTATTAAACTGGAAGAAAATCCTGTGCACGAATAAATCGTTACCCGTGTCGCTTATCCACATCGGGTCCGTTCCGAGTGATCGTGTTTACAGATGTATTTGGCATAATGTATAAGCACTCCGTGGTCTTTTGGTACTCGAATTCGGTGCTACTCGATTACAGCGGCATCTGAAGTAACTTAAGATAACCGACTCTGGCCGGGTAATCGTATCGGTGCACGATTTGAAAAAAACGAAACGAGAAGAAATCTCAAGCTAAAAAATTAACGTTCCCCGAAATCGTTCAATCGCGCCGTACCGGGTGTGGCCTTTTGCCACAGTCATTACTATGCACGTCTCTAACCGGACAAGACAAAACGAAACACTATAGTACAGAACATTATCTACAATGTTCATCGTAGTTAAGATAAATTTTACTAGTAGTACGTTTGCATTCACGTAAAAAAGTAAGACGCCTAATTTAAACACAAACACGTATTGGTCTGACAACGCTCCGTGTCCGAGTAATAGTTATTTATTTTATTGGATTTGACGAAAAATATGATCTTAATCGATTACATGCTTGCATTGGTCGTCACCTATTTTCATTCCCTTTTGGGTTGGACTGGGGTAAAATTATTTCTTATCTCATCCCCTCCTCACCCCCAAACATGCACGCTAGATATGTACACCATCAAAATGTCAAGTGTCTAGGTCCAACGGTTTGGGACATGAACGTGAATGAAGGGTGATCGTGTCGGACGTATTCCTCTGTGCACGTAAATACGTATTACGTAAACGTGTGTGGCGCGAAGACGTCTAAAAACGAACGACCGCCGATGATCTTTCCTGCCGATAAACGTGGGCATACGGTTTTTACGATAATCGTCAGGAGAACGTATGAACTTGACGATGGTATCGTTTGATGACGGACGTTATGGGGACCGCGTCTGAGAAAACGTTATGCGCGAACACGCGTAGTTTTCGAAGCGCTTCGGAAGACAGCGCGTTGTGTCGGAGAAGGTTCGCGGCGACGGCATCGCGCACGGTGTACGCGTGTTCCATGATAATATTATTAATATCGCGTTCGTACGGAACACATTAGAATGTAATGTAATAATAATATATTGTTCGCGTCCACGACAAATAACCGTAATGGCCGGAAAGACGATTGCGAAGACACCGTGTTGTCGTAAAACTTGTATTTTATCGCGTCCCGCGACCCGTACGGACGCGAAACGAACAATAATATAAGATTATATATATATACATAAATATAGGGAGATATGTATGTATATATATATTAAATACTTTAGCGCGGTGTAGATCATAGTAAAAATTCGCGTTTATACGAATTTATGGGTATATAATAGTATACACGTGTGCGTGCGCGCCTATGTACAGCGTATGGGGTTTATATGGACTCGCACGCACACGCGCGCACACAATATGCTATACGTAATATGTACTTATACGACGTGTACGTTAAGAATTATATTAGGTCGTATACAGTCGTATTAAAAAAAAAAAAAAAAAAGAAGCGATATCACCCGGAGGTTCCCGCGCAGTCGTAATCATTAAAATTACGACCACGACAACGGTATTACAATGTACAAGACCGTGTAGAGGTGTATTAGAGGTACGTATACATAATATAGGTTCTTCTCTGTACTGCTATGATATACCAATAATATTTATACGTGCCGGTGAAATTTGTTTTATTGCCGCGGCGGCTATATTATCGCCGATGTGTGTCCAGTGAACCCGACTGGATTAAATTCTTATTACCATTATTTTTTATATCTCCGGACGAAAACGCCGAGATGTTAAAAACGGAAAGAAACAGAAAAATTACTAGATCGATGCGTCCAACGCGTCCGGTGCAATTTACTCAGAGAACCGTGCAAGGGGAGATTAAAATGTGCATTTTGAACGTGAAGGAAAAATAAAAACTCTACTACCGTGTTCCAATAGCGTAACGGTTACGCGATAATTTTTCGGTACGTGAACTTTAAGAGAAAAATGTGGATTCATCTGACAATATTCGTCTTGGCCCATATCGTTACGCAGATAAAGCGACTGGTATTCTGATTCGGTACGTCCGTTGGTCGTTTGTATTCGTTTTCGGACCGATTCCGTGTGGCGATACGACGTGGTAAACGGTTAAACGAGAGGCGAATTATGCAGTGATGCATAATCGCCGATAACTCACATGTGTAATAAGATAAAGACTTGGAATCGGTGTCAAAATATGGTTATTATAATTGGTTTATAATTGGTGAATTGCGCTTGAACGTCACTCGACTTGTTTCTAATCGATACGTATCGGAATGGAGCCTAGTACAGATATTATGTCAACAAGATTAAAACAACAACTGAGATCGTTCTGTTACAGACCTCACACACGAAATGCATCACTCTTAAACGATTCAACTTCCGAGGTCATTCAACACCCACCCCGTTCACTAAATTTGGCAACTTGTGACTACCAATTCTTCCCAGACCTTGAGAAACACCTCAGAGGCACCCATTTCGAGTGGGACGAAGATGCCAAGGAAGCAGCGGAGTCTTAGATGAAATGGAACTCGAACGCAGCATAATACATTTGACGGGAACTAAAAAAAACTGCGTAAAATTTTATTTTTTATTTTTATTTAATATTAATTCGGTAATTATTTTTGTAGGCGCGTTCGTAGTGTATGCGTTTGATCTGCGTGCTATGTACACAAACGTATGCCGATAGCCGATATCAATCGTAGAAATCGTGAACCGCAACGATCCGTAGTGTTACCGTAACGACCGTCCGGGATTGTGTTGAACGTTGAAAAACGCAAAGCGTGCGGCAGCGCCGCAGTGTTAAATTTTAAAAACTAAATCGTATCGAGACGGTTCGAAGCCGCACACAGTTCGGTACCGTTGTGTTTCGTTGAATGTCGATCCGTCACGAATAATCGCAATCGCCGGCGGCCGACGTGGAAACGGTGTTCGAGGCCCGAAAAGATGGCTGAGGAGAGGCCACCGACGACCGGCGGCAGGTGCGGGAGATAAATCAGCGTCCGGTCGGGTCCCGCGACGGACCAGTGGTGGATTAGGGGGCAGGCTAAAAGGCTTATAGCCTAGGGCGGCTTTTTTTTTTTTTTTTATAGAATTATGTGTTATTATTGAATTATTAGGTATTTATTTAAATATTTTTTTTTTTATATTTGTCATACGGATAAAAATAATTTTAAAAAGTTATAATAATATATTAATATGTACATGATGCGTACCTACGGCTATAGTAAGAATATTACAATTATTATTACAATTTCAAAAAAAATGTCATTTGTAATAAAATAATTAAAGTTACTAGTTATTATTAATAACTTATTAGTACCTATGTACTTATTGGGAACATCCGACTATCCGAGCATAGGCATTTTCATATCCAGCTATTTATATTTCCGTTATGTGACTGTATAAGCATTTTTTATTCATACTGGTAATAATGGTATATGAAGTAAAATAATAGACGTGAAATATTTTGTTTTTGAAAGTTTTCTATTTTAAAGATTTAATATTTTATAATTAATTTTTTTTTTTTTTTTGATAAAAATAAACTGAATAAAATTTGAAGAGAAGGGTTTAGACCAAATATTGTTGGTTCCTTAGTAGAGTGATAGGGGGGAGAGCAGAGTGATTAAGCCTAGGGGCGCCAAAACGGTAAATCCGCTTTTACGACAGACGACAGCACAGATGCTGCACGTGTTGGTCGACGAAGAACATCATTGCCGAGGGCATATGAACACGGAAAGAAAAACAATGCCCTTCGACCGTGATATTCAGATCGTTGACCGATTTCTGAGATCATCGGACGATGAGAGCAGAGTAAGGAATTCCGAAGCAACCGATAACATCGGAACGGCAAAAGCGCCACCTCGTTACGGTACAGCAAGGCGTGCGCGGGTACATACTCCGACACTGCATTTGTTCATAATAAAGTTATTTATAAATCACTCTGATTATCAACGATCATTTTAAATATTCTCGAGGAAATGATTGTAATATAACGTGCACAAGAACGAAAATATAATTCGTGTTTATTATACGTAACAAATGTTGTTTATGAGTTCGATATGTATTCTCTGGAGCAGGGACTTCTTTCGGTTCAAATGCCAAATTTTTCCTTTTTAGGTTTTGTTCTCGTGCCCGAAGAATATTATAATTCCTGAGAATAAAAATATAATTACAGATTTATTACATTATTTTTATTAAGCTTTAGTCATTCTTTAGTGAAATACAAGCAGCAATGTTTCGTTGGTCAAAACGTTTTTTTCCTTTTTACAAGTAATTCAATAAAATTTAATTTGTTATGGCGAATAAGCTTTCACAAACTAATGTTGACGAAAAATATGAAACCATAAGGAATATTGTCATTTTTAAAACATACATAATTTCTTCATTTGAATTTTTTACAACCGACATTTAATAAATAGTATATACACTCGTATTTTTTTTTTGTGTACAATTTTAATATTTTAAATTTTTTGCGCGTGCCACCCCTGCTTTAGAGTATAATGGATTTTTTGAAGTTCACAAGTTTCTTTTAACAATTCCTCTTATTCAAGTAACGTGTGAACGATTGTTTTCCAAACTTAAAATTATAAAAACACTGACATTTTAAGAATGTTGAAAGTTTGGTTTTTAAACATTTTACTGAACTATTTATACATTGTTTTACTTGTATTGAACTATTTTTAAGAACATACTATTCATATTATATAATTAATACGACGTTTTAAATTTTTTCTAATATTTAATTTACAATTTATTCAAGATCAGTTAAATAAAAATAATTATTTTAATATTGTTGTATATATATTTATTTTTGTAGAACGTAAATCAAAACTAAGATTTGGTTTATTATTTAGGTTTATGGTTATTTTATAGTTTTGTACAAGTAATGGGTAGACAACCTGGCTATTGTTATAGATACATGAGACTCATTTCTATTGGTAATTATTAGAGAACGGATTTATATGTAAATACATATTTTTATTAAAACGAGATATTTAAAATTTGATAAGAAATGTTCATGATTTAAATCATTTCTATTAATATGATGCTACTTTTATTTTACATATTTTTATATATTTTGGTATAATTACATATTTTTACATATTTCACTAATTTGTAAATATTTTTAATCATATTTTATTATTTCATCATTCATACATTTTCTTCGTACAAAAATACAAGAAATTATTTCAAATTTAGATCCAGAACTTCTATCGCTATTAGAAAAGCTCAAAATTTTATGCAAAATGAAACATTGAAAACTAATTTAATTTTCATCTCAGTGAATTTTAGTTTTATTGTACATACATTTACAAAATTAGAAACAAAATGTCCTTGAATGAAAGTATGCAAATTGTCGAATCAACGATTGCAAAATGGAAACTCGTAAACGGACCAATAGGCGAAGTTGTAAAAAAGAAAATGCATGTTGTTACAGAAAAAAATGTCAGTCCATATTGATTTTAAATCAATCAATGACATAGAGTGGCAGACACCCTTCTAAAAATTTGGAATTATCGCCTTCTAATATTATGCCCTTCAAATATGCTTAAATCAACCGATGTAGGTTGATGTGGAACGATCATTTAGCCGTTTTAAAAATATTTTCAGATCTAATAGGCGATATTTAATATTTAATAGTTTAAAATATATTGTAATAATTCAATGCAACAAATCATTTTGATAATTTAATAATTATAATTTTTTTTTTTTCAATTAAATTTTTTCCCTACATATTTGGATGGCTTTAGCACATATTTTATAAATTATACTTACATAAATATGTACATATTTATGTATTTTTATTACATATAAATCCGTTCCCTAGTAATTATATTAAGTGGGCCCTAATTATATCTAGTTTCCCGGTAGGGAAAACGGACCCGGTACGTACCTGTTTTTGTGCAGAACCGTATCGAGCCATTTTTTATCCTGAAGCAATGCGCCCCCTAGGTTGTAGGGTTGTCACACTCACAGTTTTTAATACGTATAATACGATTCGGAAAAATCTGAAAAATTGTAATTACGTTTCTAGCAAAATAAGAAATAACATTTCTTGAAATAGGTTGATTATTTAATATTTTTGCGTGCCCCTCAGCTTTAGGCGCCTAAGGCAATTGCCTTGCTCGCCTCACCCTAGTGACGGCTCTGCTTTTGCGCGTTAGCAGTCGGTTTCCGCTGCAACGATTGTACGTATGAGCGCAAGGGCGTAATTGAGTTCAGGCCATGAGGGGAGGGGGTGGAACTAATTTTTCTTAGATACAAACTTAAAAATGATTTACAGTTTATTACCTACAGCTCTTGTTCCTGTTATAATGATAACATATTATAATGATAGACTAGTAATTTATATTCTTAATTGTTTATACTAAGCGCGGATCCAGGAGGGGTGGTAGGGCCCCCCCCCCCCCCCCCCGTCAGCCGTATCAAAATGTGTTGCATCTAATTTGTTATACTATTAAATTACATTATTTTGTGTTATATCATTCTAATGTATTGTTAATTGTTATTGTCACAAATTTTCGTCAAAATCAAATATATGAAGTGTCGATAACAACAATATTATTGCGACCGTATGAGCGACGACAACCACCAGCCGGCCAGCCCAACCGACTCATAGAGTTTTGTTCTAAAAATAGTATGAGATTCCATGTTTATTTTGTTTACAGATATTAAAATCTTCCTTATTCCTGACTGCCTGAAATATACATATTTATAATACAGATATCAGTTTATTTCTAGCAGTACCTATAATAGTAATAATTGTTTATGTTGACTGTTGACATTAGATTAGACACTCTTTAGTCTTTAGTTTGACACCCGTAGATATACACGCGTACTTGTATTACGTATAATTTCCTTAGTAATCGAAATTATATTTCTCGTAATACACCGTTAAAAGTGACCGCTTCTTTTAATTGTATAATAATTGTAATAAGTGATTCTTTTAATTTAATTGGTGACGTTTGTATTATAGTTGTAAGTTGTTATACTGTAATTATTTCATTTAATCGTTTATTGAACAAAAACATAATGTCTAAGAGGAAAAATGTCGATATTACACATTTTTTTTAAAAAAAAAGTGCAACTAGTGCAAGTACTGTGGAAAATGATGATCGAACAACTGAGGAAAATAAAAATCGAATTGCAGTGGATTCAAGTGAGTCGCTTTTACCATCCAAAAAAAAGTATTCATTATAAATTTATAAATAATCAGGAATTGCATTATGTACTATTGCATTTATAACTATTTATATATATATATATAATAATAATAATAATATAATATAATATACTCGTATTTAGCAGTAGGTATCTAAATATGTATACTTATTTATAATCCGCCCTCCCCTCCCCCGTTAAAGTAGGCTGGATCCGCGCCTGGTTTATACATTACATTTTTTAAGTAAATTAATGTATTATATTCAAAAAAAATACGAACCATGGGTGGCTCCTTTGTCCCCCCCTCAAATACGCACTTGTATGAGCGCGAACGCACATCGTCGCTGTAACGTCAGAAGTGGTACGAATTTCTCGTCGGTTTTCGTTGAACAGCGGTGTTTTTCTGTTTTTGACAAGGTCGTTCAGACGGAACACCGGTTGTTCTTTCGGTAACGACCGAAGGTCGTGCGCCTTTTGAAAACCGTTTTACTGATCGCGGTGAAATAACGATGTACGGATAATTAATCGTTAACGTTTAAAACAATTATACGGTGCCTTAGCTTGCGCGCGACCACCACACACCGACGACCACCGCCGGTAAATCCGTCGCTGTTTTTTCTCCACTTAATAACACATTTTAACAACCGAAACGATGAATTACCCGCGAACATTTAAGTACGTACGCGCATCAATCATACCGCGACCAGCCGATATTTGTTTAGAAAAAAACGGCCATCGCACGATGGGACCGCGCGGGAAAACGTATTATCACAGAACTGTTACAATACTACAAATAACTAACGACGATTATAATAATCATAATAGAACGCGGCCGAGTACGGTTGTTACTTTTCCTCCGGAACGTGTGGCGAATGACGATAATCGCCAACACGCTTAACGCTTCGTAATAACATAACGACACGGCGCGCACACGCCCCGTCCGGACGACGGCGGTGATCTATACCTAATGCGGTAACGCCGGTAACCATGTGCGCGAGTCCATTCGCGTACGGTTATAATATGTCCTGTCCGCGGCTTTTTACGAATGATTTATTGAAAAAAACAAAAAAAAGCACTCGTTCTCATTTACGCACGCGTATATATATGTGTGTATAAATAATGATGAATAAATGATGTCCGTGCGGTACGCATGTGTGTACGCAGAGGTGGAACTAGGAATTTTGACGCCCGGGGAAAATGTTGAAATTACGCCCTATCGTAGACCTATAATCAAATGTTTTTATCGAGAATTTTTTTTTTTTTTTTCAAATACTTAATATACAATCATACTTATTGAGTTTTAACCCACTGTCAGTATTTAACAAAGTTAAAAATATCAAATGAGTTGTTTATAATTACAAAAATCACACCGTCTGAAATGTTACGCCCGGGGATGAATCCCCGTCTTACGTCCCCTAGTTCCACCCCTGCGTGTACGCGTACGCGCAACACACACCTTTGGCCGATTAACCGCGGCTAATGCGAGCGCCGAAAAACATTGACCGACGGCGGCGACGGGATGAAATGCACTGTGTTATACTCGTGCGTGCACCCCCCCCCCACGAACGTACGATGTGGATATCGATAGTCGTTTTCGACTTGTCACGTTGACTCGACTTCGATACTTGTTGCCCCGGACCGGGTCACGTGCATTTCGTCACGCACCGAAGTGCGATACCTGTGCCGTGCACACCGCGAACGCGTTCACTACGGCCGTCCGAGATCGGTTCTACTGTGATTGACTTTACTCCGTGATTTGTGCAAAACGTATGTAAATAATGTTTAAAAAAAAATGAACTACACCAAAAAAACACTGAGATTAATTTTATTACAATATTTATTTATTTATTTTTTTGTTGTTAGAAAGAGGAAGACTTCTTACAGGGCGCATTGAACTTCAATTTTCAGAATTGTATGTTAAGGCGTCACATGAACAGTTTTAATATGATCAATTTTTACTTTTTCTTAAAACATTTTTTTTGCCGTTTTAGTCAAAAATTTAAAAATCAAAGTTCAATGCGACCTGTAAGAAGTCTTCCTCTTTCAAACATAAAAAAAAAAAAAAAATAAAAAAATTTAGAAATCATATCATTCTACGAGCCGTGAGTTTTTCCTGTAAGGCATGCTTTAGAACAAAAATCAAACTTAAATTTTTCTGTCCGTTTGAACCGTTGACATGTGCGCATCGGCAGCGCGTGCGTGCAGAACATTCCCTTAACCCGCAAGGTTTATAGATAATAAAGGTTGCCTCATAGTCACGTAAACAAAGCATTCCCCCCGCAGTGTCTTATTAAGCATGACGTCATCCGTAGGAGAGTTTCGCGGGCGGCTGTGATGTTGTATGTACATACATATATAATGCTTAATATTCATACTTACTGCTATACTTGTCCGCTAATTAATGTGAATTTGTGTTTTACATGTGTTTATTACTATGTTATTAGTGTACCTACCTATAATATTTTAATCATATATTAAAATATTTTCTGTTTAAGATAGTAGAAACCTATAGTATTATGTATGTATTCCAACCATACTATTCATAATAATATACTCAATACAATTTACAAATAAAGTGTTGACTTATTATAAACAATTGTAAATTGTAATTATTACTAAATGTGTAAAACTTTAAACCCAATATTAAAATATGATAATTTAAATAATTTACATTTAATGTATACCAATCCTCATATCAATATAAAGTAATTTTTAAAATTTTCAGTTTTCTCATTAATGAGAAATATATTCCAAATCTTAATCAATAATAGATTATTATTTATTAGCAATTTATTTTAGTATATTATAATAAATAATTTTACAGATACAATATATTTTATAAGTGAAAAATAAAAATAAAATATTATAGTCATTATTCAGGTAGGTTTGGCTAATATATATTTTTCAGTCTCAAGTCATTAATTTTCTTAATTTCAGTATTCTGCTTAGTTGAGCTTTTGCTATTCTTTTTTTAGCTAATGATACTGCATGTTGGTTGTAATATTTCATTCGGATCAACAATCTTTGTTTTACATACGATTGAATTACAGGTTTATATTTTTGTTCAATTTCAGTTCTTTTGAAAATCCTATCTGTTAGCCTATTAACTACTCCTGATCATTTAGGGATAAGTTGCTTTGTAATTTTTTATAATATTTTACTGTATTCACTATTGTAAACAAATAATGTCTCCTACGGCTGACGTCACGTTCCGATTTCTCCCACTCCTACTTTTTGATATTTTCAATATGAGGCAACCTTTATTATCTATAAACCTTGCGTAACCCGCACCTTATTATATACGGTATCGAATGCTGATGACGGATATGTGCATGTTGAAACGCAGTATCTAAAACAATGGTTCTCAACCAGTGTACCGCGAAGAATGTCTGATACTTGTAAATACCCATTGATGAAACCATAACAGTTAAATGTCGATTAATTGTGCAGATAAGACGATACATATGTAGGTAACCTGTACGGTTTTAACCCAACTGGATAACTTAGCGCTCAGCCAAAGTTTTTGTTGTTGTCAAGTGCAACAGAGAGATCGTATACATTATTGTAATTTAACGCGTACACGTGTGTTGGCACAGACGATAACATACTTACGGGCTGTACAGAGGGCTGCGCAACGTTCGTTTACCAATATCAATATTATAGTTATATTACAGACTTTCTCCGCGGCTGCCAGGTAAAACGTATCATGACGGGAGTACATCTCCTCGTCGGCGCATACGGTTTCCACCTCCGCGTGCGCCATTCGTATTTCCTTTCGTCCTCAACATCGCTGACGACGACGCGTACGAATATTATAAACAAGTATGGCTAGAGGACGACGCGAGACGAAAGGTCTTCCCGTTGTTCGAAGTGTTTATGTGTTCCGCACACGTCGGCGATATATTTCATACCGGTATATACATACAGACGAGTAGTGCGTGCATGGGTACACGTAATGAAAAAAAAGAAAAATAATAGAAAGCATTAATAACGACGATGAGGCCTCCCCATAAATACGCACGCGGATACGACGACAACTACGACGTTCTCGTCATTATATCCGGGAGATTCCCCGACGCAATCACCGTATACCATAACCTAACCATAAATATATATACATGCTCGTATGTACATTTGTTTTATACCGTCGACGATCGTACGCCGTACGGTAATAATACGCATAATACGCTGTACGAGCAGCCGCCGGTGGAGTAACACTTACGCGCTTACATGAGGCGTTTCGTACTCGCGCGTTTCCAGGTCGTTTCGAACAATGATAACAAGGCAAACTCGTACAGTCCCGCCATCACAATGGCGAATAAAACAGATTTATTTCGTCCGTTCGTACATAAATATTACATGTATATTATACGCGTATACACACGGTATTATATTGTAACGTCCGCGTGACCGGGTCGTGCGTCAAAGGTCCGCGGGCTCGGATAAGGATGTGCGTCCGCGAGCCGTCTGCCGCGAGGGACCACCGTGGTCGCGGTCTCTCCCGTCTTCGGAGCTGCAATTTTGATTTTTTACGTTTTTAAGTTTTTTAATCCAACCGTAAGTCTTGCGGCCGCGACGCGCACGTCTTTAGGACGGCCGTTGTCCGTCGATTCGTGCAGCACCGCGTGGTAGCGGTAAATTTTATTTTATACCTACACGAACGGAAACGATCGTAACCGTACGCGGAAGTAACTAAGCATAGCGGTACGCCCGTGAGGTGTTACGTACTACTTCGAGGAAGTGCCCGGACGTCATGGTTTTCAAACGTTACACCCCAAAACGTTTAGCCCCGGCGAACCGCCGTGTACGATTTTGATATCAGGACGATTTCGTCCGCGGGAGATTTCCTTTTCGACGACAGATCCTCAGCCACCGTTCAATTCGGAATTCGTTCTAGTTTCCTGTGCGTCGTAACATTCCGATTCGACGTGAAAGAAGTACCGCGTGCATCTTTGACCGAGAGCATTTTCATTATTTTCAACCGACACGGTGTGGGGGCAAATGTAACATATAATATGTTTTCCGGTCACTGGCGTTATTGTACTATAATAAACCGTAACAAACCGTGGTCCGCGTGCAAACGGGAAGGGATTCGTTTAAATGCGTTTTGCAACTGGCACGCGGCCGCCAATCGAATGTGGAAATCATTATTGCTTACGCGCGGTGGCACGAATTTCACCGTGGCAGGAAAAAACTAGAGGGCCGGTTAGGTAGCAGAAGATGCTATCGCGTGTTGGTCAACTGGTGGTTCTTTCGATTTGTTTTTTAGCGAGAATCAGGTGACCACCAGATGAAACTTGTGGAACGCATCGCGCGCGTACACCTTTTACGACGCGTACAATTTATTCATCGCGCGCCGGGACGGTAAAGGATAACGAGACGCGGAGGGCCGAACGTAAGTTGTACATTACGATGTCGTATACGCGCGCGCACACATCATGATGCCAACTTGGCCTTATTCGTCTCTCGAGCGCGCGATCCATCACGACGGTTTGACAATAAATCACCGAAGGCCGCGAGCGCGTGCACAACAATAATATCCGGACGACGCGTTCCGGTGCACCAGGTTTTTACCGATACGCCATGTGCCCCGCGCGCCGTTCAACACGTAGTCGATTCGGTTCCCGTGAATTATTGTCGACACGCGTTTTGGTTTTACGCCCTCGTAAACCCGCAAAAGGCGAGCACGAACGATCACGTTTCTGCGCACGTGTTTTTCATATACTCCGGTCGTTACGACAAGTTATGCGGCATTACGCAGCACCTGTGTGACGGGCACTTGTTACATGTCCGATCGATACATGAATCGTAGCAAGTGCAGATTTCGCGCGAAGGTATTAGCGACTTACAAAACCCTGCCGCCGGTCCGTCCCCACGTAATACGTTTCTTCTCGGTTTAAGAGACACGTCTTTTCTCGCGCCGCATTCCGACTGCTCGTCTCTTTCGCATTGAGTCCAACGTGTCGTTGCGAGGTTCGTGCGGTAAATCTTTTCGCGTTGAAAATTAAAAAACCATCGACAACCCTACGAGTGACGGAGCATTGACCGACGCGATCCAATCACATCGTTAACCCTGACGAACAGCCGGTTTGTCCAACGATCGATGCGTAACGCACGGTTTTACGGTATTATTCGATCGAATAAAGCGATGATGACTGCTGTACACGTGCATATTTACGTTACCGCACGTGCGCGCCGAAAGCGAAACGGTATTTATCTTTTTCTGTTGCTCTTTTCTGTACCGGCCGATCGAATTCCGCCGTGTCGTGTGCGACTGACGGCGGATCTTCCGCGGACCTCTAACGCCACCGCCGCGGTCCGATCGGCCGTCAATCGCAGCGCCGGTACATTTACACAGTAGTAGGTGATGGTCGTACGTTCGCCCGTAATGTACGATAAAACATCGGTTACACGTTCCGTTTCGATGCCGAGCGCGCGCGAATGATTCGTTTTTTAACCCGTTTAATTTGTCGGTCACGACTTTCGGAAGTATCGCGGACGTCCATCTGTACCGCGGTCGCGCGCGCCGAAGCGATTATATCCTGCGCCCCCGCAGCCGAAGGCGACGAAGGACGAGACCGCACGCGCGCGCGGCACATCCTTTATACTACAGGCGACTACCGCTGTACTACCGCTGCAACACACGCGTTTCGCGCACCACTTTCGAACGTCTCGTATTCGTCGGCGACGGTTCACCTTTACGGTTAATTGTACGCCGGTGTAGCTAGAAAAGACGTTTTGTCCAGCGATCAAGATCTTTTCTCGCCGGTTTTCATTCGTTTCATTACCTCGTACCGGCGACCCGTTTGAAAACCGCAGACAGGTCGAATACGCACGATCGCGGTCAGCGAAAACACCCGTAATATAACCGATGGCATTTACACGGACGATGCGCCACTCGATTGTATTCAAATCGTACACGGACTGGATCCAGCTGTTCGTCCGAACCGCGTCTCGTAAGCGCAATGTACCCGCGATTGATAAGAATAATCACCGGTTTTCGTTGCGCTCGGAAACGGCTTCGAATTCTGGGTTACGAGATTTTCCGGGGCGGTCGTTCGAGATTTCCCCCGTCCGTGGTCGCGAACCGTTCTACTGTGACCTACCGCGTACACGTACAGTCAATTCTATCTGCGGGAGTTCTCGTAACGCGCATTTTAATAATCACATTTGACCTGAATTTGCGAACGGAAAAGACTACTGTTTTTTTTGCCGATGGTCGGTCAATTATATCTAACAAGAACTGAAAAACTACTCGGAAATCCAAAAAGAAAAAATCATTCTTCTTGCATTATTATTACGACTGCTTGAAAGTTTAACAACGAAAAGGACAGCTGTACGGATAATATTTTATTTTGAATTTTCGAGCGATCAACTATTCCTGTACTATAACGCGACAAATGTTGACAAATAGAACGAACATAAGCCTGAAGCGAAAAATAAAATATAAAACCGTAGGTTATTATTATTTGTCGAGAGTGCCAACTGTTTACTTATTATTTTAATTTGTGTCATTGATTTTGTGAAAGTCAAAATCATTAAGCCGTTTACTTATTGCTGGAATTCGTATACGCTGATCGGTATAGCTTTCGGTATAATTTGAAATCACATTTCGTTTGTCCTTTCCCTTAGCAAAACGACTGCGCTCTTAATGAAAATAATGCACATTTACATACGTATTAAAATACTTATACATATAAATACATTCCTATTATATGTTTATATGTGTTTATAATACGTACATTATTTAAATACGAATGCTAATAGTGTAATGTAAGAGGTTAATGTCTCTTCTTTGAACAAGTAGTCCTTCGTCTTTTGCACGCGTCTCGTTATGTAATAAAACGTTTATAGTTTAAACTCACAATGTCCCCCATTCAAATCGAACTAGTTCACGACTTCCGCGTATAAGACAAATAGTTTACATCACTTTTGGGCTGATATACATTATATTAATTATTTACTCGAAATATCAGTAATGTATACATTGATTTATTATACGATTAACAATCACGGCGAACCATTTATAACACTTTACATTCTTTCAATTATTAATAAGTACGATGTGGCCGCCATTGGAAAACATTCTCTATTATACGTAATGGAACCGAAACAAAAACATGTTTATTTGCAGACACTTTTTGCAGGATACCTCATAGTAACCTAAGTATACAATATTACTTTTAAGTCTCAATCGACATTCTCGTTTCATACATGCGATTGGCGCCACAAAACGAGAACGCTGGACCAGCGAGGAATTCCAGAGACAATAATTAATGATCTATATTGTGATGTTAAATAAAATCTGGTCTCGATATGAAATATATTATATTATAACGTAGTAATCCTGGAACTGTTTGAATAACTATTCCGATAACTGTACACAGTTATTATACGTGCATACCATATAATATATACATTTATACTCGGCTAGATGTAAGTATATGTATGATGTGAATGTATAAGTATGGAAAACTGTATAGTTAAAAAATATATACGGTTTCGTTAAAGTGTTAATATAATTTCAATTACGCCACGTAATTAGTGAATTATTTTTTCAAACTAATTTTATGTTAATTCAAACGAAAACTATGCGTATTAAATTCAGTAAAATGTTGACTAAATACAAATTATTTTATAGTTTTATTTTTTAAGTTCGTACATAATTGTTTATTGCATAGAGCATTAAAGTTACCATAAAAAAAAAAAAAAATAATGAATACATTTTCCCAACAATCGTAAAATACGAACATGTATTATGGCCGTGGCATGCGTATGTCATATAATCCAAAACGTTTTTTTTTAAATCACTGCCAACCATGGAAAAGGACAACTTGTAACATTTATTTAATTGAGTATTAAAATCTTATATTCTTTCGGGCAAAAACTTACAAAAACTTTACAAGAAAACCGATCCTCAAGTTAAATGTTTTAAACGCGTATTATTACGAATGAATCGTAACTATTGACACACGCGGTGAGTGTTTACGTACACAGAAAATTGATTCGTAACAAAATATAGTTTTTGCTCCATGCGAACGAAAAAAAAAAAACCATTGGAATTTCGAAAGTAAATGTCCCCATCCCTTTATACGTGTATACCTGAGCGTGGTAAAATTGTTGCAATTAATTGGCCCTCTCTTGTACCGTTTGTCTCTTTCCTTTTGTCGATTTCTCCATCGCACACTGGACACAATCACCGCCTCCACACTTGGCGAGATACTTATATAGTGATCACTTAATCTTCAACCATCGATAAAAAAAATAATCAATGTTCGTAAACAATTAAAACGATACAATAACGACAGACCTTTAGTTTATGATTAACGTATTGAGCCATGTGATTTACGGTTAGATTTATGGTTGATAGTGTGTGTTTGTGTCGGTGCACTCGTATACTGTATGAGACTACGTATTATTAACTCGAAGTAAGATGGTGGAGGTATTTATAAGTTCTGTTCCAATTAAGCGCGTAAAATCAAACATCAATTAGTAGAGTGCGCAGTATTTTGCGGTTTATACACGTAAATAGCGCACAGATCCTGAATGAAGTCATCGCAGGAAAAACAATTATTATTGCAGACAGTCATGATGCCGGCGGCTATTTTTTTTAACTTATCTGGAATTCTCATGTACCGCATGTTTTACTGCAATGAACTCTTCGATCGGGTGAAGTGAGGACGAACGGGTACGAAGTTCGTACGAAGTTTCTTTGAAAAGGCCATTTTCCGAAATAACGCATTCCCCGAACAGGCAGAACACGTCTTTCGCGTTTAATTTTCGACCGGATATATGCAGTAGTAAACGCGGGCAGTGATAAAGCCCAAGGAGGGGGGGGGGTTAAGAGGGCTATAGCTCCTCCCTTATGGGTCGTGTTTATGTGTGTGTACTGAAATAGTATACTACTATTTGGCATTTAAATATTTTAAAACTTTGGTACCAACTAAATCTAAATGTTGACTAATAACGGGTGATTGTATTTAGTAAATACATAAGAGGGCTACTTCTACCATGATTACTACTATCTTTTTGGTGTTACCATAAACGTTGTGGTGAATCTCGGCTAACACTTATAATTTATAACCATAATAATTTTTATACCATTTTATGTCGTGATGATGTTGCTCCAGCTGACCACCGTTTATTTAGTATTCTTATTCATTAAATTTTAATAAATATTATTAAAACTAATTTTAAAATGTCTGAAATACACTTTTAAATTTGGTGGTGAAGATGAGGTATGTATGAACTCTCAAAGCCTTTCTTAAGCCTTACCTAACCTGCCAAAAAAATTGTTTTGCACCTCCTATTTAAAAATCCTGGTTACGTCACTGAACGCAGGGGAAGAACCGATTCGATTTTCGTGTGTTCAAAACGTCGAAAAATATTTTCGTTCCATGTAGACGTTTAGAATAATGTTCGTTACATGCGATTTATGTGATACAATAACTTGTACAGAGTGAAAAACGAATCACTAACCAGCACTCTCTGGAATTTTAACAAAAAAATTACTCGTACAAGAATAATCTTTTATTGACCGTACTGTGCCCGACGTACGATTCGAAACTCGTCAACACGTTTTCTTTTCCCGCCGCAGACCACCGACGGCAGGGATGATAGTCATCAGCAGGGAACGGATGTTTATGCATTTATCATATTTTTTAATAACATTTAAATCAATGCGGAGTAAGATATAAATTTGTTTCATCATATTAAGAATTCAAATTTACCAATTTGATTTTGCATATTTTTGCATATTTGCTCGATTTTTATTTGATTGATCATATTTTTAAATTCATCATGTTTTTAGTGCATATTTGAGGTTTTTCGTGATATACTAATATAGTAATATATTAACGGACTCGATACGCGTAATTTTTTTCGATTTCTAAGCCTTATCGCCTTATCCACATTATTCCGTGACAAATATAAATATAAAACACTGTTATCACCGGAGTCAATATCGAACAATTTCGTTAATTGAAGTTGTGTTCTATCTTTCTTTATGTTGTGTACTCGTGTTGCGTTTTAGTTGTGTTCTAGTTTCGTTTTCATCCAAAGTGTTTCTATATTGGATAAAGTTTTATACCTATTTACGTATTTACGTACCAACAGTTCTTTTTAAAGTTTTAATTTTAAGAATAATTATTTTATACCTATATATTTTAAATTTTTAATAAACAAAATAAGTTGTAAATAAAAATTTTTTTGATGCATATTTTTAAATTTTTTGGAGCATAAACATCCGCTCCCTAGTCATCAGATACACGCAGTGGTGTACATTCAATCTTGCTCTGGGGGGGGAGGGTTTAACAAAAATAATCGTTATCTTTTTTTTTTCGTTGCACATATAAATAAGATAAATAACTGCTATAAATAGATATTATTTTATACAACTTTTTTACCAATTTACAGTTTACTTTTACATTACAGTAAATTAATAGCTATTGGAATATAAAAACAGCTTAACAAAACAGTTAACAAAACTTTTCAAATACTTGTCAATATAATTATTTAATTATCATAATATTTGTATAGTTGTTTATTTTAACTTCGAAGCGTAATAATGAAACAACGAATATATCACACGTCATCAATAATAAAACAATTTTCTTTCTTTTTTTTTTTTTTTGACCCTGGGGGGGATTTGACCACTGAAACGATGCATTTCGTTGTGTCGTGGCGCGGAAAAGTTTTTCGAACGTGATTGCCGACGCAAATCGCAGCAACGACCGTCGTGCGCGCGTAACGTTCCTTGGTTAGCAACCCCTAAACGTGGCGGTTGTGCACGGCGTTTGCGGACCGACGTGGTGTCGTGTTTGTCGAACGTGCCTGGTCGCCACTAAACGACTCGTTCATGACTCGTTCCAGACGCTTTACGTCATTTGCTATGCAAATATGTTTCCCACGTACGTTTCGCGGTACGTTTAGAAACAGAAAAAATTACTGCGCCCGGCGAGCAATCTCCTCGGCCCGATTTCATATTCCTGTTAATAAAATACTATCAACATTAGGAATTGAATTCCCGAACGCGCACGTAGACGGATAAATCAATACCGTCGACGGGACGGCCCTCCCCGGATTCCGTTACAACGATGTTATTCGCGGAGACGCCCGCGCGGAGTTTACGAGCGCCGCCGTCGTCGCACAACCGTTCGTTACGATTTCGACCGCTGTTGCTAATCGCGTTAACGTTATTGTTCACCGTGTGAACGGTGATCGGGCCTAGGTCGAGCGGAAACAACGAAATCGTCGTCGCCGACGGACGGATCGTGACGAAGGATCGGTCGAACCATTTATACGCCGCGCGCGATACTGTTAATACTGGTCAACGCTCATAGGCGTGCGCAGACCTCTTTTTCAGGGTATGCAAAAGGCTGCCACTGCCTCCCCCCCCCCCCCCCCCATAAAACTGTAAGTTAATTTAAGCGTTCGAAATTCTGGTCATAATAACTAATTAATTTAAAATTTTAATTCTTTTTCCCGAAAAAAGTGACTGAATAGTCATTTCTTAATCATTATAACTGTCTTAATAATTTAAAACTTAAAATAAATTACGAAAAAAAAAAATTAAACACATAACACTTGAAATGGTTTGAGTAATACGTTTATATAGGGTAAATAAATAAAAACGTAATTACTATACTTAAATGAAAAACAAAATAAATTTGATAGATAATCAAAATTAATCATAAAACGATTCTGCGTATGGTTGAGTTATTAAATCACCAATAATGTTTTCGGGATTTTAATTTATAGCCATTTCTTGTTCTATAGTTGATAGCTATTTAATCTTGCTTGAATTATTGTACTTCTTAATTTCATTTAACACATTAAATCGTTATTATAGCATATGATTTGTGTTTCAAAAATAAATTCAACTGTCTGGGACTGAATATAAAAATATAATAAAAATCACAATTTAATACAAAATCGCATAATATACATAAAACCAAATACAGTGGAACCTCGATAACTCGAACCTCTATAAGTCGAATTTTCGATATCTCGAAGGAATGCCTTAGCCCCTGGCTTCCGACATATGATATATGTGATAAATTTTCTCTATAATTCGAATTTCGCTAACTGGAATTTCTCGATAAGTCGAAGTAATTTTAGTTGAATTTTAGCTTATAACTCGAAGGTCAAATAACTAAGTACATATGTATGTATGTATTATTATAAATAACGATAATCGTAATCGAAAACCGATTAATATTATCAATCTTATCATTACCTATACTACTTAAAAGGTACAGTTATAAATTCAACGATATATGTAATATGTTTATAATACGATATAATGTTTATATCTCCGATAAGTTACGTTTATCTACTTTATTAGTGTATTTATTACTGGTAAAATTATACGTCAATTGAAATACGAAATGTATACGTCGATATTTAATATAATGCTTACACAGCTAATGTTCAGTTTATTTTGTCAAGACAAGATGGAAAAACGCAGTTTAAAGTCTCTAACTATCTTTTTATTCTTTTATTCTACTTTATTTATTACATTATACTTTTTTAACATTTTAATACAATATACATACCTATATAGTACATACATTATTAATTTATTAGTAAATACATAAATAAATAAAATTATAAAATTAAAGTCTTTGTGTTTTAAAATAAAAAATATTTTCGATAACTCGAATTTTTTGGCAGATTCAAGTTATCGAGGTTTTCCATAAGTCGAATTTTCGATAACTCGAATTTTTTTTCGCCCCCAACCGATTCGAGTTATCGAGGTTCCACTGTATGTCATAATTTTTATTTAGTATTTGTAATTTTAGAAAGAAGGCTCTATGTTTAGGGTATGCAGTTGAATACCCTGCATACCTCCTGCGCACGCCTATGCTTCGTTTCAATAATATCAAATCGTGAAGGGGAAAGAAAAATCGACGGTTAAAAAAAAATATAGTTGTCATCGCCAGCGTCTCGTGCGAAAGAAAACATTGTACTACATATGCGCCGTTGTGGGTACGATGTAGTGATCGGATCGTTATCGTTGATAGTATTTTATTTTTTCCAATTTTAATCAAACGAAGACTTGTGTGCGACTGCGGTGGTTGCTGCGTGTACGTGCGAATAATACAGCGTTATAAGATGAACGTTCGCAGTGGCACATTTTCAAATTGTTGTGGTTACGGGTGCACCATTTCTCTAAAAAATAAGCGATTTTACAGTGTTTCGAAAAACACGTATTAGATACGTTTCGACGATTATACTATTCTAATGATATTATAATTACGAATGAAGAGCTATTTACAACCCCATATGAACCAATGTTCTCTTTCTCTGTACCTTCGTAGCAAATCGTTTATGACTTTTGAACATTTTTTTTCTTCTGGAGGCGATTGAGATCCGAGACACCCCCATCCCAGAACTCTCGTAAAAAGTGTCTCCTATGTAATATACGTGCGGGTCCATGTGTTTACATACACTATTGTTCGTTTTGCGCGCATTGTCGTTCCAATCAACATGCGAATGCTTAAATGAGAATCTCTTATAGTCGCGCGTATGTTCAAGCGATTGCCAACGGCGTTCCGATATTATAATATATCAGTTAAGTCCTTGATTTGATACTTGTGCAAGTAATATTGTTCAGTGAACTTAAACGGTTTTAGGTACGGGTCGAAAGGGATGAGGGGGGGGTGCAGGGACGCCCGCAGAAATATAGCTCAGGGGGCAAAAAAATTATACCTAAATACTTATAGGAAGATCTACTGCTACATATTTCATCTACTCATATTTTGTATTACTATCAATAATAATTTTTTAAAAATCAAAACTCATTTAAGTTTATATAAAATTACATTATTAGTTATTAGTTTTAATATTTTAAGAAAAAATATAATAAAGTTTAAACAAAAAACAACTTTATTTGATTGAATTTAAATCATATTTTATTATTTTATTCAAAAAGTAATGACAATCTCTTTTTTTTTGAAGCAAATAAATTAATTGAATCATCAATTTGTTGATTAAAAAAATGTTAGATACAAGAATTGTCGAATAGTCACTGAATACCCAAGATCAGCTTTATGTAAAAAAACTTCCAATTTTGTAAGTGACACGAAAATCTCAGGGGGGCAATGGCCCTCACTGGCCCCCTCCATCCGGGCGTCCCTGGGGGGGGGGGGGGGATTTTGGGTTAAGAAAAAATGTACAGCGTGGTTCGTCGTGCTCAAGTGCACGCACAGTAATCACATCAATTACCGTTGGAACAGTCTACTATCTCGCGCGTTCGTGCGACGGATGTATGGATATAAATCAAGAAAACGATACGCCGAAAACAAAATCGGACACGGCTATCATCGATTCGCGGCCGATAATGCGACTACGCGCACAAATAAACCGTTTGTAATAAAATTTGCTCGTGATCGCGTACTGTACGCATGCACGTAGAGGACCTGTTACGTGATGGCGATCGCAACGATATCATATTTTAATTAAACCTTGGACGTTGATGCCACATAATAAGAAATTATGAAAACACCTGTTTATAATGTAAACGTCGCGAAACTTACGTAGAAAAAAAAAATAAATAAACAACGCGTGAAAGCGTAAAAAACGAAATAAAAAACCTATTTACCTGGTACATTACCAATGCGTTTAATAGGATACCCTTAAAATTAGAATGTATCAAGTCTTGCACAGTTGGGTTTTAATCAGAATGCTAATCGTATAGTCAACGGATTTCGAATAAAAACCCAATACGGTCGGAGTGATTTAAAAACTATTAAAACGATTTAACACGTACGATACGTGTAAAGAAGAATGTGCGCAAAGTTCAAGAGGTTAACTCACACGAAATGTATTAAAAATAACGCGTTACCTTAGGTGAATGGCAGTCGTTCCGCACTCCTATAAAACGCCGCACAGTCGTTTTTAATTTAATAATTATAATGTTATACGGACGGTTTTGTTTTCGAAACGCTAAGAATCGCGAGTTGACGGCCGATGTATTACCGGGATCTCCTGCGCGATATACCGCGCACCGGACAACGTTCGGCTGTAACAAAAAACGATAACGATAACATGTACGACGAGTGCCTGGCGGTAAAGGAATATGTATCTCAAGAGTGGGCATTCAACGCGGTGCAACGAAATAGAAAAAGATCGAACGAATAATAATGCGCGCGTGATTTGCACATCTACCATGCACGCGCTCATTGTGTCGAACACCCGTGATTTATGCAAAACAAACTGTATTGTGGCAGCGGCGACAGGGCGATATATATATATGCGTTTATGTGTGCGCGTGTAATATATTTATGCGTTTCCCACGCAATACAGTCTCGTAATCGTTCAATCAATCAAATATTACATATTGTATGCATACGTGTGCGCGCGCATCGAAGACGGTCGGGCGGAGAACGTTCACCGCGAGGTCGATCTACAGCCATGATCATTTCTCTACGTATCTTAATTATTGTTTATCATTGTTGTGTTGGGGGTGGAGGGAGGGGGGAAAATAGAAGGAAAAAAAGGTGATAAATTCCCCCTTGATGGCATATGTTGCTGTTATAAACGTTATTTTTATTTTTATGGATACGCGAGCAACAAACATATGCAATAGGAAATACCGTAATAGGTTCTTTGAGTCCTCGTGCAGTGGCCGGATTTAGCGTTTTGGCGCCCCTAGGCTTAATCACTCTGCCCTTCCCCCCTGTTACTCTACTATGGAACCAATAATATTTGGTCTAAACCCTTCTCTTCAAATTTTATTCAGTTTTTTTATCAAAGAAAAATAAAATAAAAATAAATATTAAATATTAAATCTTTAAAATAGAAAACTTCTAAAAATATAAATATTTCATGTCTATTATTTTATTTCAGACATCATTATTACCAATACAAATAAACAATGTTTATACGGTCACGTAACAGCAATATAAATAGCCAGATATGAAAATACCTATACTCTGATAGTCGGATGTTCCCAATAAGTACATAGATACTAATAAATTATTAATAATAACTCGTAACTAACTGTAATTATTTTATTACAAATGAAATATTTTCAAATTGCAATAATAAGTGTAATATTCTTACTATAGCCTATAGGTACATCATACAATGTACATATTAATATATTGTTATAACTTTTTAAAATTATTTTTATTCGTGTTTATATGACAAATATAAAAAAAAATATATTAAAATAAATATACCTAATAAGTCAATAATAACCCTTTATTCTATAAAAAAAAACCGCCCTCTCAAAAAAGCCGCCCTAGGCTCTAAGCCTTTTATCCTCCTCCCCCCCCAATCCACCACTGTCCTCGTGCAGTGCAGTATGTCGTACACGTTATGCAAAGGCTTGACGTGTACAATAAATATTTTTCGGCCATCGATTCCCAGACCGTCGGACGAGTAAATAGTAATACAGTAAAATCAGATACCGGCGGTAAAATCATACTTAGTTCTTCTTTCGGTGACCACGATAACGAATACTACACAAAAGGATAATTTAACAGAACCCCACAGGATTTCCAATTTATTGCACTATGGTCGCTATTCTCTCCAACAACTGACCACAGTAACAGGTACTGGATATTCGGAGATGAGATCTTTTTAACTTAACGATTCGCAAAATTGGCCTCGGTTTACTCATCACTACTTTAACTTAGACCAAATCTGGATCCAAACTGGAAGAAAGCATAAGTACAGCAGTGTTTTGAAGTAACCCTAAACAAAAGTGCTACACCAGAAATGAGATGCTCCAAAAAAATTATTTAAAAATGAAAAACAAGTAATCTCAGTTTGAAAATGACATCGGAATAAAATGCATTCGACCGTACAATAAAACAAACGATTGACTCTTAATCGAAAACTAATCGCTACTCCGTGACCGTTTATTTCTGCCTCGTACGGAATAATGGCTTTGGAGAGGTGGGGTGATATTTTAAAAAATCGTTGGTACGTACAACAATGCCGCAGTCGTGTGGCCGAGGGCAGGAGTTCGCGTCCCTAAAAACATGTAAGCACGGCGGGCTCGCGACCCCGGTACATAAGAGAACCGAACACATTACCATATCGAACGGACTCAAAAGACCTGTAATTGAACGCGCGAGCGTTATAATGCGTTGCAAATTTATGCGCCACTGTCGAAGGGACACGTAGACACTATGGCGTGGTCTGTCGGGGTTGCGAGCGGGCGCGCGGGATCGCCGGACCTTTGACGTGCAAATTATTATCATTGTAAACGCGCGTCGGACACGCGGCCGCCCGTTAGTGGTGTCGCGCTCGCGCCGCGACGACGCGTCTCTCCTGGGACCCATGGATAATCGTGTACAATAATAATAGTACCGTCCTCGTGGGTCGACACGTGCACGTGCATTTCCTTTATTTCACCGGCAGCCGCGCAAGTCTTGCCGCGTTAAATGTACTAATATCGCAGGCGCGGCACTAGAATTTTTTTCCAGGGGGATGCAGAGTTGGGCAAACGTTGTTTTTACGAAGGCTAAGGTTTTTTTCTTTTTTTTAACGAATACTGAGGATATTCAAACAAAATATGAATATTATCGTAGCTCGTAACATAATATATCTAACGTACAACCACGTTTAGACGAGAACGAACAAATGGTAATAAATCATAAGTAAATAAGTAAAATAAATGTATGCAATTCTGAGTCTATCTAAAAACTTACAACACAAATCTTCGAAAACGCGAAAGTATTTACATAAATTAAAAATTTTTTAAAAGCATATTTCATAAATTCTTTGATGGGGATGCTGTCGAGGGTGCTGAACTGTTTTCTGAAGGGGGCTAGAGCCCCTCCCCCTTGTCCTCCTTAGCGGCGTGCCTGCAATATTGCGTTAATAATTTTATAGGTATGGCAAACAGGGACGTAATTCGGTCGCACACAACCCGTCACGTGCTAATCATCGTCGGTGTTGCGGTCGCGAACAGAAAAATCATTTGACCCGTCGACTCGCGGGGAGGTCGGGTCGGACGTCGTATGTCACGGTATGGGCTCTTTCGCCGTCGTCGTTCGAGACGAACCCGAAGCGGGTTTCACAACCGAAAATAGGAGTATCGATCTTTGATAAAAGTCGGACTTCTCACGTGTACAGGCGCGTCCCGGTAGGCGTTACGACCTCGGAGATGTAAGCTAGACCGACGCGATCCGTTCGATAACTGCGAGGATTTGACGATAGCGCGTTTTAGCAAGAGCGTTTTGTAGGACGTGGGGGGGGGGGGCGTTTTAACCCGTATTGTTCGGAATCCGCAAAAGTGTTATAAATCCGATCGGACGACAATTACCGACAAATGCGATCGTCGCGTCGCGCACACGACGGATAAAAAACAAACGCGAACGCCCGTTCATAAAACGAAACCGGATCTCGGAATCGACCGACACGCAGCGTGTTAGAGAATGTACTAGAAAAAATAACACTGTACAGGTTAGGTTAGGTTAGGTTAGGGTAGATGTACATGACATTATGGACGTTGGGAATTTCGAAATGAACATGTCCAACGCTCAACCGTTTATGCGTGATTGTGACACCGTGTAATACGTACGGTTTTGTTCACTCGCTACAGGAGTTAAGGACTACAAGTGGATCGACGAAACAGTAAATCGGTCCATTTGGTCGCGTAAACGTAAACGTTACCATAACAAGAATGCTATTAGAACTAAGCTTGTACCATTTTTTTTTTTTTTTTTAATCAATTTTTGGCCGACAAATCGAGTAGAACAGGGGCGCAATTGCAACATTTACGTGTTGTTACTTTTTCAAATATTTACTTAGGTTTTGGGTATAATGTACTGGCTAAAACCATAAATGCTTCAGATACGATTTGATCGTTTTTTTTCAATCTAAAAATGTTTCACACATCAACTGTAATGTGACTTAGTGGGTCACATTTTATTATATTACATATTTAATATTACATATTTTACCACTGATCTAGGTCGCAAACAAGACGACGCTAATGTAGCGCCTCTGATATTGATTATTTATTGTTATTTACACACGGTAGTGTACGTATTATAATGAGTTTGTCAACCTTCGAAAATTTCTAAATGATATTTGAAGGTCATCCGACAGGTTTATATTTAGAATCGGAACCGACCGCAAATATTATTAAAACTCATTTGTAATATATACTGTAATCTTATAATGTACGTTTAAAGTAAATCATGAACCGGTAAGGACTTGTGTATGATAAATCCACGGCGATTATTTTCAAAACTCGTAGGAACTACTCCACATCTACGAGTTAATCGTCATTTGGATGTAATTATTAACTTAAAAAGACAATAATAAGAAACATAAAAATATATAAAAATGAAAACCTCATGAGACAAATCGTTGACGATTTCCGAACACACACTGACTACAGCGATATGGTGCCGATAATAAAATAATAATAATAATTATTATAATTAGAATGTATTTTAACAAATCAAGAGCTGAAAAATCATTTTTGAAAAAAAAAACCGTAAATTACAAAGTCCACGATAATATAACATGTATATATACAATAAGTTAATTAATTAGAATATTATTACCAAAACTCATGATCGAAGTAAGAATATTTAAGTAGATTATTTTATTATTTTAAGTAGTAAACCTATATTATGATCCATATCATTTCGTTTACAATATCTTGTAAAATGATCAACATTTCTAGATAAAACCATTTTATAATGTTACTTATAATATGTTAATTAAATTTTATATTTCAAACAATCATCAATCAGATCATCGAAAAATTAAGTCTATAGCTCATATTTAGGAAACGGATTTATATGCAAAATACCTCCATAAAATAAGCTTCTAAAAATGCTGTAATATGCTACAAAATATGCATTTATTTTTAAACATACACTTATATTTAAATCGATCGGTTCCAAATACACACAAATATTTAGCAAACTAGTTGTTAATATTACTTCAGTTACATTCAAAGTACATTTTTCGATACCTATTATTATTCATGCAAAATCTTGTCTCTAATAAAAAAATTAAAAATTGGTTCGAAGGGGAGGGATGTTTCAGTCCGCGACAGAACTCGTTATTTTTTGGCGATATATTATCTATATACGTAAATACATTTTTGTTTTGAATTTTAATATTTAAGTTGGCCCCTGACCCTATTTTTTAACAAAATTGCCAAGAATTTTGTTTGAATATTGTTAAAACCAATTTGCAATTATTTTGCAAAACATTGGCAAAATTTTGAAATTATTTATTCATTAAGGGGAGCCAACTTTGCGAACATGCATACGAGTATGTCATATTATATTTAGCAATAACGACCGGTCTTTATTTTATCTGCATATATAATATATGTAGCAGTGAACGTGAAAATATAAAGTAAAACAAATATGTGTAGGTACTACATAACATATGTGTACTGTATAAATAAAAATATACACTATAAAACTACAAATATGCATTAAATATGCTAATTAAGGTAAAAACGTTGTAGTATGCAAAATACAATTAAGGTTATTTCAGTAATAATGATCTAAATCGGGGACAATTATGATCTGATTTCGAAAAACCTATTCCAATACATATATGCATTTGCATAAAAATTCGTTCCCAGTTCATATATATATTTATATATATACGTTTAGTATTATTGAATTGCAAAAACTGCACTCAAATATTTGCACTGTATCCATGAGCTATGGTGACTGACTTTCAAATTAATTAACATTACATAGTATACCGCAGTGTATGGTCCGTGCGTATTGTATCTTTGCCGTATATTATTACAATATTAGCGTGTCCGCGAGTAATTCCCACCGCATGGATTTGCTCGGTTTCCTCGACCGTATACGCGTTGTGATTTTTGTAATATAATAAACCGATAGCAGTTCATACGAACATGTTTTAATTATCCGAGTTCCCGGATTAACGTAATCACTCCATCCGTGATCATCGCGTCGACGAGATGTCGCGCAAAGAGAAAAAATAACAAAAATTTATTATTTTATAATTTGCGCATCGGTGGCGTATAAAGAAAATATTTCCGGGTGGGGCTACTACGGACACAGTTAAGTTACCACTGCTATCTAAGAATTACCAACAAGACGCGGTAGGTACTCATTTACATTTCATTTACAGAACGTCTCAAAGCGATTTGACGTTGGACGCATATTCTAAATAAGCATAAATCACCATTAAAATATAAAATACGCTTAAAATAATATTTAAGTTTTTTAAAACACTTCGAGGAGGGGATTTAGCCCAATAGCTCCTCTCCTATATACGCCACTGGCACGCATACAATTTTAACAATAACAATATGAGGCGTGTGTATAGTATCTAATATGAAGAATAATTTATAATATTATTCGTTATAACTAGGCTTAGGGACTTTTAGCATTTTCATATTTTTTTTTTATCTGTTGTTAAATGTAGCAGTGCGAAATAAATTCGTTTCTCGGTGCCATGATATCGGATTTAAAATCTGAATGCGCATATTTTTGCATATTTGACAGATTTTACAGGAAAGTGCATATTTTAAAATTGTTATGCTTATTTTGCATATTTTGACAAATTTAAAATAAAAAATTATCGATACATATAACTGTATATTCATATTTCAAACGATCGAAAAAAAATGTACTAAGAGGAATGCTATCTGCAATTTACCTCTTATATCTGGTTATAATATTTGTGCAAGTATAAATAATAATATAAACCCGTATCGATCGTATAACCCGCTGGATATCGACCGAATGTCGATAAAGATAGTAGTCGATATAGAATAATAGATTTATTTAGTTCAGTTGATTATTGTCCGTCGTTGTTTTTGTTAACCACGCAACGACGAATCATACGTACCTAAAACGTCGTACGGGTATGTTTTGTAAAATTGTGTAATGCCGAAAGTACAACAGTCTACGAGTAGCTGACTACAAAGTTATGTTTCGGAGTTCAAATATTAATTTACATTCGATGAACACATTTTATTTTGTGTACTATGTGGTTATTTTTTTTTTTTTAATGCGTATAAATGCATATTATAATGCATATAAATGCATATTAAAATGCATATTTTAATGATTTTAGAAACATATTTGCATGCATATTCGTGAATTTTTTAGAGCTATAAGTCCCTAAGCCTAGTTATAACGGATCCAAATGTTGAACGTTATCATTCGAGTTTATAAAATTTTCGTTTTTGTACGTAATTATAAATTAAATAGAATAATTGTGTAAAAGTTTGAGCGTGGCCGTATGGAAAAACCTTAGTATTTAGCCCGTATACAACCGTGCAATAAAATGTAACGCAGTACATTAACAATAATTAGGCATTATAACATATATAAAATGTAATATCCTACGAAAGAAATCGTTATACATATTTTACTTATGGGGTAGGGGGAAGGTTAATCCCTAAAACTTCTCCGTCGGCACGCCATTGTCACAGGGGTTTATGGACATTTGACTCACGGATTAAAAATTTAACACACTGTACGACGTTTTTTCGAGTTCCGATTGCTGGACTCAACTGACACTACTGGGCAACCGCAAACAGAAAATTGATTTTGGGCGGTTATACTAAGGCACTATGTATGGATATGCTAAGCTACCATTTTGCGACTCAACATTGATAAAATAAACGCGGGTAAATCCGTAATTCCATAATATGATGGTTATTTATTTCACATTATTTTTATATTTTACTTTGGCCGTTGTTTTGTGTTTGGTGATTTAGTCTACGTACATATTTCTTTTATTTACAGCTTGTATTTGACTCTTTCAAATAAGATAAAACTATTATTTACTTACATTATTTATTTTGTAATTTAGCTCCAAATGTAGTTATTATAGGAGGTTGTAATGCTCCAAACTGTAGTAATTCTCGGAAAAACAAAATTAAATTGTTCCGTTTTCCACGAGAAAAAATCAGAAGAGACAGATGGGTTCAGAATTGTAGGCGAGATAAGTGGACACCAACAACTCATTCAGAGCTATGTGAAATAATTATGTCTAAAATATAAATATGGTGTGTTTATAATATACGTATCTTCTAATTAATTTTCATAAATATTAAAATTTAATATTATGATCAAATAGTAGTTAATATAATGTTATTTTATGTAAGCTTGGCATTGAAAAATTATATTTTGAAATATATTTCTGATATAATTAGATATAATATATAGTACATTATAGTTTATTGTATTTAATTATGTATGTAATAACAATTTATAGTAATTATGTTTATGTATTCTTGAATTTAGTTCCACTTTGAAAACTTTACTAAAAACTAATACGTTATACGTAAGATATACACAGGACTATGTACTGTTAAGTGATAAATGAGTCGCAAAATGGCGGCGTAGCGTACCTATTATATATTTATATGTGTAGTGCCCTAGTTATACGTAAGTTACAAATTCCAAACGGATACTAATTTGCGAAACAATTTTGACACCAACATTTTTACTGGGTGGTGCCAGGGTTAGTGACCTGGTACCGGGTACACGGACCGCATTAACACGGTCTCCGTAAACGCACACGTACGTTCGCGTTGTCGGGTACACTTGTGGGACCCTTATTTCGAGTACACGGTATCCGGTCGGATAGGATGAACTGTTGTTGTGCACCCGTTCTTCCCTGTCAGCTACGAAATCAAAGAATCGCGGTAGCCCGCGCGTGTTTGCGATTATTACGTCCGTTCACGCAAACGAAACCCGTACGAACCGCGGCCCAGCGGTAACGCTAATTATGTTTTTTCGAAAACGCGGTTAAAACGTCGTTCGAAAAGAAAAAAAAAAAACAATATGCGCGCGTGGCATCGCGCCAAGCGAATTTTTTCTCTCTCTCTCTCTCCGTATCTTTTCTCGATATCCTCCGCCCGGTGTTCGCGGTACGTTTACATTATCATACGACCGCACCCCACCCGGTTTTCTGGTAATTTATTGCGCGCATACATACGCCGCGTACGAGTGCACTAACCGTCGGCAGGTATGCGAGAGCGTACACCGTCGATACGACGGTGAATTTAATTATTTCGATCATTATAATTATTCCGCTATTATTATAAATATTACACGCACGCGGACGGTTGTTATGATGAAATCGATTATTATTAACGTGTGTAGACGGGGCACGAAGATGCGTGTTCGGAGCGCGCACGAAGTCGGTACGGGCGTTCTCTTGTTGTACGCAGAAACGCGCGCGCGCGCAACATCCCGATTGAGAAACGTACACGTGTACGCGAGCTGTAAATAATAATGCACCTCGCCGAGAATATCGATACGGAGAGAGAGAGAGAAACCGAAATAAACGAATAAAAAAGAGCGATGAGAAAAAAAAATTGTAATAAAAAAAAATCGAAACACCTAACGCACAGTGTTCGCGATGTGTTCGGTGTACGACCGGTGTGTTTCTAGTGGTTTTTTTTTTTTTTTTATCGCGACCACCGCATTAATTCCGTAACAATCGCGGGTCCCGATCGTCGTCGTTAACGTCGGTTTTTGGAACGCGTCCTACTGAAAAAACCGTACGCGCCGCCGATGATCGTAATTCGGTGTGTTGCTGCTCTCCGTTGCGGTACTCCGGAGGCATGATGGTACAGTGCGCGGGTTATTATTTTTTAAAACGGACGCGATAAGATCTGCGCGCGCGCGCCCGTAACGTTCGCGGGGAATCGGTATTAAAAAAACGGAATAATAGAAAGAAAAAAATAATCATAAACAATAACTCAACGCGCTTATTTCCAATCGAACGGATCGGACGTGGGACACCGGTCGGTCACTCGGCCACAAGGGGGGGGGGGGAGAATATTTTGCATATACTTATCGATTCGCATACATATCCCATTCGTTTTTTCCTATTGCTTTGTGGTACACGAGAAGAGTTATTCCAAGTTCTATAAACTATATACCATAAAATATATTTTAATAAAAAAAAATTGAAACAAAAATTTTATTCAAACTTAAACAACAATCAAACTTATAGGAGCAAACATTTTTGTAAACAGTTTTAACATAAAATTATCGCCAAAACGATTTTTAATAAACTCGTCTGCTCGTTCATATTTTTAGTTTTTACCCGTAAAACCGCTACTGTCGCCCGGTGTAATAGGCCCTTTTCACACGAGACGGTTTCGTCCGTACGGTTAAAATCCGTACGATTTTTTTCCGTACGGACTTTGTTTTCACACATAACGTATTTTTCCCGTGAATCGTCTACGTTTGATTATATATTTTAATTTTAACTCAGTTGGCTTTCAACATGTATCGAAAACGCACTATTGCCATGTGTTTTTTATATCGTCGTATTCAAAAGTATCGAAAACAACGAAATCGTATTTATTGGGTGCACCCAATTAATCAGAGAAGAGATGAAGTGGGGACATTCGTTTCTTTAATGAAAGAATTACGCGCAGACGAAAACAAATTCTTTAATTAATAATATATAATATTAAAATGCTTTAGTACAAGTGACCACAAAAACGGACGGCAGACGAATAAAAATCGTCTTTTGTGAATGCGTTCGCGTAGTCACCTATGCCATTGATAAGACGGCGACGGCACGGTCGCCGTATATTTCAGTCGTTGAGACGGCTGTTTTAAATCGTCCGTACGGAAAAAACCCGCCTCCGTCCAGTGTAAATGCTTTAGTTAATTTTTTTAGTTTACTATTAATGGCTCACGGATAAAAACCGTACGGTTTTTTTCCGTACGGAAAAAATCGTCACGTGTAAAAGAGGCCATACTGTAACGTTTCAGTCGTTACGACTACCTGCAGCCGAGTACGGGCTATTGTAAATTCCGCTCGGGGAAAATATCCAAGTGAAAAAGGTACTTGTAAATTCCACCCAAAAAAATATGCAGGTATAAAAATAAATTTGTAAATTCTGCCCGGAAAAATAAATATTTTTAAACTAGGCGTTCTGTGACTGTAATGTTCGAACGAACACGAAACAATCGTATTACAGGCGACAATCGTCAATCATGTCATCTCATCAGCTGGTACACGTTGGAGCATTTGGGTGTAATGTAGCAGAGTTTGCGCTCACCTGAATGTTACAATGTTAAGGTGCGATTCCTTAGGACGCGTTTGTAGACGCGCGGCCAACACGGTTGCCGCAGTGCGGCCGAGATTTTGGACGCGCGGCCGATCACGGATTTCTTAAAACGCAGCCGCAAGAGACGCACTGCTCATATTTTTCATACAAAATAAAATATTATTTATTAGAGACCTTCAGTTGTTTTTCTAAGTTTCAACAGTCAACAGTGTATTGTTAATTATTAATTTTATTGTGTATAGTGAAAACCTAAAATATTTTATACAGTGAAGTGTAAAACGTAGATATCATGTCACTTAATCTGCAGAAAAAGAAGACAATTATTAAACTTCTTCTTTTAGAAGAAATAGATGACGAAGAATTACTTATCAAATTTAGATTTAAAAAAAATCAAAATGTTCATGATATGTTTCAAACTAGAAAATCTGAAGGTTTTTTCAGTGTTGAGAAACATTAATTCTGTGACCAAAGAAAATTGAAAGAGTTTTTTAGACTTAGTTATGATCAATTCACATATGTTTTAAATGTAATAGAAGATGATATAAAATGTGAGAAAAAAGCAATTTTGATGACATACTGTAGAAAAAGAAGCTAATAATTAAAATTATTAATTAAATAATAATATATTTTCATATGCTGGCCGCGCGTCTCGTACGATCTGACTGCCTTCGAAGCGGTCATTGTAACGCGTCTATTGACGCATACGACTGTCGCGCACATCTGCGGCGGTCTAGGAAATCCATTTCTATTTAAAAATAAGTAAAGTAGTATTGGTGCGTCCAAAATCTCGGTCGCACTGCGGCAGCCGCGTTGGCCGCGCGTTTACAAACACGTCCAAAGGAATCGCACTTTAACACGACCAGTGTGTACGATAGAGTCGAGCGGTACTGAGTATTCGGTTGTTCGCCGATCTATCCATCAGTTATTCACAGTTTGTTCTCGAATTAGTTCACACCGTGTACAATGTGTTCTGATAGAAATTTACAAATCGCTAGCGCATCATTAATTTTAATTAATTCTATTTTATAAAACCGAAAAAAAAAAGTGAAAGAAGATGGTAAGCAAACAAATTTAATGAAATCTAGGGACATATGTAATGGATCAGATTTATTAAATTGTCTTCAGGAACAGGAAATAAGTGGACAGTACAGAGACTTCATTAGAATATCGTCAATTGTCGAAATGATACATTAATGCTGGTTATTTTTTTCCTACATTCGTCTGATGTGGTTTTCATTTCTGTAGCCAACTCTTCCCACGCATCGAATTTCGCAAATTTACTGTAATGATTTGGGGACCATAGTATGGATTTATTTTTATAGCACTCAATAATGTACAGCACACATTTTCGTTGTTCCAATACATTTTTTAAATTTATACGGATAAATACTTAAACAGTTAAACTTTAAACGCTCCTGTAGCGGTAACGATCTGGGTAATTCGCTGCGAGCGACTGGTTACCGTACACACTAGGGCAGTGGCGCACACAGGATTTTTTTTCGGGGGGAGGGGGTTCAAGGTAAAAATATAACACATTTTACAATTAACAAAATTATGTAAATCCT